>NC_034174.2:3037178-3187178 GCF_002021735.2 Oncorhynchus kisutch
GTATTGCAGGGGGAGAGCAGTAACCAGGGTAGTGTATTACAGGGGAAGGAGCAGTAACCAGGGTAGTGTATTGCATTACAGGGGAAGAGCAGTAACCAGGGTAGTGTATTGCATTACAGGGGAAGAAGAGCAGTAACCAGGGTAGTGTATTGCATTACAGGGGAAGAGCAGTAACCAGGGTAGTGTATTGCATTACAGGGGAAGAGCAGTAACCAGGGTAGTGTATTGCAGGGGAAGAGCAGTAACCAGGGTAGTGTATTGCAGGGGAAGAGCAGTAACCAGGGTAGTGTATTGCAGGGGAAGAGCAGTAACCAGGGTAGTGTATTGCAGGGGGAAGAGCAGTAACCAGGGTAGTGTATTGTATTACAGGGGAAGAGCAGTAACCAGGGTAGTGTATTGTATTACAGGGGAAGAGCAGTAACCAGGGTAGTGTATTGTATTACAGGGGGAGAGCAGTAACCAGGGTAGTGTATTACAGGGGAAGAGCAGTAACCAGGGTAGTGTATTGCATTGCAGGGGAAGAGCAGTAACCAGGGTAGTGTATTACAGGGGAAGAGCAGTAACCAGGGTAGTGTATTACAGGGGAAGAGCAGTAACCAGGGTAGTGTATTGCAGGGAAGAGCAGTAACCAGGGGTATTGTATAGCAGGGGAAGAGCAGTAACCAGGGTAGTGTATTACAGGGGAAGGGCAGTAACCAGGGTAGTGTATTACAGGGGAAGAGCAGTAACCAGGGTAGTGTATTGTATTGCAGGGGAAGAGCAGTAACCAGGGTAGTGTATTGTATTGCAGGGGAAGGGCAGTAACCAGGGTAGTGTATTACAGGGGAAGAGCAGTAACCAGGGTAGTGTATTACAGGGGAAGAGCAGTAACCAGGGTAGTGTATTGTATTACAGGGGAAGAGCAGTAACCAGGGTAGTGTATTGTATTGCAGGGGAAGAGCAGTAACCAGGGTAGTGTATTACAGGGGAAGAGCAGTAACCAGGGTAGTGTATTACAGGGGAAGAGCAGTAACCAGGGTAGTGTTTTGTATTACAGGGGAAGAGCAGTAACCAGGGTAGTGTTTTGTATTACAGGGGAAGAGCAGTAACCAGGGTAGTGTATTACAGGGGAAGAGCAGTAACCAGGGTAGTGTATTGCATTACAGGGGAAGAGCAGTAACCAGGGTAGTGTATTGCATTACAGGGGAAGAGCAGTAACCAGGGTAGTGTATTGCAGGGGAAGAGCAGTAACCAGGGTAGTGTATTGCAGGGGAAGAGCAGTAAACAGGGTAGTGTATGGCAGGGGAAGAGCAGTAACCAGGGTAGTGTATTGCAGGGGAAGAGCAGTAACCAGGGTAGTGTATTGCAGGGGAAGAGCAGTAACCAGGGTAGTGTATTGCAGGGGAAGAGCAGTAACCAGGGTAGTGTATTGTTACAGGGAAGAGCAGTAACCAGGGTAGTGTATTGTATTACAGGGGGAGAGCAGTAACCAGGGTAGTGTATTACAGGGGAAGAGCAGTAACCAGGGTAGTGTATTGCATTGCAGGGGAAGAGCAGTAACCAGGGTAGTGTATTACAGGGGAAGAGCAGTAACCAGGGTAGTGTATTGTATTGCAGGGGAAGAGCAGTAACCAGGGTAGTGTATTGTATTGGCAGGGAAGAGCAGTAACCAGGGTAGTGTATTACAGGGGAAGAGCAGTAACCAGGGTAGTGTATTGCATTACAGGGGAAGAGCAGTAACCAGGGGAGTGTATTGCATTTACAGGGGAAGAGCAGTAACCAGGGTAGTGTATTGTATACAGGGGAAGGAGCAGTAACCCAGGGTAGTGTATTGCAGGGGAAGAGCAGTAACCAGGGTAGTGTTATTGCAGGGGAAGAGCAGTAACCAGGTAGTGTATTGCAGGGGAAGAGCAGTAACCAGGGTAGTGTATTGCAGGGGAAGAGCAGTAACCAGGGTAGTGTATTGATTACAGGGGAAGAGCAGTAACCAGGGTAGTGTATTGTATTACAGGGGGAGAGCAGTAACCAGGGTAGTGTATGCATTGCAGGGGAAGGGCAGTAACCAGGGTAGTGTATTACAGGGGAAGAGCAGTAACCAGGGTTAGTGTATTAACAGGGGAAGAGCAAGTAACCAGGGTAGTGTATTACAGGGGAAGAGCAGAGTAACCAGTGGTAGTGTATTGTATTGCAGGGGAAGAGCAGTAACCAGGGTAGGTATTACAGGGGAAGAGCAGTAACCAGGGTAGTGTATTACAGGGGAAGAGCAGTACCAGGTAACAGGGAAGAGCAGTAACCAGGGTAGTGTATTACAGTGGGAAGAGCAGTAACCAGGGTAGTGTATTACAGGGGAAGAGCAGTAACCAGGTAGTGTATTGTATTACAGGGAAGAGCAGTAACCAGGGTAGTGTATTGTATTACAGGGGAAGAGCAGTAACCAGGGTAGTGGTATTGTATTACAGGGGAAGAGCAAGTAACCAGGGTTAGTGTATTGTATTACAGGGGAAGAGCGAGTAACCCAGGGTATTGTATTGCAGGGGAAGAGCAGTAACCAGGGTATTGTATTGCAGGGGAAGAGCAGTAACCATGGGGTAGTGTATTACAGGGGAAGGGCAGTAACCAGGGTAGTGTATTACAGGGGAAGAGCAGTAACCAGGGTAGTGTATTGCATTGCAGGGGAAGAGCAGTAACCAGGGTAGTGTATTGTATTACAGGGGAAGAGCAGTAACCAGGGTAGTGTATTGTATTTACAGGGGAAGAGCAGTAACCAGGGGTAGTGTATTGTATTACAGGGGAAGAGCAGTAACCAGGGTAGTGTATTGTATTGCAGGGGAAGAGCAGAACAGGTAGTAGCAGGGTAGTGTATTGTATTACAGGGAAGAGCAGTAACCAGGGTAGTGTATTGCAGGGGAAGAGCAGTAACCAGCGTAGTGTATTGTATTGCAGGGGAAGAGCAGTAACCAGGGTAGTGTATTGTATTGCAGGGGAAGAGCAGTAACCAGGGTAGTGTATTCAGGGGAAGGAGCGTAAACCAGGGTAGGTTATTCAAGGGAAGGAGAAGTACCAGGGAAGGTCGAGGTATTGTATACAGGGAGAAGAGCAGTAACCGGGTAGTGTACTTGCAGGGGAAGAGCAGTAACCAGGGTAGTGTATTGTATTACAGGGGAAGAGCAGTAACCAGGGTAGTGTATTGTATTGCAGGGGAAGAGCAGAACCAGGGTAGAGTATTGCAGGGGAAAGAGCAGTAACCAGGGTATGAGTATTGCAGGGGAAGAGCAGTAACCAGGGTAGTGTATTACAGGGGAAGAGCAGTAACCAGGGTGTAGTGTATTGTATTACAGGGAAGAGCAGTAACCAGGGTAGTGTATTGCAGGGGAAGAGCAGTAACCAGGGTTATTTATTTGTCATTACAGGGGAAGAGCAGTAACCAGGGTAGTGTATTGTATTGCAGGGGAAGAGCGTAACCAGGGTAGTGTATTGTATGCAGGGGAAGAGCAGTAACCAGGGTAGTGTATTGTATTACAGGGGAAGAGAGCAGTAACCAGGCTAGTGTATTGTATTACAGGGGAAGAGCAGTAACCAGGGTAGTGTTTTGTATTACAGGGGAAGAGCAGTAACCAGGGTAGTGTATTGCAGGGGGGAGAGCAGTAACCAGGGTAGTGTATTACAGGGAAGAGCAGTACCAGGGTAGTGTATTGCATTACAGGGGAAGAGCAGTAACCAGGGTAGTGTATTGCATTACAGGGGAAGAGCAGTAACCAGGGTAGTGTATTGCATTACAGGGGAAGAGCAGTAACCAGGGTAGTGTATTGCATTACAGGGGGAAGAGCAGTAACCAGGGTAGTGTTTGCAGGGGAAGAGCAGTACCAGGGTAGTGTATTGCAGGGGAAGAGCAGTAACCAGGGTAGTGTATTGCAGGGGAAGAGCAGTAACCAGGGTAGTGTATTGCAGGGGAAGAGCAGTAACCAGGGTAGTGTATTGTATTACAGGGGAAGAGCAGTAACCAGGGTAGTGTATTGTATTACAGGGGAAGAGCATTAACCAGGGTAGTGTATTGTATTACAGGGGGAGAGCAGTAACCAGGTGTAGTGTATTACAGGGGAAGAGCAGTAACCAGGGTAGTGTATTGCATTGCAGGGGAAGAGCAGTAACCAGGGTATGGTATTACAGGGAAAGAGCAGTAACCAGGGGTAGTGTATTACAGGGGAAGAGCAGTAACCAGGGTTAGTGTATTTGCAAGGGGAAGAGCAGTAACCAGGGTATTGTATAGCAGGGAAGAGCAGTAACCAGGGTAGGTATTACAGGGAAGGCAGTAAACCAGGGTAGGTGTATTACAGGGGAAGAGCAGTAAACCAGGGTAGTGTATTGTATTGCAGGGGAAGAGCATTAACCAGTGGTAGTGTATTGTATTGCAGGGAAGGGCAGTAACCAGGGTAGTGTATACAGGGGAAGAGCAGTAACCAGGGTAGTGTATTACAGGGAAGAGCAGTAACCAGGGTAGTGTATTGTATTACAGGTGGAAGAGCAGTAACCAGGGTAGTGTTATTGTATTTGCAGGGGAAGAGCAGTAACCAGGGTAGTGTATTACAGGGGAAGAGCAGTAACCAGGGTAGTGTATTACAGGGGAAGAGCAGTAACCAGGGTAGTGTTTTGTATTACAGGGGAAGAGCAGTAACCAGGGTAGTGTTTTGTATTACAGGGGAAGAGCAGTAACCAGGGTAGTGTATTACAGGGGAAGAGCAGTAACCAGGGTAGTGTATTGGCATTACAGGGGAAGAGCAGTAACCAGGGGTAGTGTATTGCATTACAGGGGAAGAGCAGTAACCAGGGTAGTGTATTGCAGGGGAAGAGCAGTAACCAGGGTAGTGTATTGCAGGGGAAGAGCAGTAAACAGGGTAGTGTATGGCAGGGGAAGGAGCAGTAACCAGGGTAGTGTATTGCAGGGGAAGAGCAGTAACCAGGGTAGTGTATTGCAGGGGAAGAGCAGTAACCAGGGTAGTGTATTGCAGGGGAAGAGCAGTAACCAGGGTAGTGTATTGTATTACAGGGGAAGAGCAGTAACCAGGGTAGTGTATTGTATTACAGGGGGAGAGCAGTAACCAGGGTAGTTGTATTACAGGGGAAGAGCAGTAACCAGGGTAGTGTATTGCATTGCAGGGGAAGAGCAGTAACCAGGGTAGTGTATTACAGGGGAAGAGCAGTAACCAGGGTAGTGTATTGTATTGCAGGGGAAGAGCATAAACCAGCCGGTAGTGTATTGTATTGCAGGGGAGAGCAGTAACCAGGGTAGTGTATTGCAGGGGAAGAGCAGTAACCAGGGTAGTGTATTGCAGGGGAAGAGCAGTAACCAGGGTATTGTATTGCAGGGGAAGAGCAGTAACCAGGGTAGTGTATTACAGGGGAAGGGCAGTAACCAGGGGTAGTGTATTACAGGGGAAGAGCAGTAACCAGGGTAGTGTATTGTATTGCAGGGGAAGAGCAGTAACCAGGGTAGTGTATTGTATTGCAGGGGAAGGGCAGTAACCAGGGTAGTGTATTACAGGGGAGAGCAGTAACCAGGGTAGTGTAATACCAGGGGTAAGAGCAGTAACCAGGGTATGTATTGTATTACAGGGGAAGAGCAGTAACCAGGGTAGTGTATTGTATTGCAGGGGAAGAGCAGTAACCAGGGTTAGTGGTATTACAGGGGAAGAGCAGTAACCAGGGTAGTGTATTGTATTACAGGGGAAGAGCAGTAACCAGGGTAGTGTTTTGTATTACAGGGGAAGAGCAGTAACCAGGGTAGTGTATTGCAGGGGGAGAGCAGTAACCAGGGTAGTGTATTACAGGGGAAGAGCAGTAACCAGGGTAGTGTATTGCATTACAGGGGAAGAGCAGTAACCAGGGTAGTGTATTGCATTACAGGGGAAGAGCAGTAACCAGGGTAGTGTATTGTATTACAGGGGAAGAGCAGTAACCAGGGTAGTGTATTGCAGGGGAAGAGCAGTAACCAGGGTAGTGTATTGCAGGGGAAGAGCAGTAACCAGGTAGTGTATTGCAGGGGAAGAGCAGTAACCAGGGTAGTGTATTGCAGGGAAGAGCAGTAACCAGGGTAGTGTATTGTATTACAGGGGGAAGAGCAGTAACCAGGGTAGTGGTATTGTATTTACAGGGGGAGAGCAGTAACCAGGGTAGTGTATTGCATTGCAGGGGAAGGGCAGTAACCAGGGTAGTGTATTACAGGGGAAGAGCAGTAACCAGGGTAGTGTATTACAGGGGAAGAGCAGTAACCAGGGTAGTGTATTACAGGGGAAGAGCAGTAACCAGGGTAGTGTATTGTATTGCAGGGGAAGAGCAGTAACCAGGGTAGTGTATTACAGGGGAGAGCACTAAACCAGGGTAGTGTATTACAGGGGAAGAGCAGTAACCAGGGTAGTGTATTACAGGGGAAGAGCAGTAACCAGGGTTAGTGTATTACAGGGGAAGAGCAGTAACCAGGGTAGTGTATTACAGGGGAAGAGCAGTAACCAGGGTAGTGTATTGTATTACAGGGGAAGAGCAGTAACCAGGGTAGTGTATTGTATTACAGGGGAAGAGCAGTAACCAGGGTAGTGTATTGTATTACAGGGGAAGAGCAGTAACCAGGGTAGTGTATTGTATTACAGGGGAAGAGCAGTAACCAGGGTATTGTATTGCAGGGGAAGAGCAGTAACCAGGTATTGTATTGCAGGGGAAGAGCAGTAACCAGGGTAGTGTATTACAGGGGAAGGGCAGTAACCAGGGTAGTGTATTACAGGGGAAGAGCAGTAACCAGGGTAGTGTATTGCATTGCAGGGGAAGAGCAGTAACCAGGGTAGTGTATTGTATACAGGGGAAGAGCAGTAACCAGGGTAGTGTATTGCAGGGGAAGAGCAGTAACCAGGGTAGTGTATTGCAGTGGAAGAGCAGTAACCAGGGTAGTGTATTACAGTGGAAGAGCAGTAACCAGGGTAGTGTATTACAGGGGAAGAGCAGTAACCAGGGTAGTGTATTACAGGGGAAGAGCAGTAACCAGGGTAGTGTATTACAGGGGAAGAGCAGTAACCAGGGTAGTGTATTACAGGGGAAGAGCAGTACCAGGGTAGTGTATTACAGGGGAAGAGCAGTAACCAGGGTAGTGTAGTGTATTACAGGGGAAGAGCAGTAACCAGGGTAGTGTAGTACAGGGGAAGAGCAGTAACCAGGGTAGTGTATTACAGGGGAAGAGCAGTAACCAGGGTAGTGTATTACAGGGGAAGAGCAGTAACCAGGGTAGTGTATTACAGGGGAAGAGCAGTAACCAGGGTAGTGTAGTGTATTACAGGGGAAGAGCAGTAACCAGGGTAGTGTAGTGTATTACAGGGGAAGAGCAGTAACCAGGGTAGTGTATTACAGGGGAAGAGCAGTAACCAGGGTAGTGTATTGCAGGGGAAGAGCAGTAACCAGGGTAGTGTATTGCAGTGGAAGAGCAGTAACCAGGGTAGTGTATTGCAGGGGGAGAGCAGTAACCAGGGTAGTGTATTGCAGGGGAAGAGCAGTAACCAGGGTAGTGTATTACAGGGGAAGAGCAGTAACCAGGGTAGTGTATTACAGGGGAAGAGCAGTAACCAGGGTATTGTATTACAGGGGAAGAGCAGTAACCAGGGTAGTGTATTACAGAGGAAGAGCAGTAACCAGGGTAGTGTATTGTATTGCAGGGGAAGAGCAGTAACCAGGGTAGTGTATTACAGGGGAAGAGCAGTAACCAGGGTAGTGTATTGCAGGGGAAGAGCAGTAACCAGGGTAGTGTATTGCAGTGGAAGAGCAGTAACCAGGGTAGTGTATTGCAGTGGAAGAGCAGTAACCAGGGTAGTGTATTACAGGGAAGAGCAGTAACCAGGGTAGTGTATTACAGGGGAAGAGCAGTAACCAGGGTAGTGTATTACAGAGGAAGAGCAGTAACCAGGGTAGTGTATTGCATTGCAGGGGAAGAGCAGTAACCAGGGTAGTGTATTACAGGGGAAGAGCAGTAACCAGGGTAGTGTATTACAGGGGAAGAGCAGTAACCAGGGTAGTGTATTACAGGGGAAGAGCAGTAACCAGGGTAGTGTATTACAGGGGAAGAGCAGTAACCAGGGTAGTGTATTACAGGGGAAGAGCAGTAACCAGGGTAGTGTATTACAGGGGAAGAGCAGTAACCAGGGTAGTGTATTACAGGGGAAGAGCAGTAACCAGGGTAGTGTATTACAGAGGAAGAGCAGTAACCAGGGTAGTGTATTGTATTACAGGGGAAGAGCAGTAACCAGGGTAGTGTATTACAGGGGAAGAGCAGTAACCAGGGTAGTGTATTACAGGGGAAGAGCAGTAACCAGGGTAGTGTATTACAGGGGAAGAGCAGTAACCAGGGTAGTGTATTACAGGGGAAGAGCAGTAACCAGGGTAGTGTATTACAGGGGAAGGGCAGTAACCAGGGTAGTGTATTGCAGGGAAGAGAACTAGGGCCTTTACTCTTTTTAACATAAGAAATGGCACCAATACAGCCCAGTGACCCTTATGAACAATATGTTAAACTGGAGGACATGTTGGCATAGCATGAAGCATAACGTGACCATGTTATTATGAAACATTCTGCGAACACTTCTGAACATAAATGTGTGGGGTTCCTCCAATCAGAGTCCGCCCTCTGTGAGGATCACTATAAATTACAAAATTCTCTAACAGACGCGGGGATCAAGTTTCTTCGAGATGCGTCCACACCAAGTTGAACTGAATAATTCCATCTCCTTGGAAAACAAACACCTACCGACGAAACCCTATCCTACTCAGACAGAATCAATCATCCCAGAGAATCTGCGGAGAGCACTGTTGCTCATTCAAGACCAACGGACTGAGTTCACAATACATCCCGGGTGGGATCAGAGAAACGACGGAAAAAAACTAGTAGACATTACTTTCCTGGACTGAGGCCAGAGCGGAGCTGGTCTCGCTCCTTTGGCTGTGAGCAATTTTTTGGCCTCAGCACGACTGTCAAGAGAAGAGGACAACAGACCTTGACTTCATCCTATCCTAGCGGGAGCTAACCGGGCAGGCAACGTCAGCATACCAGTAAATGAACCATAGCTTAAATTCCTCTGAAAGGGGCATTGTGTGTGTGTGTGTCTGTAAAGTAGAGTTAGTCATTGAGTAATAGTGGGATGGCAGGTATAATTTACAAGCCCATGATCAATACTGTCCCGGCATTGTCCACAACAGATGCTAACTGACAGCCTAGCCCATTGTCCACAACAGATGCTAACTGACAGCCTAGCCCATTGTCCACAACAGATGCTAACTGACAGCCTAGCCCATTGTCCACAACAGATGCTAACTGACAGCCTAGCCCATTGTCCACAACAGATGCTAACTGACAGCCTAGCCCATTGTCCACAACGGATGCTTACTGACAGCCTTGCCCATTTTCCACAACGGATGCTAACTGACAGCCTAGCCCATTGTCCACAACAGATGCTAACTGACAGCCTAGCCCATTGTCCACAACGGATGCTAACTGACAGCCTAGCCCATTGTCCACAACAGATGCTAACTGACAGCCTAGCCCATTGTCCACAACAGATGCTAACTGACAGCCTAGCCCATTGTCCACAACAGATGCTAACTGACAGCCTAGCCCATTGTCCATTCCGGTTTGGTGAAGCTCTCTATAATTCACAGTTGTGACAGCTGTCAATGTAGACCTCACACTTTCTCTTTCAATGAATACGAACCCTATAATTCTCAAAGTCCTGTGAAAGTGTAATTGTATTTGAGTTGAGTACGGAAGCCATTCACATTCACCTCAACGGATACAATGCAGTTTAACTACCTAATATTACAACTTATTCTAGTAAATAAAACCTTGAATGAATTATTTGTGACATTAAGTTAATTTGTGAGCGATTGGGTTATTGAGGTTTCCAGTTAACCTCCCCATCCATGTCAGAAAGTCACGGCCATCTTGCTTTTAAGGAAAGAGGATCATTTTTGTACATGTACTAAAACTCCAAGTTGGACTAATTCCAGTCGCCTTCCTCAGGTAGTCCAGGGACTGACAAGCTCACTCAAAATGACGCTGACACCATCTAAAATATAATTTCCACCTCCAGAAATGGGCCCAATAAATGTAAATCGGTAAAAATGACGTTAAATTAAATGTGTACATATCAGACCATGCATATAGCTTTGTTGTCTATATTATCAGATGTGCTATTAGCAATAAGCATTATCACCTGTAGCCCAACAAGCAGTATAGCGACATAGAAAGTACATGGCTGAAGAATGGGGTGTGTCCATCTCCATTTACCCCAACATCCTGATTATTATTAGTTTCTATTACAAAGTATGTCATTGCCCTTTCAAGAGGCCTGGTACACAGCCGCTCCTAAACCATGCTTGCAGCGTTGGTTGTAAAACGACGCCACACAGGCAGCTGAAGGAGTAGAAACATAAACGTTGTAGCGATGGAAAACCGGGATCCCCTCTTTTCTAACAAAGGACAAAACTATTTTCAAAAGTGTTTCCCCGCAATTGGATTAAGAATTGTTGTGCATTGACTGCTTGTCAGAAGACATGTTTCTCTCCTATGGCTCTCCTATGGCTCTCCTATGGCTCTCCTATGGCTCTCCTATGGCTCTCCTATGGCTCTCCCAACTGGAATGGATCCTGAGAGGAATATTAGTTCAAACACAAGCCGACTAGGCAAACAGGTCATCTATTGTCTGGTTTAGTTTAATAACAGGACTAGGTAAATAGATCATCTATTGTCAGGTTTAGTTTAATAATATGACTAGGTAAATAGGTGACAAAAACAGTAGGAGTGGAAAGTTCCATTCTGAGAGACTTTACCAACAGCTACACACTGCTGTCTGAGTTGAGGCTGCTGTGGTGCACATTGGACTATTTAATTCATCTGAACATCGGCACACAGTTTAACAGAAAATAAAATACATTTGGGAATATATTTCCTAGAACAGACATGCTTCTGTCTGATCGACAAACCATCAATCCCCAACTCTCGCTCACAATGAAATGATCAATAAACTCTCAATGTTTTTCTAGGGGAGGGTACAATGAACATAACTTTTTTTTTAAAATATATTGCATAAACATTTAAATTCTCCAGCGGTTGCTAGTTACCTCGTCTTTCCACCTTGGCCTTTCCAATAGGTATGACAAAGTCTTTCTGCATAACGTCCTCAGACAGGTCGAAGGGCACACCGTACATCAGCTCATTCTCCAGGAACACCACTGTTGAAGGAAAAATACAAGACAACGTGCTTTTGATTAGCAGGTGTCACCATGGTTACAGCACAGGAACTTATATGTCTACACTACAGGACGTGAGCAGATGGCCAGTGATTCCCCTCATCTGTTCTACAGGACGTGAGCAGATGGCCAGTGATTCCCCTCATCTGTTCTACAGGACGTGAGCAGATCGCCAGTGATTCCCCTCATCTGTTCTACAGGACGTGAGCAGATGGCCAGTGATTCCCCTCATCTGTTCTACAGGACAGGAGCAGATCGCCAGTGATTCCCCTCATCTGTTCTACAGGACGTGAGCAGATGGCCAGAGATTCCCCTCATCTGTTCTACAGGACGTGAGCAGATGGCCAGAGATTCCCCTCATCTGTTCTACAGGACGTGAGCGGATGGCCAGTGATTCCCCTCATCTGTTCTACAGGACGTGAGCAGATGGCCAGTGATTCCCCTCATCTATACTACAGGAGCGGATGTGAGGAGACATGAAAAGGCGATTAGTACCCTATTCCCTTCGTAGAGCAATACTTTTCAACAGAGCCTTACGGGCCCCTGGTCAACAGAGCCTTACGGGCCCCTGGTCAACAGAGCCTTACGGGCCCCTGGTCAACAGAGCCTTACGGGCCCCTGGTCAACAGAGCCTTACGGGCCCCTGGTCAACAGAGCCTTACGGGCCCCTGGTCAACAGAGCCTTACGGGCCCCTGGTCAACAGAGCCTTACGGGCCCCTGGTCAACAGAGCCTTACGGGCCCCTGGTCAACAGAGCCTTACGGGCCCCTGGTCAACAGTAGTGGAATAGGGTGCTAAACTCAGAGGGGAAGAAAAAAAAATCGACTTTCGCTCACTGTCAACTGTGTTTATTTTCAGCAAACTTTAACATGTGTAAATATTTGTATGAACATAACAAGAATCAACAACTGAGACATAAACTGAACAAGTTCCACAGACATGTGACTAACAGAAATGGAATAATGTGTCCCTGAATAAAGGGGGGGGGGGGGGGGGGTCACAATCAAAAGTAAGTCAGTATCTGGTGTGGCCACCAGCTGCATTAAGTACTGCAGTGCATCTCCTCCTCATGAACTGTACCAGATTTGCAAGTTCTTGCTTCTTAGGAGTCTCACAGTACTGACATTACAGTTTATTGCCCTGGCCACGTCTGCTCTCCTCATGCCTCCTTGAAGCATGCCTAAGGCACATTCACGCAGATGAGCAGGGACCCTGGGCATCTTTCTTTTGGTGTTTATCAGAGTCAGTAGAAAGACCTCTTTAGTGTCCTAAGTTTTCATAAGTGTGACCTTAATTGCCTACCGTCTGTAAGCTGTTAGTGTCTTAACGACCGTTCCACAGGTGTGCATGTTCATTAATTGTTTATGGTTCATTGAACAAGCAGCATGGGGAAACAGTGTTTAAACCCTTTACAATGAAGATCTGTGAAGTTATTTAGATTTTTACAAATTATCTGTGAAAGACCTGGTCCTGAAAAAAGGGACATTTCTTTTTTTTGCTCAGTTTATTTGGGACGCAACTCAATGCTCACCAGGGTTGTCGTCCCTGATAGCTGCTTTGAGGAGCCCTCTGGCGTCCTCAGAGTTCCAGGGGCTGACTACTTTGAGACCGGGGCAGTGGCCGTACCAGGCAGCGAAGCACTGGGAGTGTTGGGCTGCCACGCCTGCAGACAAAGATATCAAAAAAATGTTTCTTAGTCAAGACACTTCAAGTTTCCCCAAAGGTGACGTTCCCAGAATAAAACTCCTGGGGAACCAAAGGGGCCAAAAAACCCAGGACCCGTATTGGGAAACACTGGCATAGATGTTTGTTAATTTACCTGCGGAGGAGCCGTTGGGGCCGCGGAACACAATGGGGACAGGCTGGGCTCCGGCTGACATGTAGTAGGTCTTAGCAGCGGAGTTGATCACCTGGTCGATGGCTTGCATAGAGAAATTCCAGGTCATGAACTCACAGATTGGCCTCAGCCCGGCCTGGAAACACAGCATGATGGATGACTCTCAAACGGCAGCCTATATAGCGCACTTCCTTTGGCCAGGGCCCATGCACACGAGGCTGTCATCTTTCTACCAAAATCAGATGTAGACATTCATTCCTTTGTGTTTTATTACATTTCACACTCAATATAAAGGGTTAGTGAAGAGACGCTTGTACAACGTTACTTTCTATAGGAATAGGACATACATACCATTATAATAATACTAATTGACTTACGAATGCAGCACCGACAGCAATGCCAGCAAATCCCATCTATAAGGGGAGGAGAAAACTCATCCGTTATATTCCTTAAGAGACCATCAGACTGACAATATAGAAACAACTTTCAAAATAAACAGTCTTGTGGCCTTGTTTACCTCTGTGATTGGCGTGTCGATGATGCGTTTGTCTCCATATTTCTTCCACAACCCTCTGCTGACCTACGAATACACAAGCCAAAATAAATTAATACCATTCAAGTTGTCAAATAAACAATAGATTGTTTTAAAAAAGTACATTTTTAACCACTTTTGAATCCACAAATAATTTGTCATACATTGTTGTCAAGACAGTCCAGTTTGGTAGACAGTGCCTTCGGAAAGCATTCAGATCCTTCGACTTTTTCCACATTGTTAGGTTACAACCTTATTCTAAAATGGATTCAAATGGTCCCCCCCACCCTCAATCTACCCCATAATGACAAAGCAATGTTACCTATTTTTATTTTAAAAAATGTAAGCCTGAAAAATCATAATCATAATGTATTCAGACCCTTTACTCAGTACTTTGTTGAAGCACTATTGGCAGCGATTACAGCCGAGTCTTCTTGGGTATCACGCTACCAGCTTGGCACACCTGTATTTGGGGAGTTTCTCCCATTCTTCTCTGCAGATCCTCTCAAGCTCTGTCAGGCTTGATGGGGAGCGTTGCTGCACAGCCATTTTCAGGTCTCTCCAGAGATGTTTTAATCAGGTTCAAGTCCAGGCCCTGGCTGGACCACTCAAGGACATTCAGAGACTTGTCCCGAAGCCACTCCTGTGTTGTCTTGGCTGTGTGCTTAGGGTCGTTGTCCTGTTTGAAGGTGAACCGTCGGCCCAGTCTGAGGTCCTGAGCACTCTGGAGCAGGTTTTCATCAAGGATCGCTCTGTACTTTGCTCCGTTCATCTTTCCCTCGATTCTGACCAGTCTGCCAGTTCCTGCCGCTGAAAAACATCCCCACAGCATGATGCTGCCACCACCATGTTTCACCGTAGGGATGGTGCCAGGTTTCCTCCAGATGTGACGCTTGGCATTCAGGCCAAAAAGGTCAATCTTGGTTTCATCAGACCAGAGAATCTTGTTTCTCCTGGTCTGAGAGTCCTTTAGGTGCCTTTTGGCAAACTCCAAGCGGGCTGTTATGTGCCTTTTACTGAGGAGTGGCTTCCATCTGGCCACTCTACCATAAAGGCCTGTGTACGCCTATGTAGATAATCCATTACAAATCAGCCGTTTCCAGCTACAATAGCTACAATGTGTACAACATTAACAATGTCTACACTATTTCTGATCAATTTGCTGTTATTTTAATGGACAAATATTTTTGCTTTTCTTTCAAAAACAATGACATTTCTAAGTGACCCCAAACTTGAACACGTCAAAAGTGTGGACACGCCTACTCATTTTAGAATAGTGAAGACTTCAACACTATAAAGTAACTGTTGTTTGTCGCCTGCCTGTTAGCTTGTCATTCTCCTTTGACTTCTCATCAACGAGCCGTTTTCAGGACTGCCGCTGACTGGATGTTTAGTCGCACCATTATCAGGAAACCCCTTGACACTGTCGTTCGTGAAATGCCGGACGGTGGACGTTTTTGAGATACCGTCGCCGGCGCGCCTGGCACCGACGATCATACCACTCTCAAAGTCACTTAGGTCACTGGTTCTAACACTCAATCCAACAGTAACCAGATGCATCGATGCCTGTCTGCCTGCTTTATATATCAAGCCACGGTCACATGACTCGCGGTCCGTAGGAGCGATCCATTTTGGTGAAAGGGGTGGTGTACCTAATAATGAGTGTACATTCTTACCTTGTAGGCTCCATCATACTGAGCCACCTCCTCCCCCAGAAGGAAGACTCTCTCATCCCTCTCCAGTTCCTCGTCCATGGCCTGGTTGAGGGCATCTCGGACATTCACCTGAAATAAAGACACACATTCAGAAAGTATCCACACCTGTACTTTATCCACTTTGTTACTTTACAGACTTGTTCGAAAAATGGATTAAAGATTTTTTTTTATCTACACACAATTCCCCATAATGACAAAGCAAAAACAGGTTTAGAAATGTTTGCAAATGTATAAAAAATAAAAACACCATATTCACAATTTTTCAAACCCTTTAATATGACATTCGCTCAGGTGCATCCTGTTTCCATTGATCATCCTTGAGATGTGGACTCCAATCAAGTTGTAGAAGCCTGTGGTAAATTCAATTGTTTGGACACCTGTCTATATAAGATCCCACAGTTGATAGTGCATGTCAGAGCAAAAACCAAGACTTGAGGTCGAAGGAATTGTCCGTAGAACTCCGAGACAGGATTGTGTCGAGGCACAGATCTGGGGACGGGTACCAAAA
The DNA here is from genome assembly GCF_002021735.2 of Oncorhynchus kisutch. Classification (NCBI taxonomy): domain Eukaryota; kingdom Metazoa; phylum Chordata; class Actinopteri; order Salmoniformes; family Salmonidae; genus Oncorhynchus; species Oncorhynchus kisutch. The sequence goes on from NC_034174.2 coordinate 3,053,024, forward strand.
CATTTCTGCAGCATTGAAGGTCCAAGGCTACAGTGGCTTCCATCATTATATAATGGAAGACGTTTGGAAACACCAAGACTCTTCCTAGAGCTGGCCACCCGGCCAAACTGAGCACTCAGGAGAGAAATGCCTTGATCGGGGAGGTGACCAAGAACCCGATGGTCACTGACAGAGCTCCAGAGTTCCTCTGTGGAGATGGGAGAAACTTCCAGGACAACCATCTCTGCTGAACTCCACTAATCAGGCCTTTATGGTAGAGTGGCCAGACTGAAGCCACTCCTCAGTAAGAAGGCACATACTTGGAGTTTGCCAAAGGGCACCTAAAGACTCTCAGACCATGAGAAACACGATTCACTGGTATGATGAAACCAAGATTGAACTCTTTGGCCGGAATGGAAATCGTCCCGTCTGGAAGAAACCTGGCACCATCCCAACAGTGAAGCATGGTGGTGGCAGCATCATGCTGTAGGGATGTTTTTCAGGGATTGGGAGACTAGTCAGGATCAAGGGAAAGATGAACAGAGATCCTTGATGAAAACCTGCTCCAGATCCAGAGTGCTCAGGACCTCAGACTGGAGTGAAGGTTCACTTACCAACAGGACAACGACCCTAAGCACACTGCCAAAACACAGGAGTGGCTTCGGGACAGGTCTCAATGTCCTTGATTGACCCACCAAGAGCCCGGACTTGAACCTGATCAAACATCTCTGGAGAGACCTAAAATAGCTGTGCAGTGACGCTCCCCATCCAACCTGACAGAGTTTGAGAGGATCTGCAGAGAAGAATGGGAGAAACTCCCCAAATACAGGTATGCCAAGCTTGTAGTGTCATACCCAAGAAGACACGAGGTTGTAATCACTGCCAAAGGTGCTTCAACAAAGTACTGAGTAAATCGTCTGAATACTTATATAAATGTGATATTTCAGTTTATTTTTAATACATTTGCAAACATTTCTAAAAACCTGTTTTGCTTTGTCATTATGGGGTATTGTGTGTAGATTGAAGTAAAAAAAAGAAGTAATTTAATCAATTTTAGAATAAGGCTGTAATGTAACAAAATGTTTAAAAAGTCAATGGGTCTGGAAACTTTGCCGAATGCACTGTATGTGTTTTATATAGAGATGTCCATTACAAGCTACATCTCAAATTCACTTTAAAAAACAAAGTTGGGGTGAGTTAACATCCTGGCTCTAGACACATATCCTCCTCTCACCACCGGAGATCGATGGAGACAGCAGTTCACATTCAAGTCATTATCCCTCAGAATTCCATTGACCCATTAAGGCGTGAGAATGCTCCAGGTAGGCTGTCAGCTAGCTGAATCAAACAAGTGTGCTCCATACTCTCTTAAGACCTTGTCTTGAAAAATGATAAAAGAAAAAAACAGCAATAGTACTGTTTGTCCAATTTTGAGACGCCGTAACCAGTATTCACTTCCTCAAGAGTCAGAATTAATCTAAGATAACTCAAGAAATCTGTCATTGACATATTTTCCATGGAGATCTTAGTTGCGCAATTTTACATTATGATGATTGGTGCTGTATTTCAATGAAAAAAAATGTGCATGAAAACACATCGTCGCTAATTGAACAACAAACACTTTATTGAAGAATCCCTATTGTGGACCAATCACGGACGAAGGTTTGGTGTGTCCGTCCGTCCTCCCTCCGTCGTCCCCCCCCGTCCTCCCTCCGCCCCCCCGTCCCCCTCCCTCCGTCCCCCTCGGTCCCCTTCCCTCCGTCCCCCCTCCGTCCTCCCCGGTCCTCCCTCCGTCCCCCCTCCGTCCTCCCTCCGTCCTCCCTCCGTCCCCCCCGGTCCTCCCTCCGGTCCTCCCTCCCGGTCCTCCCTCCCGGTCCTCCCTCCCGGTCCTCCCTCCCGGTCCTCCCTCCCGGTCCTCCCTCCGTCCGTCCCCCCCGGTCCTCCCTCCGTCCCCCCTCCGTCCACATGGTGTGTGTTGTTGCTTTGTTCTTCACCTTCATTGTTTTGGTCTCACATGCTGAGTGTTCATTGGTTATTTACAGTAGTCCTTACCCAACCACGTTCCCGAAAGTGGTCTAGAGAACAGAACAGGCATCATCCGTGAGTCCTTGGCCCGCTCAAACGACGCAAATCCCGAAGCATGAAAATGTGTCTGGGATGGCAAAAATGTGGCGAAATAGTGTAGTGTATGCCCAGCATAAAATAATATGTCCTTGTTAATGGGTCAGTTAACATCGCACAAGACTATAAGACGTTCATCATAGGCCTTGAGCTGGCCAACTTGTTATGATGACTTGAATCGACAGTACATGCTGCCGTTCAAGCAATTCAATGACACAAGCAAATATTATGTTTTGGGCTATATACAATTGACAGCTGTAAGCCACAAAGTCAGAAACCCCACCTATTTCTACATTTAAAAAAACATTCATACGGAAAAGGCACGTTTTTGTTTTCATGAATTTTTACGATATAGACCATTTTGACTTTGTCTGTGGTAACTGGTGAAAACACGTTGAAGGTTGTTAGTTAGATCAACCCATTAGCAAAGATGAAACTAGCCCTCACCTGCACAGCAGCCGGAGGTGTCTTGCTGAACTCCCTTCGTAGCACCACCGAGACGGCATTCTGCACAAGACAACACACAAAAGGCCTCGTTTTTTTGTCTCATCCGAACAAATAGGTCATTGTCTGCACATGGATTTAAAGTTAATAAATACCTTCCCGGAGCGAAGAAAACACCCCAACGACGCCATCTTTGACCTGTCCTCTGAGTGGGAGGAGCGACTTGTCCTGGAGAAGGATCCGGTCCAATCAGAGCAGCTGTCTGAGTCCGTCCAGAGATACTACTTGAGGAGATGGGCATCTCATAAACACCCATAAAGCATATGCGTCTGCAATGGCCTCGCGGTGCATTCTGGGAGATTCTGCGACAATTCTGGGACAACGCGATCTCTCGTTCAATGTGCTCCAAAACCCAACATTAGCATGAATTTCGTCAATAAGTGGTACACCACATTTTACAAGATGTGAGATAATTAGCTATGCTCTCTTTAATGTAGTATAGCTGTGGAATTGTGACATTATGTACTTTCGATAAAAAATAGGCAGGTTTCTCGACTCATACCCTAACTTTGAGAAGGGAGTGCGTGACGATTAGTTTAGCAACCGAGCGACGCAGCATAACAACGTGAAGGCGATTGGTCGACCGTCTGCTGAGTGCGGCGTTAAACGTTTTTCCATTCAATCAACCTTGGAATTTATATATCCTCCTTTCTGAAATGTCTCTGGTCAGTCTAAGCAAGCAAGGTATTGAGAACCAATCAGGACCACTCTGATTGGCCGTCATTGTAAATAGGAATGTGTTCTTAACTGACTTGCCAAGTTAAATAAATAGCATATATTTTAATAAAATCTGTGTGCATATCTGTCACTTTTGACTACTATGCTGAAGTTTGATGTAGCCTAGCTCAGACTAGAGGCAGTGATTACAGCTACCACCAGAGGCTGTCTGGGTATTTTCAATAGAAGGCTCACAGTGCTAGTCGTATTTAGGCATCATGCTGTTGGACATATTTGGACAGCGCACAGGCAGGGTTGGGGAGTAACAGATTACATGTAATCCTTTACATGAAAGGGATTACAAAAACCGGTAACTGTAATCCGTTACGTTACCAGCAAAAATATTGTAATCAGATTACAGATACTTTTGAAAAACTGGATGATTACTTCGATGATTAATTCTAAATTCAGAAAGGATGTTTGCGAAAAAACATCTTAGAAATGTCTCTGCTTTCTCAATGATATTCAAATCAGCATTGATAAAAGGCGCAAGTTTACATTTGTTCCACCTGAGCGAGTCTGACCATAAATCAGAGATCACTATGATGACACACCAAATGTGTTTGATGGATTGAGGGAAAAGAGCAGGAATAGGTTTTTGTAGGCTACAGTCCAAGCTATGTCTTCCAATGGTGCGACTGCTATTGGCATCAAAATATTATCCAACTTGAATAAACACTTGGAGGTAAAGGATGACAGCAGTGGTGTAGTCTACGGTGATACGGATATCACTTATTATTGATATCTACATAGCACATTGATGTGAATCACACCGCTGCTCTCTCATTTAGCTAGTTGTGCCTTACGGATTGGGGTTGTTAAATGTGTATTTTAACCCAATAATGGTTGAATTCAAGAAGTTTAAGTTTCATTGTTTTTGAAACCAGTGGACAGCCAGGGAAAAATGTGCTCTTGCAACAGCTGCATAGTGTGGATCCCAGCCTATGGAATAACAGCTGCATAGTGTGGATCCCAGCCTATAGAATAACAACTGCACGGTGTTGATCCCAGCCTATGGAATAACAGCTGCATAGTGTGGATCCCAGCCTATAGAATAACAGCTGCATAGTGTGGATCCCAGCCTATGGAATAACAGCTGCATAGTGTGGATCCCAGCCTATAGAATAACAGATGCATAGTGTGGATCCCAGCCTATAGAATAACAGATGCATAGTGTGGATCCCAGCCTATGGAATAACAGCTGCATAGTGTGGATCCCAGCCTATGGAATAACAGCTGCATAGTGTGGATCCCAGCCTATGGAATAACAGCTGCATAGTGTGGATCCCAGCCTATAGAATAACAGATGCATAGTGTGGATCCCAGCCTATGGAATAACAGCTGCATAGTGTGGATCCCAGCCTATAGAATAACAGATGCATAGTGTGGATCCCAGCCTATAGAATAACAGATGCATAGTGTGGATCCCAGCCTATAGAATAACAGCTGCATAGTGTGGATCCCAGCCTATAGAATAACAGATGCATAGTGTGGATCCCAGCCTATAGAATAACAGATGCATAGTGTGGATCCCAGCCTATAGAATAACAGATGCATAGTGTGGATCCCAGCCTATGGAATAACAGCTGCATAGTGTGGATCCCAGCCTATAGAATAACAGATGCATAGTGTGGATTCCAGCCTATAGAATAACAGCTGCATAGTGTGGATCCCAGCCTATGGAATAACAGCTGCATAGTGTGGATCCCAGCCTATGGAATAACAGCTGCATAGTGTGGATCCCAGCCTATAGAATAACACATGCATAGTGTGGATCCCAGCCTATAGAATAACATCCCTCAGCTTTTTACCAACAGAGGCGGGGTGTCCGTTTTGTTGTTTCATCTGTGGATTTGCATTTAAACAGCTGTATATTATCAAGATATCAAAGTGTCACCAACTAAAAGGTAAACAAGAGGCCTACAGCAAATGCAGCATATGGAATTCATTATTCACATGTAAATAGCACTTTTTAGTAGAGCTCAAAGCATGCCATTCCATGAGCACAGAATTTATTTTTCAGCTTGAATCAATGAGCCCAATCAGTCCTCCATGACAACTGAATCATAAACAACAGAGTAGGGCTGGCTAATAAGTCCTTAGTTTTGCGGTCATGCTCAGGTAAAACAATTTGTCTAATCTATACTTCCATAAGTCCTATTCTTGAAGATCAAGGGGTTTAACATTTATTGGAATGAGTGGAATTCTGATACTTTGGTTTTTAATGTAAAGATATAATTGAAGTGTATTATTATATGTAGTAGAAAGAGATGGGTTAGAAGAAGTCCACTTAACCCATAAAGTAAAATGTAACATCCATATATGGCCAGGAAATGTCAACTTTAACATTTATTTATCCTGTAATAGATCTCATTCAATTGGTAACATACATTTTTGTCTTCTTCTAATGCCTCTGGAAGGGCATTAAAGTATCCTACCCAACCCTGCACACAGGCTATAGACAGAATCTGTCAATTCTGTGCAAAATCCAATCCATAGATGTACAGTATTATGAACAGTAGATTACAGTAGGTTATAATACAGTAGGTGGCAGTAGGCGATAATACAGTAGATTACAGTAGGCGATAATACAGTCGATTACAGTAGGTTATAATACAGTAGATTACAGTAGGATATAATACTGTAGATTACAGTAGGCTATAATACTGTAGATTACTGTAGGCTATAATACTGTAGATTACAGTAGGCTATAATACTGTAGATTACAGTAGGCTATAATACAGTAGATTACAGTAGGTGATAATACAGTAGATTACAGTAGGCTATAATACTGTAGATTACAGTAGGTTATAATACAGTAGGTTGCAGTAGGCAATAATACAGTAGATTACAGTAGGCTATAATACTGTAGATTACAGTAGGTTATAATACAGTAGGTGACAGTAGGCGATAATACAGTAGATTACAGTAGGCTATAATATTGTAGATTACAGTGGGCTACTGTACAATATTGTAGATTACAGTAGACTACAGTACTGTAGATTACAGTAGGCGATAATACAGTAGATTAGTTTATTTACATTAGCTACAGCACATGCAGAAGCTACTCCTCCTGGGGTCCACATAATGTACAAATACATGACAAAGTACAGAACAGTTATAGACTAGGATATTCAATATATATACACTACCGTTCAAAAGTTTGGGGTCACTTAGAAATGTCCTTGTTTTTGAATGAAAAGCACATTTAATGTCCATTAAAGTAACATCAAATTGATCAGAAATACAGTGTAGACATTGTTAATGTTGTAAATGACTATTGTAGCTAGAAAGGCTGGTTTTTAATGGAATATCTACATAGGCGTACAGAGGCCCATTTTCAGCAACCATCACTCCTGTGTTCCAATGGCACGTTGTGTTAGCTAATCTTAGTTGATCATTTTAAAAGGATAATTGTTCATTAGAAAACCCTTTTGCAATTATGTTAGCACAGCTGAAAACTGTTGTTCTGATTTAAGGAAGCAATAAAACTGGCCTTCATTATACTAGTTGAGTATCTGGAGCATCAGCATTTGTGGGTTCGATTGCAGGCTAAAAATGTCCAGAAACAAATAACTTTCTTCTGAAACTCGTCAGTCTATTCTTGTTCTGAGAAATGAAGGCTATTCCATGCGAAGAATTGCCAAGAAACTGAAGATCTCATACAACGCTGTGTACTACTCCCTTCACAGAACAACGCAAACTGCCTCTAAACAGAATAGAAAGAGGAGTGGGAGGCCCCGGTGCACAACTGAGCAAGAGGACAAGTACATCAGAGTGTCTAGAAACAGATGCCTCACAAGTCCTCAATTGGCAGCTTCATTAAATAGTACCCACAAAACACCTGTCTCACCGTTAACAGTGAAGAGGCGACTCCGGGATGCTGACCTTCTAGGAGTTCAAGTAACAGACGCATCTCAACATCAACTGTTCAGAGGAGACTGTGTGAATCAGGCCTTCATGGTCGAATTGTTGCAAAGAATCCACTACTAAAGAACACCAATAAGAAGAAGAGACTTGGTTGGGCTAAGAAACACGAGCAATAAACATTAGACAGGTGTAAATCTGTCCTTTGGTCTGATGAGTCCAAATGTGAGATTTTGTTTTATAAAAAATAAAAAATAAAAGAATTGGGTTCCAACTGCTGTGTCTTTGTGAGACGCAGAAAAGGTGAATGGATAATCTCTGCATGTGTGGTTCCCACTGTGAAGCATGGAGGAGGAGGTGTGATGGTGTGGGAGTGCTTTGCTGGTGACACTGTAGGGGATTTATTTAGAATTCAAGTCACACTTAACCAGCATGGCTACCACATCATTCTGCAGCGATACGCCATCCCATCTGGTCTCCGCTTAGTGGGACTATCATTTGTTTTTCAACAGGACAGTGACCCAACACACCTCCAGGCTGTATAAGGGCTATTTGGCCACGAAGGAGAGTGATGGAGTGCTGCATCAGATGACCTGGCCTCCACAATCACCCGACCTCAACCCAATTGAGATGGTTTGGGATGAGTTGGACCGCAGAGTGAAGGAAAAGCAACTAACAAGTGCTCAGCATATATGTGAACTCCTTCAAGACTGTTAGAAATTCCAGATGAAGCTGGTCGAGAGAAGGCCAAGAGTGTGCAAAGCTGTCACAATTTGACCATGGAGGCCTGATTCATCCTGATTCATGCAGTTTCCTCTGAACAGTTGATGTTGAGATGTGTCTGTTACTTGAACTCTGTGAAGCATTTATTTGGGCTGCAATTTCTGAGGCTGGTAACTCAAATGAACTTATCCTCTGCAGCAGATGTAACTCTGGGTCTTCCTTTCCTGTGGTGGTCCTCACGAGAGACAGTTTCATCATAGTACTTGATGGTTTTTGTGACTGCACTTGAAGAAACGTTCAAAGTTCTTGACATTTTCCGAATTGACTCACCTTCATGTCTTAAAATAATGACTGTCATTTCTCTATGCTTATTTGAGCTGTTCTTGCCATAATATGGACTTGGTCTTTTACCAAATAGGGCTATCTTCTGTATACCAACCATATCTTGTCACAACACAACTGATTGGCTCAAACGCTTAAGAAGTAAAGAAATTCCACAAATGAACTTTTAACAAGGCACACATGTTCATTTAAATGCATTCCAGGTGACTACATCATCACCCTGGTTGAGAGAATTCCAAGAGTGTGCAAACCTGTCATCAAGACAAAGGGTGGCTACTTAGAAGAATCTCAAATATAAAATGTATTTTGATTTGTTTAACACTTTTTTGGTTACTACATGATTCCATATCAAATGTATTTATAAAGCCCTTCTTACATCAGCTGATGTCACAAAGTGCTGTACAGAAACCCAGCCTAAAACCCCAAACAGCAAGAAATGCAGAAGTAGAAGCACGGTGGCTAGGAAAAACTCCCTAGAAAGGCCAGAAACTAGGAAGAAACCTAGAGAGGAACCAGGCTCTGAGGGGTGAACAGTCCTCTTCTGGCTGTACTGGGTAGAGAGGAACCAGGCTCTGAGGGGTGGCCAGTCCTCTTCTGGCTGTGCCGGATGGAGATTATAAACCTAGAGAGGAACCAGGCTATGTGGGGTGGCCAGTCCTCTTCTGGCTGTGCCGGGTGGAGATTATAAACCTAGAGAGGAACCAGGCTATGTGGGGTGGCCAGTCCTCTTCTGGCTGTGCCGGGTGGAGATTATAAACCTAGAGAGGAACCAGGCTATGTGGGGTGGCCAGTCCTCTTCTGGCTGTGCCGGATGGAGATTATAACAGAACATGGCCAAGATGTTCAAACGTTCATAGATGATTCCATAAGTGTTATTTCATAGTTGTGATGTCTTCACTGTTATTCTACAATGTAGAAAATAGTAAAAATAAAACCCTGAAATGAGTAGGTGTGTCCAAACCTTTGACTGGTACTGCATATCTGGAAATGTACATAGTGAACTCGTATACATTGTAAATATTTAAATAGAATGCACTATTTCAGAATGTGACATACCGATTGAATAGAATTCAGACTGGAATGAATTGAAGTTCGCAAATATCCCCCTATCTGCAAGGTTGACCAATGGCAGAACACCTTATGGATACGAAAGTTGACCTATTTCCTTTACATGCCCCCATTTCCTCGTGGTTAATTTAAGCAAAAAGGGGGTGTGGTATATGGCCAATATACCACGGCTAAGGGCTGTTCTTTAAGCACGACGCAACGCAGAGTGCCTGGATACAGCCAGTAGCCATGGTATATTGGCCATATATCACAAACCCCAAAGGAGCCTTATTGCTATTATAAACTGGTCACCAACGTAAGAGCAGTAAAACTAAATGTCTTCTCATACCCGTGATATACTGTCCGATATACCAGGGCTGTCAGCCAATCAGCATTCAGGGCTCGAACCACCTAGTTTATAATAGTAGTTGTGTCATTTTCTAGTGGTTTATAATAGTAGGTGTGTCATTTCCTAGTGGGTTATCAGTAGTTGTGTCATTTCCTAGTGGTTAATCAGTAGTTGTGTCATTTCCTAGTGGTTAATCAGTAGTTGTGTCATTTCCTAGTAGTTTATAATAGTAGTTGTGTCATTTCCTAGTAGTTTATCAGTAGTTGTGTCATTTCCTAGTAGTTTATCAGTAGTTGTGTCATTTCCTAGTAGTTTATCAGTAGTTGTGTCATTTCCTAGTAGTTTATCAGTAGTTGTGTCATTTCCTAGTAGTTTATCAGTAGTTGTGTCATTTCCTAGTAGTTTATCAGTAGTTTTGTCATTTCCTAGTAGTTTATCATTAGTTTTGTCATTTCCTAGTGGTTTATCATTAGTTTAGTCATTTCCTAGTGGTTTATCATTAGTTTAGTCATTTCCTAGTGGTTTATCATTAGTTTTGTCATTTCCTAGTGGTTTATCATTAGTTTTGTCATTTCCTAGTGGTTTATCATTAGTTTAGTCATTTCCTAGTGGTTTATCATTAGTTTAGTCATTTCCTAGTGGTTTATCATTAGTTTAGTAATTTCCTAGTGGTTTATCATTAGTTTAGTCATTTCCTAGTGGTTTATCATTAGTTTAGTCATTTCCTAGTGGTTTATCATTAGTTTAGTCATTTCCTAGTGGTTTATCATTAGTTTAGTCATTTCCTAGTGGTTTATCATTAGTTTTGTCATTTCCTATGTTTATCATTTATGTATCCACCTGGTACAAAATGTGCACAGGTAAAGTAAACAACATCAGATTTCCTAATAAGCTACAAGCTCAAATATCTCCACTGGTAAAATGGTCAACCACAACAGCCCACAATAACAGTAGAGCTCAATGGTCTCCATTCTGTGTGATATACAGTGTGTAATCTGGGTTATATGAGGTACTGCCAGGGTCAAGGCTGACACTAGAGAAGCCTTTCTTTCAGTGATTGAAATGGATACATCCTCCTGACATTTCAGTTCAGTGCAGGTGGTTTCACCTTAACAGAGACTCCCAGGGCTTCAGGTTACCTCACTGTGGTGTGGTGTGGGGGCTGTGCTTTGGCAAAGTGGGTGGGGTTATATCCTTCCTGTTTGGCCCTGTCCGGGGGTGTCCTCGGATGGGGCCACAGTGTCTCCTGACCCCTCCTGTCTCAGCCTCCAGTATTTATGCTGCAGTAGTTTATGTGTCGGGGGGCTGGGGTCAGTTTGTTATATCTGGAGTACTTCTCCTGTCCTATTCGGTGTCCTGTGTGAATCTAAGTGTGCGTTCTCTAATTCTCTCCTTCTCTCTTTCTTTCTCTCTCTCGGAGGACCTGAGCCCTAGGACCATGCCCCAGGACTACCTGACATGATGACTCCTTGCTGTCCCCAGTCCACCTGGCCATGCTGCTGTTCCAGTTTCAACTGACCTGAGCCCTAGGACCATGCCCCAGGACTACCTGACATGATGACTCCTTGCTGTCCCCAGTCCACCTGGCCATGCTGCTGCTCCAGTTTCAACTTCCACCTGACTGTGCTGCTGCTCCAGTTTCAACTGTTCTGCCTTATTATTATTCGACCATGCTGGTCATTTATGAACATTTACTGGTTCCACATAGACTGGTTCCTCTCTAGGTTTCTTCCTAGGTATTGGCCTTTCTAGGGAGTTTTTCCTAGCCACCGGGCTTCTACACCTGCATTGCTTGCTGTTTGGGGTTTTAGGCTGGGTTTCTGTACAGCACTTTGAGATATCAGCTGATGTACGAAGGGCTATATAAATACATTTGATTTGATTTGACTGTGATGAGCTCATACAGGCCTTCTTGTTTCCATATTCAGGCTGAATCATCATATAACTTCACTGCAAATGTTTAGACTACTATGGGTCTTCGCCAATATCATTTATATAAATGGTGAACAAAACAGGCCCTAAAACGGAACCTTGCTGAACACCTTTTCGGTGTAATATAAACTATAATCTATACTAGATTAAGCCAATTTATTCCAGGGCTAAAACATGACCATTGAGCATCCTTTTTTGAGTCCAGGAGCAGGCTTAATCTTTAGTTTTCTACTTTGTCCCCCTGTGTTAGTTTTCAGTCTCAAACCAGGTTTCCATCCAACTTTTTTATGAGAGTAAAGTACATGTCACGACAGGCCTGATGGAAACAGCACATTCATGAGTAAACTTTCCAAATGTTGACAAAACAAAATACGCTTGACAAGGTGGGATCTATTTGTGTCTAAAATGAATAATGAGAGAAATGGCAATCAATATAACTAATATTGATATACCAACTACGGTAACACTTTACAATAAGGTTCCATGTCTAAAGGGTTTATATAGAGGTTATAACTACATTATGAATGATTATTTAATCATTTCTAAATACACTAAACCATTAAAACGGTTATATCGCATTGGTCAAAATAGTGCAATAACTTGTCAAATAGTGTGCCGATATTTACCTCCAGTTGTTATAAATGCACTTATGCTTATACGATGAACCCTTGTTATCCTGCTACCTTATTTTCAACAGTTGCCAAGTGGAACAATAATTATTTTCTCTCTTTTGGTGTGATGCATTGTGGTGCCTTGTCCCAGGAACAGAAGAGGCTGGTTTTCATAATGTCTTGACGCACCTTTGGAAACCCTGATGCCCTGGACAAATTTACATCCGTAACATTCTTCAATGATCATTCATAACATATTACCCTTTACCAGATTATATCAACCCACCTACCTGTTCTCTGTGATAGTCCCAAGTATGGTGAACGCTCTGGTGTGAAATGGTAACGGTAATATCTTTGGTTGGTGAAACATTGGAGGACATATCCTCTCACAATGTTGAATGTTTTAATAGGTAGTTAGTGTTTAACATTACTTCCTAACACTAATAGCTAGCTACCACAGATTAAAGGGGTTAGCTAGTTATCACAATTTTTGCTAATACACTAGCTAGGTAGTAAGTTAGTCTTAAAATTGGAACTGACAAAGGATGCTATAGCTGGTTAACTTACCAGCGACCTAGCTAGATACAGTACATGAGTTCAAAGGTTAGATAACTATCTAGCTAGCATGCTAATCCCAAAAAACGAGCTAAAAAAATAGCATGGAAATACTGACATTTCAATTTTAGCTAGCTAGCTGGCAGTGGAGTGCATTCATTAATTCCCATTTACAGCAATTAGCTGCGGTATAGTTACAGGGGACAGGAGGAATGATCCAATTGGAAGCTGGGGATGATTAGGTGGCCATGATGGTATGATAGTCAGATTGGGAATTTAGCCAGGACACCAGGGTTAACACTCCTACTCTTACGATAAGTGGGATTGTTAGCGACCACAGAGACCGGACATCCGTTTAATGTCCCATCTGAAAGGCCGCACCCTGCACAGGGCAGTGTCCCCAATCACTGCCCTATGGCATTGGGGTCTTCTTTTGTTAGACAAGAGGAATGAGTGCCTCATTCTGGCACTCCAACACCACTTCTAGCAGCATCTGGTCTCCCATCCAGGGACTGACCAGGACCAACCCTGCTTAACTTCAATGGCAAGCCAGTTGTGGGATGCTGCTTTATTTTCTCTGTGTTTCAGAATTCCCCTTCAATTCGCAAGAGGATAAATGTATCTAACCGGAGAAAGCATCTGAGCGGACAAAACAGCGCCCCTCTGTCTCTGTATGCCATCTATCTGATGCTGTCTGGTCAAAAAGAGTATGACATTGTTGTCGCCCGTAACATTGAATGCAAAGGAAGCCAGCGAGCCTTTGGCTTCCCTTTATAATACAAATAAATAATTGCCATTTAGCTAAACTGAGTGAGCTCAACTGTGAATGGTCTTAGCTTAAGGGTCAAGGGCAGCCAGTTTGAATTTGGCTTCACACCAATCACATCGAGAGCAAAATATCTAACGACAGAAAAAACTTGAATTGTTGCATCTCGTTGTGTTGTTGTCCTCTGGTGGCTAGCTAGCTATCTAAAAATTCTCACTTTCCTAAATGAGCCATTTGCACAATTAAAAGGTACAACGCCCTCGACAACAGAGAACCCGTACAAACGCACGGAGGAACAAACAAAGTACTCTCCGGTTTTGTGATGAAACAAAGGTTTGGTTGAATTCATTCTGCCACTGTGTGTCTTCTTATTGTCTCAGCCTGATGCCTACAGTATATACCACGGTCGTAAGGCAAGCTTATAGAGCAAACAACGCAATTATCAAAACACACATGTTGTAATATGCATTTTGTTGTGGCTTGGCTTCCCAAGCGATTTTACCCACGCATCCCTATTGATACATGACAGTTAACGTTTTCTAGCTTGCTATAGCGAAGTTCACTACCCAGCAAATGTGATCTACTTAGCTAGCTAAATACACCATGCTAAAGGTAATCCCGTACTAAATCGTCTGGTAGAATTTAAATATTCACAAATGTTTTAGGTTTTACCTAATGCTAGCTAGATAGTTAGCTAACGTTTCCGAGCTAGCCAGGTAGGACAGGGGTGCTAGCAAACGTTAGCAAGCTAGCTACTTAGCTAGCTGAGCGGGCGTGCTAAGTCGTCCAGCAGAACTTCTTTATCCAAAATTGTAACAAACTGCATAGAGAATTTATCCTCTCTCCTCTGTCAACATTTTTTATATTCTGAATGTTTTTTTTTTCAGGCAATCTCTTCTGTATGTCCTTTTCACACCACTCATAGCCACTTCCATCCTGATTCTTCACATGATATCAGTGTCAACACAAAATTCTGGGCACGTTCCAGAGTGTCTTTATTTCAAGCGAGATTCACAGATAGACAGATTTCATGAATGTCGGGGAATTTCTCAAAATCCAGTGGACCAATAAAATGGCTTGAGATATTCACAAGGCCTTCATTCCTGGAATAAATAAGTAGAGCAACACTGCATTACACCCAAATATGAGAAAATATATTTGATTTAATTGTGCAAATAAAAAATAAGGTTGCACGATGACGCATAAGGGGTCAATATTATGCACATTTGTAAGTGAATTTATAAATGGTTAATAGCTGGAGGTAAATAGTGGCTCACTATTTGGCAAACACTGACTTGCTATCTTGACCAAATTGTTAACCCATTTATTAATGGTTTATAATGCATTTGCAAATGATTAAATAACCGTTAATAACGTAATTACAAACATTTTATAAACCCTTTTCAAATGTAACCCTTCACATAATGAATCTCATATCAAACTAAACTTGGAGTCACGCGATGACATCTGTGACTTCCCCACGACAACTCGGGAAAGCATGCAGTTTATTAGGCTACAGAATAAACTTCACATGGTGTTGAAAGTATCAAATCAAATGTATTTATAAAGCCCTTCGTACATCAGCTGATATTTCAAAGTGCTGTACAGAAACCCAACCTAAAACCCCAAACAACAAGCAATGCAGGTGTAGAAGCACGGTGGCAAGGAAAAACTACCTAGAAAGGCTAGAACCTAGGAAGAAACCTAGAGAGGAACCAGGCTATGAGGGGTGGCCAGTCCTCTTCTGGCTGTGCCGGGTGGAGATTATAACAGAACATGGCCAAGACACAGTGGGTCTTATTCTGGTGACATGATGATCGACGCTTGGCTGCTGTTTGACGTAATAATCTCATCATGCAGGTAGCCTACTCGCACTGTATCTGCTAGCTGCTAGGCAGTTAACCCACTGTTCCTAGGCCGTCATAGAAAATAAGAATTTGTTCTTAACTGACTTGCCTAGTTAAATAAAGGTAAAAAAATGAATAAATAAAAAATCTAGTCACCAATTGTATGGAAACCTAGCTTCAGTCTCATATCTGCTTTCCTCGAAATGTGATCATCATAGGAGACTTCAACATGGCCTGTGGCTACATGCCCAAGAGGCAGTGGGGCAGCATCCGCCTGCGGTCTGACAGCAGCTGACGGGCGACACCATCGACACCACTGTGATGGAGTCCACACAATGTGCCTACGACGGGGCAGAGGACGTCGCCATAGAAACATTCAGTGCATTTGGAAAGTATTCAGACTCTTTCACTTTCTCCACATCTTGTTACGTCACAGCCTTATTCTGAAATGGATCAAATATAAAACACTTCTCATCAATGACAGAATGTCAGGATGTTGATACATAGTCTATTACTAGGGCCCAGAGTTTTTCCTCCCACTCTGTTCATTCATTAGTCCTCGGTAGTCTAGCAGGTAGCCCAGCAGTTAAGAGCATTGGGCCAGTAATCAAAAGGTTGCTGGTTCGATTCCCGAGCCAACTATGTAATTTTTTGTTGTTGTTGGTGTGCCATTGAGCAAGGCACTGAACACTAATTGCTCCTGCTAAAGGATGAAAACGTCAGTATGAATCTGTACCGTGCCAGTCATAGGTCAAGGTATTTATACCAGGCAACTGATGAAGAGGTGACCAGACCATGCTAGCTTGTTAATTATAAACCACAACATTTCCGATGTGGGTTTCCTTGTTGCTAGGAGACCAGTTGAACCTGTGACCAACTCATGTCGAGCGTGGCAGCCTGCTTTCTCCTCATGCTTGGCAATTTTTTCACATCTATTATTTTCACACAGGAATGTTTAAACCACACAAACCTGACAGCAAATAACTAGAAAAACGTTTATCCAAACAAATATTATAACACATTTTCTCCAACAGTTATAACAGTTTGTATATGTAAAGTAACAGTGTTTTCATAAGAATTGCATATGAACATAATTTATAGCTAACATACATCTGTATATCCTATAGAAGAGAATATATTTGTTATAAATCAAACAAAGACAGCATGCTTATACAGCGAAAACAAATTAAAGTTCGTCTTCATCAATATCGAGAGAATTTAAGAATAAAGTATAAAACCAGCTGAAAACTGAAGCCTTTCGCTTGTCATCCAAGACGATCCGTTTCGGAGGGAAAATGGAATATTCCATTCCTGGTGTAAAAATTGTTCCTCACGACTCCTGATCTCCCATTGGCTGGCGACCTGTAGTCTCTTCCATAGTCACCTACACACAGATGGAATGTTGACATTGTAATACCCCATTTAAATGTGTATTTGAATGTCTCTCTTTACCGTGCATTGCTTTGTGATAAACATGCTCAAACAAACACAGACTAGTTTGTGATCCTTTCAAACATCTTTATTTTCGTATTGTATTTTATTTGATTATGTTATATTTATTAGCCAGGGAAATAGCATTGAGATCAACATGATATTTTTCCATTCAGCCCTTTAAAAGGTCTGGCTATATGAAGCATCGCAGAACCAATCTCCATCCATAGTCATTATAAAGGCTTGCTTATAACCAGCAATGAAGCATTATACCTGCAGACATAACGTGTTATTAAATGGTGTTATTAAGTGTTACCATACATTTCACCAACTCTCCATCCATAGTTATATAATGTCATACACGCTTATAACAAGTACTCAAGCTTCAAGTACAAGATTACCAAACATCTCACCCAGTCTCCATCCGTAGTCCCAGGAAGACAGTAGAGGGTAGTCAAACTTCTCCTCTGGGCCTTTCTGGGTGCGTGTATGGAGGTACAGGCTACGCCCCTTCCCCTCCTTGGAAAAACCCTGGTAGAGAGATTCCTTGGTCTGGGGTGTCACTTCTCTCATCAGGGGAGCCTCGCTCAGTGACCTGGGTTGAAGGTAACCAGGAACATATTAATGTCTACCAGAATTATGTTTTAAATCCTCAATGTGACCTGGGTTAAAGGTAACCAGGAACATCATTCCGGTAGACATTAATACGTTTTAAATCCTCAAAGATTTTTGATATGAAATTGTACTGTTGTAATTTTTCTAAAAACGGCCTCGTCTGATGTATTCTGAGCCTGTGAGGGGACAACTGAATGGGTCCATCTTAAAGGTTGAGTTCCTTCTCATTAAACCAAAAAGGTGGCGTAGCCGACTCTAGTGGCCCGAGGCTTAGACCCCTAGGTTTAGAGCCCTAGTTTTAGACCCTTAGACCCCTAGGTTTAGACCCCTAGACCCCTAGGTTTAGACCCCTAGTTTTAGACCCCTAGGTTTAGAGCCCTAGGTTTAGACCCCTAGGTTTAGAGCCCTAGGTTTAGACCCTTAGACCCCTAGGTTTAGACCCCTAGACCCCTAGTTTTAGACCCCTAGGTTTAGAGCCCTAGGTTTAGACCCTTAGACCCCTAGGTTTAGACCCCTAGACCCCTAGTTTTAGGCCCCTAGGTTTAGACCCCTAGACCCCTAGTTTTAGACCCCTAGGTTTAGAGTCCTATACCCCTAGGTTTAGACCCCTAGAACCCCAGGTTTAGACCCCTAGGTTTAGACCCCTAGTTTTAGACCCCTAGACCCCTAGTTTTATAGCCCTAGGTTTAGACCCCTAGTTTTAGACACCTAGGCTTAGACACGTAGGCTTAGAACCCTAGACCCCTAGTTTTAGACCCCTAGGCTTAGACCCCTAGGTTTAGACCCCTAGGTTTAGACCCCTAGACCCCTAGGTTTAGTCCTCTAGACCCCTAGGTTTAGTCCCCTAGACCCCTAGGTTTAGTCCCCTAGAGCCCTAGGTTTAGTCCCCTAGACCCCTAGGTTTAGACCCCTAGACCCCCAGGTTTAGACCCCTAGGTTTAGACCCCTAGACCCCTAGTTTTATAGCCCTAGGTTTAGACCCCTAGTTTTAGACACCTAGGCTTAGACCCGTAGGCTTAGAACCCTAGACCCCTAGTTTTAGACCCCTAGCTTTAGACCCCTAGGTTTAGACCCCTAGGCTTAGACCCCTAGACCCCTAGGTTTAGACCCCTAGGTTTAGTCCCCTAGACCCCTAGGTTTAGTCCTCTAGACCCCTAGGTTTAGTCCCCTAGACCCCTAGGTTTAGTCCCCTAGACCCCTAGGTTTAGTCCCCTAGACCCCTAGGTTTAGTCCCCTAGGCAGTGAAGTAAAGTAAGTCCCTGACATCCTAAAGAGCTCATTACATTTCATATGCTCAGGCATGACAAAAAAAATCCAATTTACACACTTATCAAGAGATCATCATCTCTACTGCCTCTGAACTGTCGGACTCACGAAACACAAGTTCTGTGGTTTATACATTTTGTCTGAGTGTTTTGGAGTATGCCCCTTGCTGACCGAAAAAAATGAAATAATAAATGTGATGTATAGCACTTACTTTTGATACATAAGTACATTTTAAACTAGATACTTAAATAAATTTACTCAAGTAGTATTTTACTGGGCACTTTCAGTTTTATTTGGTCATTTTCTATTAAGGTATCTTTACTTTTACTCAAATATGACAATTGGGAACTTTTTCCACCACTGGGCTTAGGTTACCACACACATTTTGGCGTAGTCGGCAAAATCAATAATTGTGGCACTCCTGTGGCTGAGGCAACTCTAGTTGCATTTATAATGTGTCAAATTAAATGTATGAATTAATTCACTCACCTGTCCATGGGCACTGCAGCCTCTCTCCTCCTCTCCAGGGTAGATAACACAGGAGGCAGGATGGTCTTAGTGGTCAGGGGGAGCTCAGGGAGCCTCAGCCTTATCTGCTCATTGGCCCTGCAGGAGACGAAACTGGTGGGGTAGTCTCGTCCGTAGCGGCTCTTCCAGGCCAGCCGGGTGTAGCACTCCTTCTCGATCTGCTCCCGGTAACAGTTCTGGTTCTCGGTGGTCAGGAGGTTCCTCATCCTCGAGAGTGTTCTGTCCAGTTCTAGAATGTCCTGTACCTCTTCTAGTGTGTCCTGTCCTGTTCTAAAATACCCTGTTCTGTTCTAGAATGCTAGTTTCTGTTCTAGGATGTCCTGTACTGTTCTGACCTGTCTGTAGAATAGGCTTTTGCTGCACTGGTTGGCTGGTTCTGCTGTTCTAGTGTCCTGTCCTTGTTGGTTTCAGAGTGGAGACTTCCGGAATATTTATCTTCTCTCTCACTGAACCAGAACTCTGTCTGCTTTTCCACAGGTATTATCTCAGTCAGAAACCTAACCTAACCTTGTGGCTCAGATTCAGAAACTTAAGAACAGTTTGTCAGGTTGCTCTCTCTCTCACTCTATGGTTAACCAATCAGAGACCAGAACGTTCCAGACAGGTGCCTTTGTGTGTGTGTGTGTGTGTGTCTAGAAAACAGATTTCATTTTACCAGCCAGCCTCACTGCCCCCACCAGCCAGCTGACAGTACTTCAGAACATGACGGAACACAGCATATACAGAACGAGTGAGAGCAGTTCAGCTTCCAGTCCAGAGGGTGGCGCTGTAATGTTAAAGTAGTGTTTTCTCTCTGTGATCCGCATACTGTGGTCCCTGCTGAGCAATGATACTTTAAGAGAATCTCCATGTTTATTCCAGGAATAGGGTTAATATGGGTATGAAAACCGGTGCATACCGTCTGTATAAAAGAGTACTGATTTACCCGGCAACACTGTTTTTTAAAGGTGTGTGCATGTTTGCCAAGACTCTGGGATGCCGTCCACTATCCTTGCTATCCGGGATCCTTGGGACGTCCCTACCCAATTGAAGCTGACATTTAAAACAGGTAAGGGTTGGGGGGGGGTTGATGTGGGTGTGTCCTTGCCACCACCAAGACACACCCATCTGTCAGAGCCTTGTCCGCAGCTGCCCCCCCCCCCCCCCCCCCCTGAAGACATTTAGGGGTTAAGCCCAAAACCGGTAGTGGGGTCCAGGGCCATTATCCCCTGCCAAAAATAAAACCATTTTCAACAAATAAAAGGAATGAATTTGGTTTGAGATGAACATTGCTAGAGTAGATACTTCAGGTAACTTGGACCTTCCACAGAAGACACTGTCAGTACTCAATTACAGTAGCTAAAAAAAACACTCAACACCTTCAAACAGACTCTGACCTGTCCAATGAGCCAAACTGATAAACGAATCCCAGAGACGGAGAAACTAAATCCTACCTGCCAGCCCCGTTGCTCTTAAAAAATACAACATATTTGAGACTATATCTAATGACGTTCTACTCAATATAATCTTTAAACTCATTTCCTGTTTCCCCTTAACTCTCACATTGGAGCTCAGCCTCTCTCTTTCCCTCTGATACTGGAGCTCAGCCTCTCTCTTTCCCTCTGATACTGGAGCTCAGCCTCTCTCTTTCCCTCTGATACTGGAGCTCAGCCTCTCTTTTTCCCTCTGATACTGGAGCTCAGCCTCTCTCTTTCCCTATGATACTGGAGCTCAGCCTCTCTCTTTCCCTCTGATACTGGAGCTCAGCCTCTCTCTTTCCCTCTGATACTGGAGCTCAGCCTCTCTCTTTCCCTCTGATACTGGAGCTCAGCCTCTCTTTCCCTCTGATACTGGAGCTCAGCCTCTCTCTTTCCCTCTGATACTGGAGCTCAGCCTCTCTCTTTCCCTCTGATACTGGAGCTCAGCCTTTCTCTTTCCCTATGATACTGGAGCTCAGCCTCTCTCTTTCCCTCTGATACTGGAGCTCAGCCTCTCTCTTTCCCTCTGATACTGGAGCTCAGCCTCTCTCTTTCCCTCTGATACTGGAGCTCAGCCTCTCTCTTTCCCTCTGATACTGCCCACATTGTATAAATACATACTCCCCGTCTTTGTTTCCTAGCAATAATCACACTTTCCTGTTGGATGCTTTCCTATCCCACCATTCATCTTGAAAATAGAGCCTCCTCTCTCCTGTCCCTTGCTGCCGTCCTCCACTCCCAGACTTTCCTCTGTACTTGAAATTAATGCATGCCCTTAGTATCTCTATTCCACTGCTCCTGTCATCTCTACACCGTCACTGTCTATATCAGGCTTTTAACCTGCTCCTGTCATCTCTACACCATCACTGTCCATATCAGGCTTTTAACCTGTCATCTCTACACCATCACTGTCTATATCAGGCTTTTAACCTGTCATCTCTACACCATCACTGTCTATATCAGGCTTTTAACTTGCTCCTGTCATCTCTACACCATCACTGTCTATATCAGGCTTTAAACCTGGTCCTGTCATCTCTACACCATCACTGTCTATATCAGGCTTTTAACCTGCTCCTGTCATCTCTACACCATCACTGTCTATATCAGGCTTTTAACCTGTCATCTCTACACCATCACTGTCTATATCAGGCTTTAACCTGCTCCTGTCATTTCTACACCATCACTGTCCATATCAGGCTTTTAACCTGCTCCTGTCATCTCTACACCATCACTGTCTATATCAGGCTTTTAACCTGTCATCTCTACACCATCACTGTCTATATCAGGCTTTAACCTGTCATATCTACACCATCACTGTCTATATCAGGCTTTTAACCTGCTCCTGTCATCTCTACACTATCACTGTCTATATCAGGCTTTAACCTGTCATCTCTACACCATCACTGTCTATATCAGGCTTTAACCTGTCATCTCTACACCATCACTGTCTATATCAGGCTTTTAACCTGCTCCTGTCATCTCTACACCATCACTGTCTATATCAGGCTTTTAACCTGTCATCTCTACACCATCACTGTCTATATCAGGCTTTTAACCTGTCATCTCTACACCATCACTGTCTATATCAGGCTTTTAACCTGCTCCTGTCATCTCTACACCATCACTGTCCATATCAGGCTTTTAACCTGCTCCTGTCATCTCTACACCATCACTGTCTATATCAGGCTTTTAACCTGCTCCTGTCATCTCTACACCATCACTGTCTATATCAGGCTTTTAACCTGCTCCTGTCATCTCTACACCATCACTGTCTATATCAGGCTTTTAACCTGTCATCTCTACACCATCACTGTCTATATCAGGCTTTAACCTGCTCCTGTCATTTCTACACCATCACTGTCCATATCAGGCTTTTAACCTGCTCCTGTCATCTCTACACCATCACTGTCTATATCAGGCTTTTAACCTGTCATCTCTACACCATCACTGTCTATATCAGGCTTTTAACCTGCTCCTGCCATCTCTACACCATCACTGTCTATATCAGGCTTTTAACCTGTCATCTCTACACCATCACTGTCTATATCAGGCTTTAACCTGTCATCTCTACACCATCACTGTCTATATCAGGCTTTTAACCTGCTCCTGTCATCTCTACACCATCACTGTCTATATCAGGCTTTAACCTGTCATCTCTACACCATCACTGTCTATATCAGGCTTTAACCTGTCATCTCTACACCATCACTGTCTATATCAGGCTTTTAACCTGCTCCTGTCATCTCTACACCATCACTGTCTATATCAGGCTTTTAACCTGCTCCTGTCATCTCTACACCATCACTGTCCATATCAGGCTTTTAACCTGCTCCTGTCATCTCTACACCATCACTGTCTATATCAGGCTTTTAACCTGCTCCTGTCATCTCTACACCATCACTGTCTATATCAGGCTTTTAACCTGTCATCTCAACACCATCACTGTCCATATCAGGCTTTTAACCTGCTCCTGTCATCTCTACACCATCACTGTCCATATCAGGCTTTTAACCTGCTCCTGTCATCTCTACACCATCACTGTCCATATCAGGCTTTTAACCTGTCATCTCTACACCATCACTGTCTATATCAGGCGTTTAGCCTTTTAGCTCATTAAATCTACTACATCCTCACTACTAAGTGCTTGTTTGGCCAATACATCAACTGCTTCGTTCCCCTCCACATGGGCTGGGCCCCAAGTAATCCTAACCTGTAACTGTCTCATCCTGCCATGGGTTTACATCATAAATCAGAGCTAAAGGACTGACTCATTAACACTACAGATGGACAGCTCCGTAACATGGCTGTACTCTCTTATCTGGCCTCTTCTGTGGCCGTCTCTCTTATCTGCCCTATTCTGTGGCCGTCTCTCTTATCTCTTAGCCTTCTATGTTGCCGTCTCGTTTCTCCTCTCTAGTCTTGTCATAGTTGTAAAAAGTTTAATTCCACAGACCTTTTGACCTCACCAGCAAATTCTTTGTACGCCATGTTTTACTTCTTCACTGTCTGTATTTCATCTGCTATAATTTGTGCAAATAAATGTAACAAAAGTTTAATTTGTAGAGCAGCTTGAAGTGATACAGTCTACTGTGGGCTCAACCCACCTGTTCTCTCTCCATCTACCCTCTTGTCTGCCGCCGTCTCTAGTCTTGTCTGTTACTGTCTTCTGTTATGACATGTTCTGTTCTTCTGGTCTCTCTCCATCATATCCTATTATTCTGTTGCTTATCTGGTGTCTCTCTCCATCATGACCTCTCTAGGTAACACTACAGACAGACCCATCTAGATAATACTACAGACCTACCTATCTAGATAACACTAGAGGCATAACTCTAGGTAACACTACAGACAGATCTAGATAATACTACAGACCTACCTATCTAGATAACTCTAGAGGCATAACTCTATATAACACTACATACAGACCCCTCCAAATAAACACTACAGACCTCTCTATATAACACCACAGACAGACCCCTCTAGAGTGCAATACAGACTCCTACAGACCTCTCTATATAACAATACAGACAGACCTCTCTATATAACACTAGACCCCTACAGACCCCTCTATATAACACTAGACCCCTACAGACCCCTCTATATAACACTAGACCCCTACAGACCCCTCTATATAACACTAGACCCCTACAGACCCCTCTATATAACACTAGACCCCTACAGAGCCCTCTATATAACACTAAACCCCTACAGACCCCTCTATATAACACTAGACCCCTACAGACCCCTCTATATAACACTAGACCCCTACAGACCCCTCTATATAACACTAGACCCCTACAGACCCCTCTATATAACACTAGACCCCTACAGACCCCTCTATATAACACTAGACCCCTACAGACCCCTCTATATAACACTAGACCCCTACAGACCCCTCTATATAACACTAGACCCCTACAGACCCCTCTATATAACACTAGACCCCTACAGACCCCTCTATATAACACTAGACCCCTACAGAGCCCTCTATAGAACACTAAACCCCTACAGACCCCTCTATATAACACTAGACCCCTACAGACCCCTCTATATAACACTAGACCCCTACAGACCCCTCTATATAACACTAGACCCCTACAGACCCCTCTATATAACACTAGACCCCTACAGACCCCTCTATATAACACTAGACCCCTACAGACCCCTCTATATAACACTAGACCCCTACAGACCCCTCTATATAACACTAGACCCCTACAGACCCCTCTATATAACACTAGACCCCTACAGAGCCCTCTATATAACACTAGACCCCTACAGACCCCTCTATAGAACACTAAACCCCTACAGAGCCCTCTATAGAACACTAGACCCCTACAGACCCCTCTATATAACACTAGACCCCTACAGACCCCTCTATATAACACTAGACCCCTACAGACCCCTCTATATAACACTAGACCCCTACAGACCCCTCTATATAACACTAGACCCCTACAGAACCCTCTATATAACACTAGACCCCTACAGACCCCTCTATATAACACTAGACCCCTACAGACCCCTCTATAGAACACTAGACCCCTACAGAGCCCTCTATAGAACACTAAACCCCTACAGACCTCTCTGGCTCTACAGTTCCACTGAGTGAGGCTAACTGTAGCTTACTGTCAGAGAACAGCATTCATCCTAAAGTCTGCTAGATTTAGATTTGGAAATTAGTTGTCAGGGGTCAGAGGCCACCTTGTGTTCCAAACCGACAACACACAGAAGGCTGCTATTGTGGGGTGGAGGGCCCGATCCGTGTGGGGCCCGATCCGTGTGGGGTGGAGGGCCCGATCCGTGTGGGGTGGAGGGCCCGATCTGTGTAGGGCAAGATCCGTGTGGGGTGGAGGGCCCGATCTGTGTAGGGCAAGATCCGTGTGGGGTGGAGGGCCCGATCCGTGTGGGGTGGAGGGCCCGATCCGTGTGGGGTGGAGGGCCCGATCCGTGTGGGGTGGAGGGCCCGATCCGTGTGGGGTGGAGGGCCCGATCTGTGTAGGGCAAGATCCGTGTGGGGTGGAGGGCCCGATCCGTGTGGGGTGGAGGGCCCGATCCGTGTGGGGTGGAGGGCCCGATCCGTGTGGGGTGGAGGGCCCGATCCGTGTGGGGTGGAGGGCCCGATCCGTGTGGGGTGGAGGGCCCGATCCGTGTGGGGTGGAGGGCCCGATCCGTGTGGGGTGGAGGGCCCGATCCGTGTGGGGTGGAGGGCCCGATCTGTGTAGGGCAAGATCCGTGTGGGGTGGAGGGCCCGATCCGTGTGGGGTGGAGGGCCCGATCCGTGTGGGGTGGAGGGCCCGATCCGTGTGGGGTGGAGGGCCCGATCCGTGTGGGGTGGAGGGCCCGATCCGTGTGGGGTGGAGGGCCCGATCCGTGTGGGGTGGAGGGCCCGATCCGTGTGGGGTGGAGGGCAAGATCCGTGTGGGGTGGAGGGCCCGATCCGTGTGGGGTGGAGGGCCCGATCCGTGTGGGGTGGAGGGCCCGATCCGTGTGGGGTGGAGGGCCCGATCCGTGTGGGGTGGAGGGCCCGATCCGTGTGGGGTGGAGGGCCCGATCCGTGTGGGGTGGAGGGCCCGATCCGTGTGGGGTGGAGGGCCCGATCCGTGTGGGGTGGAGGGCCCGATCCGTGTGGGGTGGAGGGCCCGATCCGTGTGGGGTGGAGGGCCCGATCCGTGTGGGGTGGAGGGCCCGATCCGTGTGTTCATATTTCATGTTTGTTTGTTTATTGTTTATTTGTACAGGGACAGTGCACATTAATCTACGTTTCAGTAAAAGTGCCGGTTTTAGCCAGCCGGCTAATTTTCAACCGCAGTCCCTGGGCAGGTTGTTAAAAACAATATAGACAATAGCAACATAGAACAAGCAAGACATAGCAACATAGGACAAGCAAGACATAGCATACAGACAGAGCAACATAGGACAAGCAAGACGTAGCATACAGACAGAGCAGCATAGAACAAAAAGCAGCAAGTCAAAATTCATAAAAGCAACAATGTGTTTCCACACCTCACAAGCTACAGACAACAGACAACATGGAGAGCGGCAACACACAGCTAGGGACCATGTTCACAAATCTGATTGACCTTTAGCCATGTCTTCAAGCATTTTGTGAAAGTGTGATATGTGGTGCAGTTATGTGTGTCTGATGGCAGTGTATTCCAGACATGGGAAGCTCTCACAGAGAATGCAGATTTACTAAAGGTGCTTTTCCTTAGGGGAACTATACAGTCACCTCTCATGGCAAACCTTGTGGATCTGCTGCCATATGTCTGGGTTTTCTGTTTAACAAAAATATTGAGTGGAGGGGGAGCCAGGCCATTAAGGATCTTGAATACAAGACATGCGTCGGTGTATTGCACAAGATTTTCCCAACTCAAGAGCTCATGCTTTCTAAGGATGTGACAATGATGATGGCTATTGGGCTTCCTATCAAGCACTTTGAGAGCCTGTTTGTAGACAGACTGAATAGGTTTTAATGTTGTACAGCAAGCTTGGGCCCAACTAGTCAAGCAGTATGTTAAGTGGGGGAGTATCATAGATATGAAGTAGTTTTGCTACCTCTGTAGTCAAACAATTTCGTATAAATCGGAAATTAGCTAGGTTGAATTTGGTTATTTGAATTACCTTTTTCACATGCTTTTTAAAAGAGAGGTTGGAATCAAGTATGATGCCAAGGTACTTAAAATCAGATACCACCTGGAGCTTCTCCCCTGACACATAGACATCTGGCTCAGTAGCATCTGTTGCCCTCTTTGTGAAGAACATGCAAACAGTTTTTTTCACATTGAGATGCAAACACAAGTCACTGAGCCACTTTGTAACCTGGACCATTACAGTAGTGAGTTCTTGTGCAGCTTGTTGTTTGCTCTTTGCATGCACATATATCACTGTATCATCTGCATACATTTGAACTTCAGACCCAGTACAGACAGAAGGCAGATCATTAATGTACAGGCTGAACAGGAGGGGCCCCAGTATTGACCCTTGGGGCATGCCCACATCATAGCTACGAGTGGGCGACAGCTCATTGCTCACTCTGACACACTGAGTTCTGCCTTCAAGGTATGATTTCATCCATCTCAAGGCATCAGGGGAAAGTTGAACTTGGACGATTTTGTGATGAGAATCTCATGGTTAACAGTATCAAAAGCCTTCCTTAGGCCTTTCTGTCAGTACCCTGACAGAGTCAATAAAGTAGGAATTGAAGGCTATTGCTATTTCGACTGCATCCTGTGTTAGATTGTTATTCACCATGATTTCTAGTCTTTTTGCAGTGTTACTATGGTCTTTCCCTGTTAACTTTTTTAGATTCTCCCATATCAATTTAGAATTTCCCTTTGCTTCACCAATGATGTTAATAAAAAAGTTTGCCTTGGCCTGTCTGATTTCTTTCATCACCTTATTTCTCAACATGGTAAACCTACGTCTGTCATGCTCTAATTTAGATTTTAGGGCTATTTTTAGAGCATAATCTCGTTCTTTCATCAATTTCCAGATGTCTATTCATGGTTATTCACTTACCTGGTAGTCAGAGG
Source organism: Oncorhynchus kisutch (assembly GCF_002021735.2). Lineage (NCBI taxonomy): Eukaryota > Metazoa > Chordata > Actinopteri > Salmoniformes > Salmonidae > Oncorhynchus > Oncorhynchus kisutch. The sequence goes on from NC_034174.2 coordinate 3,081,216, forward strand.
GCAGGTAAAACAAATCTAAACAGAGAACTGTATTTTATAACATGGAGATCCTGTAAATGTGAAGCAATCACCAATACCACTGTTACTCCCTCCAGCAGCCTGTTGGACATCACCAATACCACTGTTACTCCCTCCAGGAGCCTGTTGGACATCACCAATACCACTGTTACTCCCTCCAGCAGCCTGTTGGACATCACCAATACCACTGTTACTCCCTCCAGCAGCCTGTTGGACATCACCAATACCACTGTTACTCCCTCCAGCAGCCTGTTGGACATCACCAATACCACTGTTACTCCCTCCAGCAGCCTGTTGGACATCACCAATACCACTGTTACTCCCTCCAGCAGCCTGTTGGACATCACCAATACCACTGTTACTCCCTCCAGCAGCCTGTTGGACATCACCAATACCACTGTTATTCCCTCCAGCAGCCTGTTGGACATCACCAATACCACTGTTACTCCCTCCAGCAGCCTGTTGGACATCACCAATACCACTGTTACTCCCTCCAGCAGCCTGTTGGACATCACCAATACCACTGTTACTCCCTCCAGCAGCCTGTTGGACATCACCAATACCACTGTTACTCCCTCCAGCAGCCTGTTGGACATCACCAATACCACTGTTACTCCCTCCAGCAGCCTGTTGGACATCACCAATACCACTGTTACTCCCTCCAGCAGCCTGTTGGACATCACCAATACCACTGTTACTCCCTCCAGCAGCCTGTTGGACATCACCAATACCACTGTTACTCCCTCCAGCAGCCTGTTGGACATCACCAATACCACTGTTACTCCCTCCAGCAGCCTGTTGGACATCACCAATACCACTGTTACTCCCTCCAGCAGCCTGTTGGACATCACCAATACCACTGTTACTCCCTCCAGCAGCCTGTTGGACATCACCAATACCACTGTTACTCCCTCCAGCAGCCTGTTGGACATCACCAATACCACTGTTACTCCCTCCAGCAGCCTGTTGGACATCACCAATACCACTGTTACTCCCTCCAGCAGCCTGTTGGACATCACCAATACCACTGTTACTCCCTCCAGCAGCCTGTTGGACATCACCAATACCACTGTTACTCCCTCCAGCAGCCTGTTGGACATCACCAATACCACTGTTACTCCCTCCAGCAGCCTGTTGGACATCACCAATACCACTGTTACTCCCTCCAGCAGCCTGTTGGACATCACCAATACCACTGTTACTCCCTCCAGGAGCCTGTTGGACATCACCAATACCACTGTTACTCCCTCCAGCAGCCTGTTGGACATCACCAATACCACTGTTACTCCCTCCAGCAGCCTGTTGGACATCACCAATACCACTGTTACTCCCTCCAGCAGCCTGTTGGACATCACCAATACCACTGTTACTCCCTCCAGCAGCCTGTTGGACATCACCAATACCACTGTTACTCCCTCCAGCAGCCTGTTGGACATCACCAATACCACTGTTACTCCCTCCAGGAGCCTGTTGGACATCACCAATACCACTGTTACTCCCTCCAGCAGCCTGTTGGACATCACCAATACCACTGTTACTCCCTCCAGCAGCCTGTTGGACATCACCAATACCACTGTTACTCCCTCCAGCAGCCTGTTGGACATCACCAATACCACTGTTACTCCCTCCAGCAGCCTGTTGGACATCACCAATACCACTGTTACTCCCTCCAGCAGCCTGTTGGACATCACCAATACCACTGTTACTCCCTCCAGGAGCCTGTTGGACATCACCAATACCACTGTTACTCCCTCCAGGAGCCTGTTGGACATCACCAATACCACTGTTACTCCCTCCAGCAGCCTGTTGGACATCACCAATACCACTGTTACTCCCTCCAGCAGCCTGTTGGACATCACCAATACCACTGTTACTCCCTCCAGCAGCCTGTTGGACATCACCAATACCACTGTTACTCCCTCCAGGAGCCTGTTGGACATCACCAATACCACTGTTACTCCCTCCAGGAGCCTGTTGGACATCACCAATACCACTGTTACTCCCTCCAGCAGCCTGTTGGACATCACCAATACCACTGTTACTCCCTCCAGCAGCCTGTTGGACATCACCAATACCACTGTTACTCCCTCCAGCAGCCTGTTGGACATCACCAATACCACTGTTACTCCCTCCAGCAGCCTGTTGGACATCACCAATACCACTGTTACTCCCTCCAGGAGCCTGTTGGACATCACCAATACCACTGTTACTCCCTCCAGCAGCCTGTTGGACATCACCAATACCACTGTTACTCCCTCCAGGAGCCTGTTGGACATCACCAATACCACTGTTACTCCCTCCAGCAGCCTGTTGGACATCACCAATACCACTGTTACTCCCTCCAGGAGCCTGTTGGACATCACCAATACCACTGTTACTCCCTCCAGCAGCCTGTTGGACATCACCAATACCACTGTTACTCCCTCCAGCAGCCTGTTGGACATCACCAATACCACTGTTACTCCCTCCAGCAGCCTGTTGGACATCACCAATACCACTGTTACTCCCTCCAGGAGCCTGTTGGACATCACCAATACCACTGTTACTCCCTCCAGCAGCCTGTTGGACATCACCAATACCACTGTTACTCCCTCCAGCAGCCTGTTGGACATCACCAATACCACTGTTACTCCCTCCAGGAGCCTGTTGGACATCACCAATACCACTGTTACTCCCTCCAGCAGCCTGTTGGACATCACCAATACCACTGTTACTCCCTCCAGCAGCCTGTTGGACATCACCAATACCACTGTTACTCCCTCCAGCAGCCTGTTGGACATCACCAATACCACTGTTACTCCCTCCAGGAGCCTGTTGGACATCACCAATACCACTGTTACTCCCTCCAGCAGCCTGTTGGACATCACCAATACCACTGTTACTCCCTCCAGCAGCCTGTTGGACATCACCAATACCACTGTTACTCCCTCCAGCAGCCTGTTGGACATCACCAATACCACTGTTACTCCCTCCAGCAGCCTGTTGGACATCACCAATACCACTGTTACTCCCTCCAGCAGCCTGTTGGACATCACCAATACCACTGTTACTCCCTCCAGCAGCCTGTTGGACATCACCAATACCACTGTTATTCCCTCCAGCAGCCTGTTGGACATCACCAATACCACTGTTACTCCCTCCAGGAGCCTGTTGGACATCACCAATACCACTGTTACTCCCTCCAGCAGCCTGTTGGACATCACCAATACCACTGTTATTCCCTCCAGCAGCCTGTTGGACATCACCAATACCACTGTTACTCCCTCCAGCAGCCTGTTGGACATCACCAATACCACTGTTACTCCCTCCAGCAGCCTGTTGGACATCACCAATACCACTGTTACTCCCTCCAGCAGCCTGTTGGACATCACCAATACCACTGTTACTCCCTCCAGCAGCCTGTTGGACATCACCAATACCACTGTACTCCCTCCAGCAGCCTGTTGGACATCACCAATACCACTGTTACTCCCTCCAGCAGCCTGTTGGACATCACCAATACCACTGTTACTCCCTCCAGCAGCCTGTTGGACATCACCAATACCACTGTTATTCCCTCCAGCAGCCTGTTGGACATCACCAATACCACTGTTACTCCCTCCAGCAGCCTGTTGGACATCACCAATACCACTGTTACTCCCTCCAGCAGCCTGTTGGACATCACCAATACCACTGTTACTCCCTCCAGCAGCCTGTTGGACATCACCAATACCACTGTTACTCCCTCCAGGAGCCTGTTGGACATCACCAATACCACTGTTACTCCCTCCAGCAGCCTGTTGGACATCACCAATACCACTGTTACTCCCTCCAGCAGCCTGTTGGACATCACCAATACCACTGTTACTCCCTCCAGCAGCCTGTTGGACATCACCAATACCACTGTTACTCCCTCCAGCAGCCTGTTGGACATCACCAATACCACTGTTACTCCCTCCAGCAGCCTGTTGGACATCACCAATACCACTGTTACTCCCTCCAGCAGCCTGTTGGACATCACCAATACCACTGTTACTCCCTCCAGCAGCCTGTTGGACATCACCAATACCACTGTTACTCCCTCCAGCAGCCTGTTGGACATCACCAATACCACTGTTACTCCCTCCAGCAGCCTGTTGGACATCACCAATACCACTGTTACTCCCTCCAGCAGCCTGTTGGACATCACCAATACCACTGTTACTCCCTCCAGCAGCCTGTTGGACATCACCAATACCACTGTTACTCCCTCCAGCAGCCTGTTGGACATCACCAATACCACTGTTACTCCCTCCAGCAGCCTGTTGGACATCACCAATACCACTGTTACTCCCTCCAGCAGCCTGTTGGACATCACCAATACCACTGTTACTCCCTCCAGCAGCCTGTTGGACATCACCAATACCACTGTTACTCCCTCCAGCAGCCTGTTGGACATCACCAATACCACTGTTACTCCCTCCAGCAGCCTGTTGGACATCACCAATACCACTGTTACTCCCTCCAGCAGCCTGTTGGACATCACCAATACCACTGTTACTCCCTCCAGCAGCCTGTTGGACATCACCAATACCACTGTTACTCCCTCCAGCAGCCTGTTGGACATCACCAATACCACTGTTACTCCCTCCAGCAGCCTGTTGGACATCACCAATACCACTGTTACTCCCTCCAGCAGCCTGTTGGACATCACCAATACCACTGTTACTCCCTCCAGCAGCCTGTTGGACATCACCAATACCACTGTTACTCCCTCCAGCAGCCTGTTGGACATCACCAATACCACTGTTACTCCCTCCAGCAGCCTGTTGGACATCACCAATACCACTGTTACTCCCTCCAGCAGCCTGTTGGACATCACCAATACTTTTATTTTGTGTCTAGAATGTCTATATTTCCACACACAGAAACATTGTGTCTGATTTACAGCTGAATTCTTCTCCATAGTATAGCAATAGCAGCAATGTTAAAACATCACATTTGAAAAAGCATGGAAAGGAAATATTTTGTCTTGTCCTTCAGATGATCTTGCGATGAAGCACACAATTACTGAGGGATGCCTCTGTGTTCACATACTAGTCGGAACTAGGAAACTGTGAAATGTCCAACTTACTAACTGGTTATAGTTATACACGTGCTGCGTTCAACTCGTTAGGAAGTCAGACATTTCAGCGTTCCCTAGTTCTGACAGGCACGTGCAGGTATCACTGTGAATAACATACAGGGCTCTTGTTCAAGTTGGACTGCTGGCTGTTAAAGGACTGACGCGTTAACCTTAATAGTTACATCCTCCGGTCTACTTGAGAGTAGTTTGTCTTCCCTCCTGTGGATAGAATAGTTCAGTCCCGTGCTTTGTGGTGGCTCAACAGGAAAAAGTTCAGATCAGGGTCAGGTTAAAGTGTTGACAATGTATTGACACAGTGGAATATGATGAATAGCTAGTTTGTTCTTGGACTGACTCAGTGTCTATCTACAGAAACAGCGTGGGCAGTAATGTGGTAAAACCAGACAACCAGTGAGAACAAAGGAGCTGACAGCACTCAGTCTGCACACAGGAGGTGAAGCCTTAAGCCTTCCTTCACCCCACAGTTCATCCGGTTGTCTTCCTCTCAACCACCTCCTGATTCACATTCAGCCTCATAACCCATTCATCAGATCCAGTCTCTCTTCACAAGAGGTTCACCTCTGCCCTTTCACCCCATTATAAACCACACTGGTTTCAGTGAATATTGATCTGTCCTTAGAAGGGGTAGGATCACAATGATACGAAACCAACAGAGAGACAGGTAGACAGAAAGACAGGTAGACAGACAGGTAGACTCCATGTCATGGACAGGTAAGGCAGGACTAGAACCCAACAAGTACTGCGAGCAGAGGCTGGGAACTAGAACCGATAGAGTTCAGAGAGCCTAGAACCCAGAGACAAGAAAGCAGCGTTAGAAGGCTAGAGTTTAAAGCATAGACAGACAATTGGTTCAGTCCACTAGAGCCTTTACAGACGTTCAACCTGAAGGGGTTTGTGGGCCATAATGTCTTCCAGTGTCCACTGTCTCAAACCAGTGACCACAAACACAAGTCAACAAGCTCCAAAATGACCAAAAATCATGGAAGTAGCACATCAAACTTTCCATTTTAATGACACATCTATGTTCTGTAGTGTTCTCTTGAAAACATTCTGATGATTTAGTCCTAGTTGTTTACAACACACAGCTGAGACAAGACAGTAGTACAGACATACAGCACCATCATGTGGTGTATAAAAGTTACTCTGAACATGGTCATCTACCAACAATGTTATTTAAGTGATTACTGGGTTGTTGTTTTAGTTCAATAACTGCCTCTGTAGGAGTGGCAGTCTTCACAAACACACCTCTGCTGTTCCTTACCATAGGCACTTAACCCCTTATGCACAACGAACGTAAGATGCTTCCCAAATGGCACCCTATTCCCTATATAGTGCACTACTTTACACCAGCCAAATGGCACCCTATTCCCTATATAGTGCACTACTTTACACCAGCCAAATGGCACCCTATTCCCTATATAGTGCACTACTTTACACCAGCCAAATGGCACCCTATTCCCTATATAGTGCACTACTTTACACCAGTCAAATGGCACCCTATTCCCTATATAGTGCACTACTTTACGCCAGCCAAATGGCACCCTATTCCCTATATAGTGCACTACTTTTGACCAGGGCCGAGGGCACTATACAGTAAACTGGGTGTAATTTGGGACGTGCCCTCAGAATAATCAGATTGATGATTAGGCTTTAATAATAAACCCTGTTATGTAATAGAACATTAACACCCCAACCTGGTAAACCAACCACACAGGAAGTCAACTCAGCTAAACCAACCACACAGGAAGTCAACTCAGCTAAAACAACCTGGAGACATAATAAAAAAATAAAGGTTAGGTACCCATCAGAAAAACTAAACCAAAGCCTAGTTTAGGCCACTTTAACAATAATACCAATATTCCCATCATCAAACTGATTAAGAACCGTAGATATAGGACTATTTCTACCGTAGATATAGGACTATTTCTACCGTAGATATAGGACTATTTCTACCGTAGATATAGGACTATTTCTACCGTAGATATAGGACCATTTCTACCGTAGATATAGGACCATTTCTACCGTAGATATAGGACCATTTCTACCGTAGATATAGGACTATTTCTACCGTAGATATAGGACTATTTCTACCGTAGATATAGGACCATTTCTACCGTAGATATAGGACCATTTCTACCGTAGATATAGGACTATTTCTACCGTAGATATAGGACCATTTCTACCGTAGATATAGGACTATTTCTACCGTAGATATAGGACTATTTCTACCGTAGATATAGGACCATTTCTACCGTAGATATAGGACCATTTCTACCGTAGATATAGGACTATTTCTACCGTAGATATAGGACTATTTCTACCGTAGATATAGGACTATTTCTACCGTAGATATAGGACTATTTCTACCGTAGATATAGGACTATTTCTACCGTAGATATAGGACTATTTCTACCGTAGATATAGGACCATTTCTACCGTAGATATAGGACCATTTCTACCGTAGATATAGGACCATTTCTACCGTAGATATAGGACTATTTCTACCGTAGATATAGGACTATTTCTACCGTAGATATAGGACTATTTCTACCGTAGATATAGGACTATTTCTACCGTAGATATAGGACCATTTCTACCGTAGATATAGGACCATTTCTACCGTAGATATAGGACTATTTCTACCGTAGATATAGGACTATTTCTACCGTAGATATAGGACTATTTCTACCGTAGATATAGGACCATTTCTACCGTAGATATAGGACTATTTCTACCGTAGATATAGGACTATTTCTACCGTAGATATAGGACCATTTCTACCATAGATATAGGACTATTTCTACCGTAGATATAGGACTATTTCTACCGTAGATATAGGACTATTTCTACCGTAGATATAGGACTATTTCTACCGTAGATATAGGACTATTTCTACCGTAGATATAGGACTATTTCTACCGTAGATATAGGACTATTTCTACCGTAGATATAGGACCATTTCTACCGTAGATATAGGACCATTTCTACCGTAGATATAGGACAATTTCTACCGTAGATATAGGACTATTTCTACCGTAGATATAGGACTATTTCTACCGTAGATATAGGACTATTTCTACCGTAGATATAGGACTATTTCTACCGTAGATATAGGACTATTTCTACCGTAGATATAGGACCATTTCTACCGTAGATATAGGACTATTTCTACCGTAGATATAGGACTATTTCTACCGTAGATATAGGACCATTTCTACCGTAGATATAGGACCATTTCTACCGTAGATATAGGACTATTTCTACCGTAGATATAGGACTATTTCTACCGTAGATATAGGACTATTTCTACCGTAGATATAGGACTATTTCTACCGTAGATATAGGACCATTTCTACCGTAGATATAGGACTATTTCTACCGTAGATATAGGACTATTTCTACCGTAGATATAGGACCATTTCTACCATAGATATAGGACTATTTCTACCGTAGATATAGGACTATTTCTACCGTAGATATAGGACTATTTCTACCGTAGATATAGGACTATTTCTACCGTAGATATAGGACTATTTCTACCGTAGATATAGGACTATTTCTACCGTAGATATAGGACCATTTCTACCGTAGATATAGGACTATTTCTACCGTAGATATAGGACTATTTCTACCGTAGATATAGGACCATTTCTACCGTAGATATAGGACTATTTCTACCGTAGATATAGGACTATTTCTACCGTAGATATAGGACCATTTCTACCGTAGATATAGGACTATTTCTACCGTAGATATAGGACTATTTCTACCGTAGATATAGGACTATTTCTACCGTAGATATAGGACCATTTCTACCGTATATAGGACTATTTCTACCGTAGATATAGGACTATTTCTACCGTAGATATAGGACCATTTCTACCGTAGATATAGGACTATTTCTACGGTAGAAATACTACTTCTCTTGATCGCTCTCTCTATATATATATATACAGTTATACTTTGTACAGTTTAAAGCAGAGGGACTTTCTGTAGGGGAACCGACCAGAGGTAATAAATTAATCAATAGATTAATTAATGGATTAATAAATCAATCAAAAATGGGCCGGGGATTGGTGTGGGCAGAGGTAGAGATGCCAGAAGAAGACGGGGTAGAGGACATGTAGTAGGTAAGGTCTCAGGTGGAGGTGCTCTTGGAGAAGTTGGGATAAAGCACCGCAGCAGTCACTGCTACCATCACTGCTACAACTGGCATCCAGGGGCTCCAACCGGCCTGCAGGAGACAGACGGACAGAGAGAGAAAGACTGGGTTAGTCTAGGCCGTCAGCTAGCCTACACCGGGGCTGAGATTGAGGCCACAGGTACAGGTTGGAGAGAGAGAGAGAGATAGAGGGGGATGGGGTGTAGGAAAGTGAGAAACAGTGTGGCACAGTTACTGGGAGAGAGCCAGTTAAGTTACCTCACTGGAGAAAAATAATCAGAAAATCAAACAGGACTGTTCTGACTGATAATACTACAGACCTACCTATCTAGATAACTGTTCGACTGTTCTGACTGAGGGAACAAGGAAAAATACATGCTCATTTGGTTTAAAAACAGGAAAACATTTAAAAGCTGCAGAAGTATGATGGTCATAAAGCAATAATGACAAAAAACTCAAACTAAAAAAAATGGAAACCAAAGAATAAGTGTTGGTGGCATTGTGTTAGTGATCCAAGACAGACAGGCATCAATGAGTATAGAGTGATCCAAGACAGACAGGCATCAATGAGTATAGAGTGATCCAAGACAGACAGGCATCAATGAGTATAGAGTGATCCAAGACAGACAGGCATCAATGAGTATAGAGTGATCCAAGACAGACAGGCATCAATGAGTATAGAGTGATCCAAGACAGACAGGCATCAATGAGTATAGAGTGATCCAAGACAGACAGGCATCAATGAGTATAGAGTGATCCAAGACAGACATGCATCAATGAGTATAGAGTGATCCAAGACAGACAGGCATCAATGAGTATAGAGTGATCCAAGACGGACAGGCATCAATGAGTATAGAGTGATCCAAGACAGACATGCATCAATGAGTATAGAGTGATCCAAGACAGACAGGCATCAATGAGTATAGAGTGATCCAAGACAGACAGGCATCAATGAGTATAGAGTGATCCAAGACAGACAGGCATCAATGAGTATAGAGTGATCCAAGACAGACAGGCATCAATGAGTATAGAGTGATCCAAGACAGACAGGCATCAATGAGTAGAGTGATCCAAGACAGACAGGCATCAATGAGTATAGAGTGATCCAAGACAGACAGGCATCAATGAGTATAGAGTGATCCAAGACAGACAGGCATCAATGAGTATAGAGTGATCCAAGACAGACAGGCATCAATGAGTATAGAGTGATCCAAGACAGACAGGCATCAATGAGTATAGAGTGATCCAAGACAGACAGGCATCAATGAGTATAGAGTGATCCAAGACAGACAGGCATCAATGAGTATAGAGTGATCCAAGACAGACAGGCATCAATGAGTATAGAGTGATCCAAGACAGACAGGCATCAATGAGTATAGAGTGATCCAAGACAGACATGCATCAATGAGTATAGAGTGATCCAAGACAGACAGGCATCAATGAGTATAGAGTGATCCAAGACGGACAGGCATCAATGAGTATAGAGTGATCCAAGACAGACATGCATCAATGAGTATAGAGTGATCCAAGACAGACAGGCATCAATGAGTATAGAGTGATCCAAGACAGACAGACAGACAGAAGGCATCAATGAGTATAGAGTGATCCAAGACAGACAGACAGACAGACAGAAGGCATCAATGAGTATAGAGTGATCCAAGACAGACAGACAGACAGACAGAAGGCATCAATGAGTATAGAGTGATCCAAGACAGACAGAGGGCATCAATGACTGTGATAATATATACAGTACATTCGGAAAGTATTCAGACTGTTACAGCCTCCTTCTAAAATGGATTACATTTTTTTTATTCTGTCAAACTACACACAATACTCCATGACAAAGCAAAAACAGATTAACATTTTGGCAAATTGATAATAAAAAAACTACAAAACTGAAATAACATTTACATAAATATTCAGACCCTTTACTCAGTACTTTGTTGAAGCACCTTTGGCAGTGATTACAGCCGTGATTCTTATTGGGTATGACACTACATGCTTGGCACACCTGTATTTGGGAACTTTCACCCCAATCTGAGGTCCTGAGCGCTCTGGAGCAGGTTTTCATCAAGAATATCTGTACTTTCCTCCATTCATCTTTCCCTCGATCCTGACTAGTCTCCCAGTCACTGCCGCTGAAAAACATCCCCACAGCATGATGCTGCCACCACCATGCATCCCCGTTTCGATGGTGCCAGGTTTCCTCCAGACGTGACGCTTGGCATTCAGGCCAAAGAGTTCAATCTTGGTTTCATCAGACCAGAGAATCTTGTTTCTCATGGTCGGAGAGTCCTTTATGTGCCTTTTGGCAAACTCCAAGTGGGCTGTTATGTGCCTTTTACTGAGGAGTGGCTTCCGTCTGGCTATTCTACCATAAAGGCCTGATTGGTGGAGTGCTGCAGAGATGCTTGTCCTTCTGGAAGGTTCTCTCCACAGATGAACTCTGGAACCTCCCTGAGCAAGGCCCTTCTCCCCCGATTGTGCAGTTTGCTCAGGTGTCAACCTCTAAGAAGAGTCTTGGTGGTTCTAAACTTCCTCCATCGAAGAATGATGGTGTGTTTCTTCCCAAATCATGTTCAATCAATTGAATTTACCACAGCTGGACTCCAATCAAGTTGTAGAAACATGTTTTTTTTAATTATTTTTTTATTTCACCTTTTTTTAACCAGGTATTTATATATATATAACCCTAACCCTTTATTTAACCAGGTAGGCTAGTTGAGAACACCTTTATTTAACCAGGTAGGCTAGTTGAGAACACCTTTATTTAACCAGGTAGGCTAGTTGAGAACACCTTTATTTAACCAGGTAGGCTAGTTGAGAACACCTTGATTTAACCAGGTATTTATATATATAACCCTAACCCTTTATTTAACCAGGTATTTATATATATCACCCTAACCCTTTATTTAACCAGGTATTTATATATATAACCCTTTATTTAACCAGGTATTTATATATATAACCCTTTATTTAACCAGGTATTTATATATATAACCCTTTATTTAACCAGGTAGGCCAGTTGAGAACAAGTTCTCATTTACAATTGCGACCTGGCCAAGATAAAGCAAAGCAGTTCGACAGATACAATGACACAGAGTTACACATGGAGTAAAACAGACATACAGTCAATAATACAGTATAAACAAGTCTATATACAATGTGAGCAAATGAGGTGAGATAAGGGAGGTAAAGGCAAAAAAGGCCATGGTGGCAAAGTAAATACAATATAGCAAGTAAAACACTGGAATGGTAGTTTTGCAATGGAAGAATGTGCAAAATAGAAATAAAAATAATGGGGTGCAAAGGAGCAAAATAAATAAATAAATAAAATTAAATACAGTTGGGAAAGAGGTAGTTGTTTGGGCTAAATTATAGGTGGGCTATGTACAGGTGCAGTAATCTGTGAGCTGCTCTGACAGTTGGTGCTTAAAGCTAGGGAGGGAGATAAGTGTTTCCAGTTTCAGAGATTTTTGTAGTTCGTTCCAGTCATTGGAAAGAATTGGTTCTGGGGGTGACTAGAGAGATATACTTGCTGGAGCGTGTGCCACAGGTGGGAGATGCTATGGTGACCAGCGAGCTGAGATAAGGGGGGACTTTGCCTAGCAGGGTCTTGTAGATGACATGGAGCCAGTGGGTTTGGTGACGAGTATGAAGCGAGGGCCAGCCAACGAGAGCGTACAGGTCGCAATGGTGGGTAGTATATGGGGCTTTGGTGACAAAACGGATTGCACTGTGATAGACTGCATCCAATTCGTTGAGTAGGGTATTGGAGGCTATTTTGTAAATGACATCGCCAAGTCGAGGATTGGTAGGATGGTCAGTTTTACAAGGGTATGTTTGGCAGCATGAGTGAAGGATGCTTTGTTGCGAAATAGGAAGCCAATTCTAGATTTAACTTTGGATTGGAGATGTTTGATATGGGTCTGGAAGGAGAGTTTACAGTCTAACCAGACACCTAAGTATTTGTAGTTGTCCACGTATTCTAAGTCAGAGCCGTCCAGAGTAGTGATGTTGGACAGGCGGGTAGGTGCAGGTAGCGATCGGTTGAAGAGCATGCATTTAGTTTGACTTGTATTTAAGAGCAATTGGAGGCCACGGAAGGAGAGTTGTATGGCATTGAAGCTTGCCTGGAGGGTTGTTAACACAGTGTCCAAAGAAGGGCCGGAAGTATACAGAATGGTGTCGTCTGCGTAGAGGTGGATCAGAGACTCACCAGCAGCAAGAGCGACCTCATTGATGTATACAGAGAAGAGAGTCGGTCCAAGAATTGAACCCTGTGGCACCCCCATAGAGACTGCCAGAGGTCCGGACAGCAGACCCTCCGATTTGACACACTGAACTCTATCAGAGAAGTAGTTGGTGAACCAGGCGAGGCAATCATTTGAGAAACCAAGGCTGTCGAGTCTGCCGATGAGGATATGGTGATTGACAGAGTCGAAAGCCTTGGCCAGATCAATGAATACGGCTGCACAGTAATGTTTCTTATCGATGGCGGTTAAGATATCGTTTAGGACCTTGAGCGTGGCTGAGGTGCACCCATGACCAGCTCTGAAACCAGATTGCATAGCAGAGAAGGTATGGTGAGATTCGAAATGGTCGGTAATCTGTTTGTTGACTTGGCTTTCGAAGACCTTAGAAAGGCACGGTAGGATAGATATAGGTCTGTAGCAGTTTGCGTCAAGAGTATCCCCCCCTTTGAAGAGGGGGATGACCGCAGCTGCTTTCCAATCTTTGGGAATCTCAGACGACACGAAAGAGAGGTTGAACAGGCTAGTAATAGGGGTGGCAACAATTTCTGCAGATAATTTTAGAAAGAAAGGGTCCAGATTGTCTAGCCCGGCTGATTTGTAGGGGTCCAGATTTTGCAGCTCTTTCAGAACATCAGCTGAATGGATTTGGGAGAAGGAGAAATGGGGAAGGCTTGGGCGAGTTGCTGTTGGGGGTGCAGTGCAGTTGTCCGGGGTAGGAGTAGCCAGGTGGAAAGCATGGCCAGCCGTAGAAAAATGCTTATTGAAATTCTCAATTATGGTGGATTTATCAGTGGTGACAGTGTTTCCTATCTTCAGTGCAGTGGGCAGCTGGGAGGAGGTGTTCTTATTCTCCATGGACTTTACAGTGTCCCAGAACTTTTTTGAGTTAGTGTTGCAGGAAGCAAATTTCTGCTTGAAAAAGCTAGCCTTGGCTTTTCTAACTGCCTGTGTATAATGGTTTCTAGCTTCCCTGAACAGCTGCATATCACGGGGGCTGTTCGATGCTAATGCAGAACGCCATAGGATGTTTTTGTGTTGATTAAGGGCAGTCAGGTCTGGGGAGAACCAAGGGCTATATCTGTTCCTGGTTCTAAATTTCTTGAATGGGGCATGTTTATTTAAGATGGTTAGGAAGGCATTTAAAAAAAAATATCCAGGCACCCTCTACTGACGGGATGAGATCAATATCCTTCCAGGATACCCCGGCCAGGTCGATTAGAAAGGCCTGCTCGCAGAAGTGTTTCAGGGAGCGTTTTACAGTGATGAGTGGAGGTCGTTTGACCGCTGACCCATTACGGATGCAGGCAATGAGGCAGTGATCGCTGAGATCTTGGTTGAAGACAGCAGAGGTGTATTTAGAGGGCAAGTTGGTTAGGATGATATCTATGAGGGTGCCCGTGTTTAAGGCTTTGCGGAGGTACCTGGTAGGTTCATTGATAATTTGTGTGAGATTGAGGGCATCAAGTTTAGATTTTAGGATGGCTGGGGTGTTAAGCATGTTCCAGTTTAGGTCGCCTAGCAGCACGAACTCTGAAGATAGATGGGGGGCAATCAGTTCACATATGGTGTCCAGAGCACAGCTGGGGGCAGAGGGTGGTCTATAGCAGGCGGCAACGGTGAGAGGTGAGAGGTGGATTTTTAAAAGTAGAAGTTCAAATTGTTTGGGTACAGACCTGGATAGTAGGACAGAACTCTGCAGGCTATCTTTGCAGTAGATTGCAACACCGCCCCCTTTGCCAGTTCTATCTTGTCTGAAAATGTTGTAGTTTGGAATTAAAATGTCTGAATTTTTGGTGGTCTTCCTAAGCCAGGATTCAGACACAGCTAGAACATCCGGGTTGGCAGAGTGTGCTAAAGCAGTGAATAGAACAAACTTAGGGAGGAGGCTTCTAATGTTAACATGCATGAAACCAAGGCTATTACGGTTACAGAAGTCGTCAAAAGAGAGCGCCTGGGGAATAGGAGTGGAGCTAGGCACTGCAGGGCCTGGATTTGTCCCTGACCTGTTTGGAGAGCTCCTTGGTCTTCATAGTGCCGCTTGCTTGGTGGTGCCGCTTGCTTAGTGATGTTGCAGTCTCTGGGGCCTTTCAGAATAGGTGTATATTTACTGAGATCATGTGACAGATCATGTGACACTTAGATTGCACACAGGGGGACTTTATCTAACCAATTATGTGACTTTTGAAGGTAATTGGTTGCACCAGATCTTATTTAGGGGCTTCATAGCAAAGGGGGTGAATATATATTCCGATATATCATCATTAGTCATTTAGGTCAACATTGGATCATTCAGAGATCCTCACTGAACTTCTGGAGAGAGTTTGCTGCACTGAAAGTAAAGGGGCTGAATAATTTTGCACACCCAATGTTTCAGTTTTTGATTTGTTAAAAAAGTTTGAAATATCCAATAAATGTCGTTCCACTTCATGATTGTGTCCCACTTTGTTGATTCTTCACAAAAAAATACAGTTTTATATCTTTATGTTTGACGCCTGAAATGTGGCAAAAGGTCGCAAAGTTCAAGGGGGCCGAATACTTTCGCAAGGCACTGTATATAGACTGATAATGCTGACAGGTTAGTTTAGTGCAGGGCTGGTCAACTGTGATAATATATAGACAGGTTAGTTTAGGGGGCTGGTCAACTGTGATAATATATAGACTGATAATGCTGACAGGTTAGTTTAGGGGGCTGGTCAACTGTGGTAATATATAGACTGATAATGCTGACAGGTTAGTTTAGTGCAGGGCCGGTCAACTGTGATAATATAGACTGATAATGCTAGTTATCAGTTTAGATAATGCTAGTTATTAGTTTAGTGCAGGGCTGGCAGTTAGAGAGGAAGACACTGACGAAGGCAGTTAGAGAGGAAGACACTGACGAAGGCAGTTAGAGAGGAAGACACTGACGAAGGCAGTTAGAGGAAGACTCTGACGAAGGCAGTTAGAGAGGAAGACTCTGACGAAGGCAGTGAGAGAGGAAGACTCTGACGAAGGCAGTTAGAGAGGAAGACACTGATGAAGATAGAGGATGAAGTTACAGTTTCTCCTAACCCCTCCTGTCTCAGCCTCCAGTATTTATGCTGCAGTAGTTTATGTGTCGGGGGGCTAGGGTCAGTTTGTTATATCTGGAGTACTTCTCCTGTCTTATCCGGTGTCCTGTGTGAATTTAAGTATGCTCTCTCTAATTCTCTCTTTTTTTCTCTCTCTCGGAGGACCTGAGCCCTAGGACCATGCCTCAGGACTAACTGGCATGATGACTCCTTGCTGCCCCCAGTCCACCTGGTCATGCTGCAGCTCCAGTTTCTACTGTTCTGCCTGCGGATATGGAACCCTGACCTGTTCCCCTGACATGCTACCTGTCCCAGACCTGCTGTTTTGGACTCTCTACCGCACCAGCTGTCTCTAGTATTTTTATTTTATTTTTTATTTTACCCCCCTCGTGGTATCCAATTGTTAATAGTTACTATCTTGTCTCATCGCTACAACTCCCGTACGGGCTCGGGAGAGACGAAGGTCGAGAGCCATGCGTCCTCCGAAACACAACCAAACCAAGCCGCACTGCTTCTTAACACAGCGCGCATCAGACCCGGAAGCCAGCCGCACCAATGTGTCGGAGGAAACACCGTGCACCTGGCGACCTGGTTAGCGCGCACTGCGCCCGGCCCGCCACAGGAGTCGCTTGTCCGCAATGAGACAAGGATGTCCCTACCGGCCAAACCCTCCCTAACCCGGACGACGCTAGGCCAATTGTGCGTCGCCCCACGGACCTCCCGGTCGCGGCCGGCTGCGACAGAGCCTGGGCACGAACCCAGAGCCTCTGGTGGCACAGCTATGCACCTGCTGTTTCTAACTCTCAATGATCGGCTATGAAAAGCCAACTGACATTTACTCCTGAAGTGCTGACCTGTTGCACTCTCTACAACCACTGATTATTATTATCTGACCCTGCTGGTCATTTATGAACATTTGAACATCTTGGCCATGTTCTGTTATAATCTCCACCCGGCACAGCCAGAAGAGGACTGGCCACCCCACATAGCCTGGTTCCTCTCTAGGTTTATAATCTCCACCCGGCACAGCCAGAAGAGGACTGGCCACCCCACATAGCCTGGTTCCTCTCTAGGTTTATAATCTCCACCCGGCACAGCCAGAAGAGGACTGGCCACCCCACATAGCCTGGTTCCTCTCTAGGTTTCTTCCTAGGTTTTGGCCTTTCTAGGGAGTTTTTCCTAGCCACCGTGCTTCTACACCTGCATTGCTTGCTGTTTGGGGTTTTAGGCTGGGTTTCTGTACAGCACTTTGAGACATCAGCTGATGTAAGAAGGGCTTTATAAATACATTTGATTGATTGGTTAGAGAGGATGATACTGATGAAGATGACAGACAGATGAAAGACAACACAACAGGAACACGGTATACCTTTCTACCACAACTGGCTGAGCCACCAATACAGCAAGGCCGGGATAAGGCCGATGAAAATGGCCTGGACAGGCTGCAATATGGGTGGCTAAAGGAGGGAGGGATCAGAGAGAATAATCAAATAGAAGAACCAATATTTTAAACTAATCAAAGAAATTAAAACGAAGAAAAAATGAAAACTAATCAATAAACAAAAAAACCTGAATGGAGGGGCCATGGGGAAAGTAGCGGCAGGAGGGGGGGACTGGAGGCAGGAGGGACTGGAGGCAGGGGGGGGGACTGGAGGCAGGGGGGGGGGGGACTGGAGGCAGGGGGACTGGAGGCAGGAGGGACTGGAGGCAGGGGGGGGGGACTGGAGGCAGGAGGGACTGGAGGCATGGGGGGAGGGACTGGAGGAAGGAGGGGGGAACTGGAGGCGGGGGGGGGACTGGAGGCAGGAGGGGGGGGGACTGGAGGGGGGAACTGGAGGCAGGAGGGGGGAACTGGAGACAAGAGGGGGGAACTGGAGGCAGGAGTGGGGGACTGGAGGCAGGAGGAGGGAACTAGAGGCAAGAGGGAGGATCTGGAGGCAGGAGGGTGGAACTGGAGGTAGGAGGGGGGAACTGGAGGCAGGAGGGTGGGTACTGGAGGCAAGAGGGTGGGTACTGGAGGCAGGAGGGTGGGTACTGGAGGCAGGAGGGTGGGTACTGGAGGCAGGAGGGTGGGTACTGGAGGCAGGAGGGTGGGTACTGGAGGCAGGAGGGTGGGTACTGGAGGCAGGAGGGGGGGTACTGGAGGCAGGAGGGGGGGAACGGGAGGCAGGAGGGGGGGAACGGGGGGCAGGATGGGGGGAACGGGTGGCAGGATGGGGGGAACTGGAGGCAGGAGGGGGGAACTGGAGGCAGGAACTGGAGGTAGGACGGGGGAACTGGAGGCAGGAGGGGGGGTACTGGAGGCAGGAGGGGGACAACGGGAGGCAGGAGGGGGACAACGGGAGGCAGGAGGGGGGAACAAACGTATAGATACATGTCACACCACATCTAGAAGCTGAACAGAGGTGTAATTTTTGTTCAGGGAGGTCTAGTAGCAGTGAGAACCAGTTATAACTCCCTGAGGTGTATGCTTGCTCACCCGCCATCTTAGATATAAAAGCATTACACCATTAGGGTGGATGTAGCCCAGGCTAGAGGTAGTTCAACCATATTTATTCATTATGCCGTTAGGGTGGATGTAGCCCAGGCTAGAGGTAGTTCAACCATATTTATTCATTATGCCGTTAGGGTGGATGTAGCCCAGGCTAGAGGTAGTTCAACCATATTTATTCATTATGCCGTTAGGGTGGATGTAGCCCAGGCTAGAGGTAGTTCAACCATATTTATTCATTATGCCGTTAGGGTGGATGTAGCCCAGGCTAGAGGTAGTTCAACCATATTTATTCATTATGCCATTAGGGTGGATGTAGCCCAGGCTAGAGGTAGTTCAACCATATTTATTCATTATGCCGTTAGGGTGGATGTAGCCCAGGCTAGAGGTAGTTATATCATATTTATTCATTATGCCATTAGGGTGGATGTAGCCCAGGCTAGAGGTAGTTCAACCATATTTATTCATTATGCCGTTAGGGTGGATGTAGCCCAGGCTAGAGGTAGTTCAACCATATTTATTCATTATGCCGTTAGGGTGGATGTAGCCCAGGCTAGAGGTAGTTCAACCATATTTATTCATTATGCCGTTAGGGTGGATGTAGCCCAGGCTAGAGGTAGTTATATCATATTTATTCATTATGCCATTAGGGTGGATGTAGCCCAGCCTAGAGGTAGTTATATCATATTTATTCATTATGCCGTTAGGGTGGATGTAGCCCAGGCTAGAGGTAGTTATATCATATTTATTCATTATGCCATTAGGGTGGATGTAGCCCAGGCTAGAGGTAGTTATATCATATTTATTCATTATGCCGTTAGGGTGGATGTAGCCCAGGCTAGAGGTAGTTCCACCATATTTATTCATTATGCCGTTAGGGTGGATGTAGCCCAGGCTAGAGGTAGTTCCACCATATTTATTCATTACACCGTTAGGGTGGATGTAGCCCAGGCTAGAGGTAGTTCCACCATATTTATTCATTACACCGTTAGGGTGGATGTAGCCCAGGCTAGAGGTAGTTCCACCATATTTATTCATTATGCCGTTAGGGTGGATGTAGCCCAGGCTAGAGGTAGTTATATCATATTTATTCATTATGCCGTTAGGGTGGATGTAGCCCAGGTTAGAGGTAGTTATATCATATTTATTCATTATGCCGTTAGGGTGGATGTAGCCCAGGCTAGAGGTAGTTCCACCATATTTATTCATTACACCGTTAGGGTGGATGTAGCCCAGGCTAGAGGTAGTTCAACCATATTTATTCATTATGCCATTAGGGTGGATGTAGCCCAGGTTAGAGGTAGTTATATCATATTTATTCATTATGCCGTTAGGGTGGATGTAGCCCAGGCTAGAGGTAGTTATATCATATTTATTCATTATGCCGTTAGGGTGGATGTAGCCCAGGCTAGAGGTAGTTATATCATATTTATTCATTATGCCATTAGGGTGGATGTAGCCCAGGCTAGAGGTAGTTATATCATATTTATTCATTATGCCGTTAGGGTGGATGTAGCCCAGGCTAGAGGTAGTTCCACCATATTTATTCATTATGCCGTTAGGGTGGATGTAGCCCAGGCTAGAGGTAGTTCCACCATATTTATTCATTACACCGTTAGGGTGGATGTAGCCCAGGCTAGAGGTAGTTCCACCATATTTATTCATTACACCGTTAGGGTGGATGTAGCCCAGGCTAGAGGTAGTTCCACCATATTTATTCATTATGCCATTAGGGTGGATGTAGCCCAGGCTAGAGGTAGTTATATCATATTTATTCATTATGCCATTAGGGTGGATGTAGCCCAGGCTAGAGGTAGTTATATCATATTTATTCATTATGCCGTTAGGGTGGATGTAGCCCAGGCTAGAGGTAGTTCCACCATATTTATTCATTATGCCATTAGGGTGGATGTAGCCCAGGCTAGAGGTAGTTCAACCATATTTATTCATTATGCCGTTAGGGTGGATGTAGCCCAGGCTAGAGGTAGTTCAACCATATTTATTCATTATGCCGTTAGGGTGGATGTAGCCCAGGCTAGAGGTAGTTCAACCATATTTATTCATTATGCCGTTAGGGTGGATGTAGCCCAGGCTAGAGGTAGTTCCACCATATTTATTCATTATGCCATTAGGGTGGATGTAGCCCAGGCTAGAGGTAGTTATATCATATTTATTCATTATGCCGTTAGGGTGGATGTAGCCCAGGCTAGAGGTAGTTCCACCATATTTATTCATTATGCCGTTAGGGTGGATGTAGCCCAGGCTAGAGGTAGTTCCACCATATTTATTCATTACACCGTTAGGGTGGATGTAGCCCAGGCTAGAGGTAGTTCCACCATATTTATTCATTACACCGTTAGGGTGGATGTAGCCCAGGCTAGAGGTAGTTCCACCATATTTATTCATTATGCCGTTAGGGTGGATGTAGCCCAGGCTAGAGGTAGTTATATCATATTTATTCATTATGCCGTTAGGGTGGATGTAGCCCAGGTTAGAGGTAGTTATATCATATTTATTCATTATGCCGTTAGGGTGGATGTAGCCCAGGCTAGAGGTAGTTCCACCATATTTATTCATTACACCGTTAGGGTGGATGTAGCCCAGGCTAGAGGTAGTTCAACCATATTTATTCATTATGCCATTAGGGTGGATGTAGCCCAGGTTAGAGGTAGTTATATCATATTTATTCATTATGCCGTTAGGGTGGATGTAGCCCAGGCTAGAGGTAGTTATATCATATTTATTCATTATGCCGTTAGGGTGGATGTAGCCCAGGCTAGAGGTAGTTATATCATATTTATTCATTATGCCATTAGGGTGGATGTAGCCCAGGCTAGAGGTAGTTATATCATATTTATTCATTATGCCGTTAGGGTGGATGTAGCCCAGGCTAGAGGTAGTTCCACCATATTTATTCATTATGCCGTTAGGGTGGATGTAGCCCAGGCTAGAGGTAGTTCCACCATATTTATTCATTACACCGTTAGGGTGGATGTAGCCCAGGCTAGAGGTAGTTCCACCATATTTATTCATTACACCGTTAGGGTGGATGTAGCCCAGGCTAGAGGTAGTTCCACCATATTTATTCATTATGCCATTAGGGTGGATGTAGCCCAGGCTAGAGGTAGTTATATCATATTTATTCATTATGCCATTAGGGTGGATGTAGCCCAGGCTAGAGGTAGTTATATCATATTTATTCATTATGCCGTTAGGGTGGATGTAGCCCAGGCTAGAGGTAGTTCCACCATATTTATTCATTATGCCATTAGGGTGGATGTAGCCCAGGCTAGAGGTAGTTCAACCATATTTATTCATTATGCCGTTAGGGTGGATGTAGCCCAGGCTAGAGGTAGTTCAACCATATTTATTCATTATGCCGTTAGGGTGGATGTAGCCCAGGCTAGAGGTAGTTCAACCATATTTATTCATTATGCCGTTAGGGTGGATGTAGCCCAGGCTAGAGGTAGTTCCACCATATTTATTCATTATGCCATTAGGGTGGATGTAGCCCAGGCTAGAGGTAGTTCAACCATATTTATTCATTATGCCATTAGGGTGGATGTAGCCCAGGCTAGAGGTAGTTCCACCATATTTATTCATTATGCCGTTAGGGTGGATGTAGCCCAGGCTAGAGGTAGTTATATCATATTTATTCATTATGCCATTAGGGTGGATGTAGCCCAGGCTAGAGGTAGTTCAACCATATTTATTCATTATGCCGTTAGGGTGGATGTAGCCCAGGCTAGAGGTAGTTCAACCATATTTATTCATTATGCCGTTAGGGTGGATGTAGCCCAGGCTAGAGGTAGTTCAACCATATTTATTCATTATGCCGTTAGGGTGGATGTAGCCCAGGCTAGAGGTAGTTATATAATATTTATTCATTATGCCGTTAGGGTGGATGTAGCCCAGGCTAGAGGTAGTTATATCATATTTATTCATTATGCCGTTAGGGTGGATGTAGCCCAGGCTAGAGGTAGTTCAACCATATTTATTCATGTTTGTTATTCTGATCATCTCTCCCTCAGACTGGGAACTCTAAATGGTGGTAGTGGTATATAGTCTTCGGCATCCCAACACTCTGGACAGCTACTTTCTCTCTTTGTAGATCGCATAAAAGGTATATATGTGTGATTGACTGATTGAAATCAATTACAATCAAATGCCCTATGGGACATTCTGTCTCAGGCAATGCTGACTTGTCCAAGACTCACAGTCAAATGTCTTGCAAAAAATAACATTAAATTGGGAACATCATGAATGGTTCTCATAACAGACAAAGATGTCCCAGAGCACCCATTGTGATTCCTTTAGCATATCCAGTACAGGCTCTGAACGAAAGGCAAGAGAGAGATTGGTGGCCTCTGTTTAGGGTCAGGGGGTCACTACTCACATTCTTGCCCTTGTCCTGCAGCAGTTTGAGGTTAACTTTACACTGTTCCAGCTCCTCGTTGATGGAGCGTTTCTCCTGCTCAGTCCTCTCACAACACTTCCTCAGATCACACAGCAAGTTCTGAGTGTCCTCATACTATAGACAGATAGAGAGGGAGAGAAGGGGGAGAGAGAAAAGCAACAGAAAGTGACAGACACGTGCTTGTATCATACCTCTCTCTGGGGGACCTGTATCATACCTCTCTCTGGGGGACCTGTATCATACCTCTCTCTGGGGGACCTGTATCATACCTCTCTCTGGGGGACCTGTATCATACCTCTCTCTGGGGGACCTGTATCATACCTCTCTCTGGGGGACCTGTATCATACCTCTCTCTGGGGGACCTGTATCATACCTCTCCCTGGGGGACCTGTATCATACCTCTCTCTGGGGGACCTGTATCATACCTCTCTCTGGGGGACCTGTATCATACCTCTCTCTGGGGGACCTGTATCATACCCCTCTCTGGGGGACCTGTATCACACCTCTCTCTGGGGGACCTGTATCACACCTCTCTCTGGGGGACCTGTATCATACCTCTCTCTATTGGACCTGTATCATACCTCTCTCTGGGGGACCTGTATCACACCTCTCTCTGGGGGACCTGTATCACACCTCTCTCTGCAGGCTCTGTGTCCTGCTAGTAGCCTGGGTTAGCTGTGACTGCAGTATGTGAACCATATCATACCTCTCTCTACTAGCAGCCTGGGTTAGCTGTGACTGCAGTATGTGAACCATATCATACCTCTCTCTACTAGCAGCCTGGGTTAGCTGTGACTGCAGTATGTGAACCATATCATACCTCTCTCTACTAGCAGCCTGGGTTAGCTGTGACTGCAGTATGTGAACCATATCATACCTCTCTCTACTAGCAGCCTGGGTTAGCTGTGACTGCAGTATGTGAACCATATCATACCTCTCTCTACTAGCAGCCTGGGTTAACTGTGACTGCAGTATGTGAACCATATCATACCTCTCTCTACTAGAAGCCTGGGTTAGCTGTGACTGCAGTATGTGAACCATATCATACCTCTCTCTACTAGCAGCCTGGGTTAGCTGTGACTGCAGTATGTGAACCGTATCATACCTCTCTCTGCAGGCTCTGTGTCCTGCTAGCAGCCTGGGTTAACTGTGACTCCAGCTTGTTAGCGTCCTGGAGGTGTTGGTCCTGCAGTGAGCCCAGTCTACTCTGCATCTCTCCCTGGGACTTCTCCAAACTCTGCAGATTGCTGCTCAGACTGGCAGTCTGCTTCCTGGAACTGAGGGGGACAAAGAGACCATATAAAACCATGTCCAGAACTGTGACATAGTCCAGACAGGGTGGATCTTCTGAAACACCTCAGTCTGCTGCTGACTGGCAGTCGGCTCCCTGGAAGATAAGGGGAGGACAGCAGAAGATCATGTCAGGATACGGACGGAAGTCTGAAGTCGTTGCAAATGTTGTATCTCAGAGAGAGGTACTTTGATCTCATTTTGCAAAGTGAACACAGTCCCCTTCCATCCACCTCTTTCACAAACACCTACAGCAAATAAATACCTGCTAGCCCAGCCTCCTCTTCCCCACACCCAGACAGTTAAATACCTGCTAGCCCAGCCACCTCTTCCCCACACCCAGACAGTTAAATACCTGCTAGCCCAGCCACCTCTACCTCACACCCAGACAGATAAATACCTGCTAGCCCAGCCACCTCTACCTCACACCCAGACAGTTAAATACCTGCTAGCCCAGCCACCTCTACCCCACACCCAGACAGTTAAATACCTGCTAGCCCAGCCACCTCTACCCCACACCCAGACAGTTAAATACCTGCTAGCCCAGCCTCCTCTTCCCCACACCCAGACAGATAAATACCTGCTAGCCCAGCCTCCTCTTCCCCACACCCAGACAGTTAAATACCTGCTAGCCCAGCCACCTCTTCCCCACACCCAGACAGTTAAATACCTGCTAGCCCAGCCACCTCTTCCCCACACCCAGACAGTTAAATACCTGCTAGCCCAGCCACCTCTACCTCACACCCAGACAGTTAACTACCTGCTAGCCCAGCCACCTCTACCTCACACCCAGACAGATAAATACCTGCTAGCCCAGCCACCTCTACCTCACACCCAGACAGTTAAATACCTGCTAGCCCAGCCACCTCTACCCCACACCCAGACAGTTAAATACCTGCTAGCCCAGCCACCTCTACCCCACACCCAGACAGTTAAATACCTGCTAGCCCAGCCTCCTCTTCCCCACACCCAGACAGTTAAATACCTGCTAGCCCAGCCTCCTCTTCCCCACACCCAGACAGTTAAATACCTGCTAGCCCAGCCACCTCTACCCCACACCCAGACTATTAAATACCTGCTAGCCCAGCCTCCTCTTCCCCACACCCAGACAGTTAAATACCTGCTAGCCCAGCCACCTCTACCCCACACCCAGACTATTAAATACCTGCTAGCCCAGCCACCTCTACCTCACACCCAGACAGTTAACTACCTGCTAGCCCAGCCACCTCTACCTCACACCCAGACAGTTAAATACCTGCTAGCCCAGCCACCTCTTCCCCACACCCAGACTATTAAATACCTGCTAGCCCAGCCACCTCTTCCCCACACCCAGACTGTTAAATACCTGCTAGCCCAGCCACCTCTTCCCCACACCCAGACTATTAAATACCTGCTAGCCCAGCCACCTCTACCCCACACCCAGACTGTTAAATACCTGCTAGCCCAGCCACCTCTTCCCCACACCCAGACAGTTAAATACCTGCTAGCCCAGCCACCTCTACCCCACACCCAGACTGTTAAATACCTGCTAGCCCAGCCACCTCTACCCCACACCCAGACAGTTAAATACCTGCTAGTCCAGCCACCTCTACCCCACACCCAGACTGTTAAATACCTGCTAGCCCAGCCACCTCTACCCCACACCCAGACAGTTAAATACCTGCTAGTCCAGCCACCTCTACCCCACACCCAGACAGTTAAATACCTGCTAGCCAAGCCACCTCTTCCCCACACCCAGACAGTTAAATACCTGCTAGCCCAGCCACCTCTTCCCCACACCCAGACAGTTAAATACCTGCTAGCCCAGCCACCTCTTCCCCACACCCAGACAGTTAAATTTTATTTATTTATTTATTTATTTTACCTTTATTTAACCAGGTAGGCAAGTTGAGAACAAGTTCTCATTTACAATTGCGACCTGGCCAAGATAAAGCAAAGCAGTTCGACAGATAAAACGACACAGAGTTACACATGGAGTAAAAACAAACATACAGTCAATAATGCAGTATAAACAAGTCTATATACAATGTGAGCAAATGAGGTGAGAAGGGAGGTAAAGGCAAAAAAGGCCATGATGGCAAAGTAAATACAATATAGCAAGTAAAATACTGGAATGGTAGTTTTGCAATGGAAGAATGTGCAAAGTAGAAATAAAAAATAATGGGGTGCAAAGGAGCAAAATAAATAAATAAATTAAAATTAAATACAGTTGGGAAAGAGGTAGTTGTTTGGGCTAAATTATAGGTGGGCTATGTACAGGTGCAGTAATCTGTGAGCTGCTCTGACAGTTGGTGCTTAAAGCTAGTGAGGGAGATAAGTGTTTCCAGTTTCAGAGATTTTTGTAGTTCGTTCCAGTCATTGGCAGCAGAGAACTGGAAGGAGAGGCGGCCAAAGAAAGAATTGGTTTTGGGGGTGACTAGAGAGATATACCTGCTGGAGCGTGTGCTACAGGTGGGAGATCCTATGGTGACCAGCGAGCTGAGATAAGGGGGGACTTTACCTAGCAGGGTCTTGTAGATGACATGGAGCCAGTGGGTTTGGCGACGAGTATGAAGCGAGGGCCAGCCAACGAGAGCGTACAGGTCGCAATGGTGGGTAGTATATGGGGCTTTGGTGATAAAACGGATTGCACTGTGATAGACTGCATCCAATTTGTTGAGTAGGGTATTGGAGGCTATTTTGTAAATGACATCGCCAAAGTCGAGGATTGGTAGGATGGTCAGTTTTACAAGGGTATGTTTGGCAGCATGAGTGAAGGATGCTTTGTTGCGAAATAGGAAGCCAATTCTAGATTTAACTTTGGATTGGAGATGTTTGATATGGGTCTGGAAGGAGAGTTTACAGTCTAACCAGACACCTAAGTATTTGTAGTTGTCCACGTATTCTAAGTCAGAGCCGTCCAGAGTAGTGATGTTGGACAGGCGGGTAGGTGCAGGTAGCGATCGGTTGAAGAGCATGCATTTAGTTTTACTTGTATTTAAGAGCAATTGGAGGCCACGGAAGGAGAGTTGTATGGCATTGAAGCTTGCCTGGAGGGTTGTTAACACAGTGTCCAAAGAAGGGCCGGAAGTATACAGAATGGTGTCGTCTGCGTAGAGGTGGATCAGGGACTCACCAGCAGCAAGAGCGACCTCATTGATGTATACAGAGAAGAGAGTCGGTCCAAGAATTGAACCCTGTGGCACCCCCATAGAGACTGCCAGAGGTCCGGACAGATACCTGCTAGCCCAGCCACCTCTACCTCACACCCAGACAGTTAAATACCTGCTAGCCCAGCCACCTCTACCTCACACCCAGACTGTCACTCCCTGCTAGCCCAGCCACCTCTTCCCACACCCAGACTGTCACTACCTGCTAGCCCAGCCACCTCTTCCCCACACCCAGACTGTCACTACCTGCTAGCCCAGCCACCTCTTCCCCACATTCAGACTGTCACTACCTGCTAGCCCAGCCACCTCTTCCCCACACCCAGACTGTCACTACCTGCTAGCCCAGCCACCTCTTCCCCACCCAGACAGTTAAATACCTGCTAGCCTAGCCACCTCTTCCCCACACCCAGACAGTTAAATACCTGCTAGCCCAGCCACCTCTACCCCACACCCAGACTGTCACTACCTGCTAGCCCAGCCACCTCTACCCCACACCCAGACTGTCACTACCTGCTAGCCCAGCCACCTCTTCCCCACACCCAGACTGTCACTACCTGCTAGCCCAGCCACCTCTACCCCACACCCAGACAGTCACTACCTGCTAGCCCAGCCACCTCTACCCCACACCCAGACTGTCACTACATGCTAGCCCAGCCACCTCTTCCCCACACCCAGACAGTTAAATACCTGCTAGCCTAGCCACCTCTTCCCCACACCCAGACAGTTAAATACCTGCTAGCCCAGCCACCTCTTCCCCACACCCAGACAGTTAAATACCTGCTAGCCCAGCCACCTCTATCCCAACCGAGACAAGTTAAATACCTGCTAGCCCAGCCACCTCTTCCCCACACCCAGACAGTTAAATACCTGCTAGCCCAGCCACCTCTTCCCCACCCAGACAGTTAAATACCTGCTAGCCCAGCCACCTCTTCCCCACACCCAGACAGTTAAATACCTGCTAGCCCAGCCACCTCTTCCCCACACCCAGACAGTTAAATACCTGCTAGCCCAGCCACCTCTATCCCAACCGAGACAGTTAAATACCTGCTAGCCCAGCCACCTCTTCCCCACACCCAGACAGTTAAATACCTGCTAGCCCAGCCACCTCTTCCCCACACCCAGACAGTTAAATACCTGCTAGCCCAGCCACCTCTATCCCAACCGAGACAGTTAAATACCTGCTAGCCCAGCCACCTCTACCCCACACCCAGACAGTTAAATACCTGCTAGTCCAGCCACCTCTACCTCATACCCAGACAGTTAAATACCTGCTAGCCCAGCCACCTCAGTGCCAAGCTAGCACTACTACCCCCCAGATTGAGATAGTACTATGTTGAAGGAGGACTGACAGAGAGCAGAGGCAGCAAAAGTCCCCTTTACTCTTCCCAGTGTGTCTGTATACAGGGAAGTGGACATCTGATGTGAAACTAGAAGTTAAACCGCCTGCCCTAAAACCTGGTTCATGAAGAGCAGAGAGACGGTGCCAAACCTGGACAAACTGTCCTACCTGTGAAAACAGCTCTGAATGGAGGAGGTGCTATTGGAAACGGCTCTGAATGGAGGAGGTGCTGTGGGAAACGGCTCTGAATGGAGGAGGTGCTGTGGGAAACAGCTCTGAATGGAGGAGGTGCTGTGGGAAACGGCTCTGAATGGAGGAGGTGCTGTGGGAAACAGCTCTGAATGGAGGAGGTGCTATTGGAAACGGCTCTGAATGGAGGAGGTGCTATTGGAAACAGCTCTGAATGGAGGAGGTGCTATTGGAAACGGCTCTGAATGGAGGAGGTGCTGTGGGAAACGGCTCTGAATGGAGGAGGTGCTGTGGGAAACGGCTCTGAATGGAGGAGGTGCTGTGGGAAACGGCTCTGAATGGAGGAGGTGCTGTGGGAAACGGCTCTGAATGGAGGAGGTGCTGTGGGAAACGGCTCTGAATGGAGGAGGTGCTATTGGAAACAGCTCTGAATGGAGGAGGTGCTGTGGGAAACGGCTCTGAATGGAGGAGGTGCTATTGGAAACGGCTCTGAATGGAGGAGGTGCTGTGGGAAACAGCTCTGAATGGAGGAGGTGCTGTGGGAAACAGCTCTGAATGGAGGAGGTGCTGTGGGAAACAGCTCTGAATTCAGGAGGTGCTGTGGGAAACGGCTCTGAATGGAGGAGGTGCTATTGGAAACAGCTCTGAATGGAGGAGGTGCTATTGGAAACGGCTCTGAATGGAGGAGGTGCTGTGGGAAACGGCTCTGAATGGAGGAGGTGCTGTGGGAAACGGCTCTGAATGGAGGAGGTGCTGTGGGAAACAGCTCTGAATGGAGGAGGTGCTGTGGGAAACGGCTCTGAATGGAGGAGGTGCTGTGGGAAACAGCTCTGAATGGAGGAGGTGCTGTGGGAAACGGCTCTGAATGGAGGAGGTGCTATTGGAAACAGCTCTGAATGGAGGAGGTGCTGTGGGAAACGGCTCTGAATGGAGGAGGTGCTATTGGAAACGGCTCTGAATGGAGGAGGTGCTGTGGGAAACGGCTCTGAATGGAGGAGGTGCTGTGGGAAACAGCTCTGAATGGAGGAGGTGCTGTGGGAAACAGCTCTGAATGGAGGAGGTGCTGTGGGAAACAGCTCTGAATGGAGGAGGTGCTGTGGGAAACAGCTCTGAATTCAGGAGGTGCTGTGGGAAACGGCTCTGAATGGAGGAGGTGCTATTGGAAACAGCTCTGAATGGAGGAGGTGCTATTGGAAACGGCTCTGAATGGAGGAGGTGCTATTGGAAACGGCTCTGAATGGAGGAGGTGCTGTGGGAAACGGCTCTGAATGGGGGAGGTGCTGTGGGAAACGGCTCTGAATGGAGGAGGTGCTGTGGGAAACAGCTCTGAATGGAGGAGGTGCTGTGGGAAACGGCTCTGAATGGAGGAGGTGCTATTGGAAACAGCTCTGAATGGAGGAGGTGCTGTGGGAAACGGCTCTGAATGGAGGAGGTGCTATTGGAAACGGCTCTGAATGGAGGAGGTGCTGTGGGAAACGGCTCTGAATGGAGGAGGTGCTGTGGGAAACAGCTCTGAATGGAGGAGGTGCTGTTGGAAACGGCTCTGAATGGAGGAGGTGCTGTGGGAAACGGCTCTGAATGGAGGAGGTGCTGTGGGAAACAGCTCTGAATGGAGATGTGCTGTGGGAAACGGCTCTGAATGGAGGAGGTGCTGTGGGAAACGGCTCTGAATGGAGGAGGTGCTGTGGGAAACAGCTCTGAATGGAGGAGGTGCTGTGGGAAACGGCTCTGAATGGAGGAGGTGCTGTGGGAAACGGCTCTGAATGGAGGAGGTGCTGTGGGAAACGGCTCTGAATGGAGGAGGTGCTATTGGAAACAGCTCTGAATGGAGGAGGTGCTATTGGAAACGGCTCTAAATCGAGGAGGTGCTGTGGGAAACGGCTCTGAATGGAGGAGGTGCTATTGGAAACGGCTCTGAATGGAGGAGGTGCTGTGGGTAACAGCTCTGAATGGAGGAGGTGCTGTGGGAAACAGCTCTGAATTCAGGAGGTGCTGTGGGAAACACCTCTGAATTTGACACATATAAATGGAACAATTGGCAGAACTATGACTTTAGCTGGATCTCGGTGTTAACCTAAATAACCATTATATAGACAGGGCTCCCCCTGCGTGGTTCTGGTGGAGGCTTTG
Organism: Oncorhynchus kisutch; assembly: GCF_002021735.2. NCBI lineage: Eukaryota > Metazoa > Chordata > Actinopteri > Salmoniformes > Salmonidae > Oncorhynchus > Oncorhynchus kisutch. The sequence goes on from NC_034174.2 coordinate 3,112,811, forward strand.
TGCTCCACCTGGAAAAGCAGCTGGTTGGGTGACCAGACCAGAGGAAGAGGGAGGTGCCCAGAAGTTGAGATCTCTAGATGTAACTACTAGGTGTTGGGTTGACAGTTGCCTGACCCCGGTTTCAGGATCTGGGTCGGGGCTACCCCCAATTCACTGTAGATAACGGGAGAAACCTGGTCTGCTGCAACCCTGGTCTGCATTTCCAAATCCATCATCAAGTTCGCAGACACGACAGGCCTGATCACCAACACTGATGAGACAGCCTACCTCATCAGGAGGTAGGCACTCTGACGGTGTGGTGCCAGGTAAACAACCTCTCCCTTCAATGTTAGCAAAACAAAAGGAGAGGATTGTGGACTTCAGGAGGAACCAGGCTGGACACATCCCCCCATCCTCATCAATGGGGCCACCGTGGACACAGTCAATAAGTTAACATTCCTCTGCGTACACATCTCAGAGATGCTGAAATGTCTAACCACATGAACACACAAAAGCGACTCCTCAATCTCAGGACGCTGAAGAAATTCGGCCTATCCCAGAGGGCCCTCAGTGTTCTACAGGAGCGCCAGAGAGCATACTGTCGTACTGCATCACATTCTGATGCGGCAACTCCACCGCCCCGGGCCGCAGAGCACTTCAGAGGGAGATAGGTGCAGCTGAACGCACCACTGGGTGGCAAGTGCCTGCCTGACAACACCAGTTGTCGCTGGAAGGCCAAGAAGAGAACCCCAGCCACGCCCTGTCCTCTCTGCTTCAATCACTCAGACGAGGGCAAGTACTGTAAGCCTGGACAATAGTCCCCCCCACACCCTTAACTCTCACTAACCTTACCCGCTACTCCCCCACCTCCTCAATGATCATGCTGCTGTTCCCCCTATGATCATCCCCCCCCCACCCCAATGATCATGCTGCTGTTCCCCCTATGGTCACCCCCCCCACCTCCTCAATGATCATGCTGCTGTTCCCCTATGGTCATCCCCCCCCACCTCCTCAATGATCATACTGCTGTTCCCCCTATGGTCACCCCCCCCACCTCCTCAATGATCATGCTGCTGTTCCCCCTATGGTCACCCCCCCCACCTCCTCAATGATCATACTGCTGTTCCCCCTATGGTCACCCCCCCCACCTCCTCAATGATCATGCTGCTGTTCCCCCTATGGTCACCCCCCCCACCTCCTCAATGATCATGCTGCTGTTCCCCCTATGGTCACCCCCCCACCTCCTCAATGATCATGCTGCTGTTCCCCCTATGGTCATTACCCCCCACCCCAATGATCATGCTGCTGTTCCCCCTATGGTACATGTGACTATTAAACACTGTACCCTGTAATAACACCTGCAACCCTGTACATGTGACTAAACACTGTAATAACACCTACAACCCTGTACATGTGACTATTAAACACTGTACCCTGTAATAACACCTGCAACCCTGTACATGTGACTATTAAACACTGTAATAACACCTACAACCCTGTACATGTGACTATAAACACTGTACCCTGTAATAACACCTGCAACCCTGTACATGTGACTATTAAACACTGTAATAACACCTGCAACCCTGTACATGTGACTATTAAACACTGTAATAACACCTGCAACCCTGTACATGTGACTATTAAACACTGTAATAACACCTGTAACCCTGTACATGTGACTATTAAACACTGTAATAACACCTGTAACCCTGTACATGTGACTATTAAACACAGTAATAACACCTGTAACCCTGTACATGTGACTATTAAACACTGTAATAACACCAGTAACCCTGTACATGTTACTATTAAACACTGTACCCTGTAATAACACCTGCAACCCTGTACATGTGACTATTAAACACTGTACCCTGTAATAACACCTGTAACCCTGTACATGTGACGATAAAACACTGTAATAACACCTGTAACCCTGTACATGTGACTATAAAACACTGTACCCTGTAATAACACCTGTAACCCTGTACATGTGACGATAAAACACTGTAATAACACCTGCAACCCTGTACATGTGACTATTAAACACTGTAATAACACCTGTAACCCTGTACATGTGACTATAAAACACTGTACCCTGTAATAACACCTGTAACCCTGTACATGTGACTATTAAACACTGTAATAACACCTGTAACCCTGTACATGTGACTATAAAACACTGTATCCTGTAATGACACCTGTAACCCTGTACATGTGACTATTAAACACTGTAATAACACCTGTAACCCTGTACATGTGACTATAAAACACTGTAATAACACCTGTAACCCTGTACATGTGACTATAAAACACTGTAATAACACCTGTAACCCTGTACATGTGACTATTAAACACTGTAATAACACCTGTAACCCTGTACATGTGACTATAAAACACTGTACCCTGTAATAACACCTGTAACCCTGTACATGTGACTATTAAACACTGTACCCTGTAATAACACCTGCAACCCTGTACATGTGACTATTAAACACTGTAATAACACCTACAACCCTGTACATGTGACTATAAACACTGTACCCTGTAATAACACCTGTAACCCTGTACATGTGACTATAAACACTGTACCCTGTAATAACACCTGTAACCCTGTACATGTGACTATAAACACTGTACCCTGTTATAACACCTGTAACCCTGTACATGTGACTATAAAACACTGTACCCTGTAATAACACCTGCAACCCTGTACATGTGACTATAAACACTGTACCCTGTAATAACACCTGTAACCCTGTACATGTGACTATAAACACTGTACCCTGTAATAACACCTGTAACCCTGTACATGTGACTATAAAACACTGTAATAACACCTGCAACCCTGTACATGTGACTATAAACACTGTACCCTGTAATAACACCTGTAACCCTGTATATGTGACTATAAAACACTGTAATAACACCTGTAACCCTGTACATGTGACTATAAAACACTGTAATAACACCTACAACCCTGTACATGTGACTATAAACACTGTACCCTGTAATAACACCTGTAACCCTGTACATGTGACTATAAACACTGTACCCTGTAATAACACCTGTAACCCTGTACATGTGACTATAAACACTGTACCCTGTTATAACACCTGTAACCCTGTACATGTGACTATAAAACACTGTACCCTGTAATAACACCTGCAACCCTGTACATGTGACTATAAACACTGTACCCTGTAATAACACCTGTAACCCTGTACATGTGACTATAAACACTGTACCCTGTAATAACACCTGTAACCCTGTACATGTGACTATAAAACACTGTAATAACACCTGCAACCCTGTACATGTGACTATAAACACTGTACCCTGTAATAACACCTGTAACCCTGTACATGTGACTATAAACACTGTACCCTGTAATAACACCTGTAACCCTGTATATGTGACTATAAAACACTGTAATAACACCTGTAACCCTGTACATGTGACTATAAAACACTAATAACACCTGTAACCCTGTACATGTGACTATTAAACACTGTACCCTGTAATAACACCTGTAACCCTGTACATGTGACTATAAACACTGTACCCTGTAATAACACCTGTAACCCTGTATATGTGACTATAAAACACTGTAATAACACCTGTAACCCTGTACATGTGACTATAAAACACTAATAACACCTGTAACCCTGTACATGTGACTATAAAAACACTGATAAGGCAACACTTTGCAGAACTGACCACTTCCTTTAGTTGGGGTGGGAGTGACCTCAACCCACCACCTAACATGTCTAGTGTGACGGCTATGGTGTTCAGTTGACAGTCAGAGCTACCCCCCCCCATCTGCAGTGTGTAGACCCACCTGTCCAGGTCTGTCTCCAGTCCGTGTAGTCTGTTCACCAGGGTCGTCTTCTCAGAACGGAGACACTCACACTCCTGCTGCAGACTGGGACAGTCCTTCTGAAGACGCTCAAACTCCCCTACAGAGAGATGTGAACAGGTTACAACAGCTGATTCTCACTGAACAGTCATTGTGCTGAGCCTTAAACATTCATAAATTCTTCTTGAGCCATTAGTTCACATGTAACAGACGGGATGAAGGCAAAATGGTAGTAGGGGTTTGTACCATTGTGCTGCTACCATGTTGTGTTGCTGCCATGCTGTATTGTCATGTTTTGCTACCATGTTGTGCTGCTACCATGTTGTTCTGCTACCATATTGTGTTAGACATCGCCACTAGAGAGTCTAGCGACAACGTGTTCTACATCACTAGAGAGTCTAGCGAAGACGTGTTCTACATCACCACTAGAGTCTAGCGACGACGTGTTCTACATCACCACTAGAGTCTAGCGACGACGTGTTCTACATCACTAGAGAGTCTAGCGACGGCGTGTTCTACATCACCACTAGTCTAGCGACGACGTGTTCTACATCACCACTAGAGAGTCTAGCGACGACGTGTTCTACATCACCACTAGAGTCTAGCGACGACGTGTTCTACATCACCACTAGAGTCTAGCGACGACGTGTTCGACATCACCACTAGAGTCTAGCGACGACGTGTTCTACATCACCACTAGAGTCTAGCGACGACGTGTTCTACATCACCAGAGAGAGTCTAGCGACGACGTGTTCTACATCGCCACTAGAGAGTCTAGCGACGACGTGTTCTACATCACTAGAGAGTCTAGCGACGACGTGTTCTACATCACTAGAGAGTCTAGCGACGACGTGTTCTACATCACCACTAGAGAGTCTAGCGACGACGTGTTCTACATCGCCACTAGAGTCTAGCGACGACGTGTTCTACATCACCACTAGTCTAGCGACGACGTGTTCTACATCACCACTAGTCTAGCGACGACGTGTTCTACATCACCACTAGAGTCTAGCGACGACGTGTTCTACATCACCACTAGAGTCTAGCGACGACGTGTTCTACATCACCAGAGAGAGTCTAGCGACGACGTGTTCTACATCACCACTAGAGTCTAGCGACGACGTGTTCTACATCACCACTAGAGAGTCTAGCGACGACGTGTTCTACATCACCACTAGAGTCTAGCGACGACGTGTTCGACATCACCACTAGAGTCTAGCGACGACGTGTTCGACATCACCACTAGAGTCTAGCGACGACGTGTTCGACATCACCACTAGAGTCTAGCGACGACGTGTTCTACATCACCAGAGAGAGTCTAGCGACGACGTGTTCTACATCACCAGAGAGTCTAGCGACGACGTGTTCTACATCGCCACTAGAGTCTAGCGACGACGTGTTCTACATCACTAGAGAGTCTAGCGACGACGTGTTCTACATCACCACTAGAGAGTCTAGCGACGACGTGTTCTACATCACCACTAGAGAGTCTAGCGACGACGTGTTCTACATCGCCACTAGAGTCTAGCGACGACGTGTTCTACATCACCACTAGAGTCTAGCGACGACGTGTTCTACATCACCACTAGAGTCTAGCGACGACGTGTTCTACATCACCACTAGAGTCTAGCGACAACGTGTTCTACATCACCAGAGAGAGTCTAGCGACGACGTGTTCTACATCGCCACTAGAGAGTCTAGCGACGACGTGTTCTACATCACTAGAGAGTCTAGCGACGACGTGTTCTACATCACCACTAGAGAGTCTAGCGACGACGTGTTCTACATCACTAGAGAGTCTAGCGACGGCGTGTTCTACATCAGCACTAGAGAGTCTAGCGACGACGTGTTCTACATCGCCACTAGAGAGTCTAGCGACGACGTGTTCTACATCACGAGAGTCAATCGACGTGTTCATCATCACGAGAGTGAGCCAGACAAAACTTTTAATCGTCGTATTGAAAAGTGCAACAGCAAATATTTATACAGGTGATTCAAACAACCTTTATTGTATTTAAAAGTGCAACTGCAAACTGAACAACTGATGACAATTAAAAATGTCAGGATAGCCATTTGTTTTTGGTGCTCCAAGCCTTACAGCCTTTCTTCTAGGAGCTCCAGTGCTCCCAATGAAAATAAGGTCATTTCCAAGTTAGATTAACATAGTATGGCAATGTACCTTGTAGATCGTTAGTTCTCTGCTGGTGCAGGCTCTGCTGTTGGAAGGGTTAGTATAGTATCGTACCTTGTAGATCGTTAGTTCTCTGCTGTTGGAAGGGTTAGTATAGTATCGTACCTTGTAAATCATTAGTTCTCTGCTGGTGCTGGTGCTGGCTCTGCTGTTGGATGGTGGCCTGCAGGGAGTTGATCTCCTGTTCGTATTTCGACGCAGACTGACGCCACTTCTCCAGCTCGGCCGTGACACCTCCCAGGTCCCTCTGCAGGGCGGCGATGTCTCGCTCCCTCTCGGCCGTGTTGGCCTCCATGGCGTGGTGGAGAACTAGCACCTCCTCCTGAGCAGAGTACAGCTCCTCCTGTGTGCTGCTGATGCTGCTCTCTCTCTGCTCCTTCAGCTCCTCCATGTCTACCGCTAGCTTCCCCAACTGACCTGGAAACAGATGGTATATACTTTCATATACACTATATAATATGGAATAACTCTTTCCATGACAGACTGACCAGGTGAAAGCTATGATCCCTTATTGATGTCCACTTCAATCAGTGTAGATGAAGGGGAGGAGACAGGTTAAAGAGGGATTTTTAAGCCTTTGGATAATTGAGACATGGATTGTGTGTATGTGCCACTCGTAGGGTGAATGGGCAAGACAGAAGATGTAAGTGCCTTTGAACGGGGTATGGTAGTAGGTGCCCAGGCGAACAGGTTTGATTCAGAGCTACTGGGTATATAACGCTTAACAGTTTCTAGTGTATATCAAGAATGGTCCACCACCCAAAGGACATCCAGCCAACTTGACAACTGTGGGAAGCATTGGAGTCAACATGGGACAGCATCTCATGTTGGAACGCTTTCAACACCTTGTCGAGTCCATGCCCTGACGAATTGAGGCTCTTCCAGCATCCCTGTGGAACGCTTGACACCTTGTAGAGTCCATGCAGACTAATTCAGGTTGTTCTGAGTGCAAGTCATTAATAGGAAGATGTCCTTAATGTTTTGTACACTCAGTGTACACTAGATGGCTAAAAGTATGTTGACACCTGCTCTTCGAACATCTCATTACAAAATCTTGGGCATTAACATACAGTTGGTCCCACCTTTACTGCTATAACAGCCTCCACTCTTCAGCTTTCCACTAGACAACCTCACTTTGTGCACAGGGGGCATTGTCATGCTGAAACAGGAAAGGGTCTTCCCCAAACTGTTGCCACAAAGTTGGAAGCATGGAATCGTCTAGAATATAATTTCATGCTGAATCGTTAAAATTGCCCTTCACTGGAACTAAGGGGCCTAGCCCGAACCATGAAAAAAAGCTCCAGACCATTATTCCACCTCCACCAAACTTTACAGTTGGCATTATGCAGTCGGGCAGGTAGCGTTCAGTCGGGCAGAACGCGTTTCCACAGCTCCAGAGTCCAATGGCGGTGAGCTTTACACCACTCAAGATGAAGTTTGGCATTGCGCATGGTGATCTTAGGCTTGTGTGCGGCTACTCAGCCAAGGAAACTCGTTTCATGAAGCTCCCAACGAACAATTCTTTGCAGCAACGTCAGTAGTTTGGAACTCGGTAGTGAGTGCTCCAACCCGAAGACAAACAATTATTATGAGATACGCGCTTCAGAACTCGGCGGTCCCGTTCGGTGAGTTTGTGTGGCCTACCACTTCACGGCTGAGCCGTTGTTGCTCCTAGACTTCACAATAACAGCACTTACTGTTGACTCTAGCATGGCAGAAATGTATAATTGTTTTATAAAAATACTCAACTAAAACATAATTTACATAAGTATTCAGACCCTTTACTCAGTACTTTGTTGAAGCATCTTTGGCAGTGATTACAGCCGTGATTCTTCTTGGGTATGACACTACAAGCGTGGCACACCTGTATTTGGGGAGTTTCTCCCATTCTTCTCTGCAGATCCTCTCAAGCTCTGTCAGGTTGGATGGGGAGCGTCACAGCATTTTCAGGTCTCTCTAGAGATGTTCGGTCGGGGTCAGGTCTGGGCTCTGGTTGGGCCACTCAAGGACGTGTCCCAAAGCCACTGCTGCACTGTCTTGGCTGTGTGCTTAGGGTCGTTGTCCTGTTGGAAGGTGAAACTTCGCCCCAGTCTTAGGTCCTGAGTGCTCTGGAGCAGGTTTTCATCAAGGATCTCTCTGTACTTTGCTCTGTTCATCTTACCCTCGATCCTGACTAGACTCCCAGTCCCTGCCTCTGGAAAAACATCCCCACAGCATGATGCTTCCACCACCATGCTTCACCGTAGGGATGGGGCCAGGTTTCCTCCAGATGTGACACTTGGCATTCAGGCCAAAGAGTTCAATCTTTGTTTCATCAGACCAGAGAATCTTGTTTCTGAGAGTCTTTAGCCAAACTGCAAGCGGGCTGTCATGTGCCTTTTACTGATGAGTGGCTTCCGTCTGGCTATTCTACCATAAAGGCCTGATTGCTGGAGTGCTGCAGAAATGGTTGTCCTTCTGGAAGGTTCTCCCATCTCCACAGAGGAACTCTGGAGCAGTCAGAGTGACCATCTGGTTCTCCCTGACCAAGGCCGTTCTACCCCGATTGCTCAGTTTGGCCGGGCGGCCAGCTCTAGGGAGAGTCTTGGTGGTTTCAAACTTCTTCCTTTTAAGAATGATGGAGGCCACTGTGTTCTTGGGGACCTTCAATGCTGCAGATATTTTTTGGTACCCTTCCCCAGATCTGTGCCTCGACACAATCCTGTCTTGGAGCTCTACGGACAATTCCTTCAATCCCCTTGCTTGGTTTTAGCTCTGACATGCACCGTCAACTGTGTGACCTTATATAGACATGGGTTTTCCTTTCCAAATCATGTCCAATAAATTAAATTTACCACAAGTGGACTCCAATCAAGTTGTAGCAACACCTTAAGGATTATCAATGGAAACAGGATGCACCTGATCTCCATTTGAAGTCTCATAACATCTGAATACTGATGGAAATAAGGTTGGTTTATTTATATTTAATACATTTGCAAAAATGTCTAAAAACATGTATTCGCTTTGTCATTTTGAGGAGATTGCCGCCGTTTTACGGTCTCATCAGAAATACTTCGTAAAGTATTGTGTGTATGTCTGTGTGTGTGTGTAGATATGTGATCCAAGTCATAGTTTTTTTTAATTTAACCTTTATTTAACTAGGCAAGTCAGTTAAGAACAAATTCTTATTTACAATGACGGCCTACCCAAGCCAAACCCGGACGACGCTGGGCCAATTGAGAACAGTGGGTTAACTGCCTTGTTCAGGGGTAGAACGACAGATTTTTACCTTGTCAGCTCGGGGATTCGATCTGGCAACCTTTCGGTTACTAGTCCAACGGTTTAACTCTAGTTAACTCCCTCTGCAGGTACCGATCGGTACCATCCTCCCTCTGCAGGTACTGGATCTGCTTGGCTGACTCCTCAGTCTGTAGGTACTGATCGGTACTATACTCACTCTGTAGGTACTGGATCTGCTTGGCTGACTCCTCAGTCTGCTGCCTGTTACTCCTCCTCTCCTCTTCCAGTAAGGCCTGGAGCTGCAGACACTTCTGCTTGCCTGTGTTGGCCAACTCCTGGGCCTCCAGCAGCTCTCTGTGGAGGTGGTGAATCACCTGCTCTCTGTCCCCAGGCTCCAGGTTGGCCATCCGCAGCTCATCTAGACCAGGACAGACAGGTGGGATATAGTTAGATATAGGCATAAAGGAAAGGAAGGAGATGAGGGTGCTAGAGCGGTGGGTGGGATATGAACCCATGCTGGCAGCTATACAAAGAACATGTGATGCAGAGGCTGGAGCTTAGATTGAAAGGCCACCCAGGCCACAGAAAAACTTATCAAAAGTTAGTTGTGTACTTATGTTTTCATAATTGATCAGGAAGTTATGGATAGGGTTGGGCAGCATGCAGATGTTCATACTGTTTATGTACCATACAGGGGTATATGGTATTCCCCAATGTGCACAGAAGAAGCGCTATTTAAAATAAAACCTGGATCTGGATCCAGGAGGGGGTTGAATGTCTCAGCTCTTACCGAGAAGCTTGATCTTGACAGCTAGCAAGTTAGCAAACCACATGCATAGCTGGAGCCCTGAGCTGGATAATTTCACACTTCTTAGTTATACTTCACTTAATAGATGAATGCACTGGCATAGCAAACATCTCTGCGAGGCGTCGGTATTTCCAAATACCCCAGCATACGTTATATCGCCACGCCTTGATATGGACATCTGTACCGTATCTGTATAACCACCACACGTGGCTGGCTGCCTCCAGCAGCCACTCTGTCAGGGTCCACCATCCCAACCCTAATCCCTCCAGCAGCCACTCTGTCAGGGTCCACCATCCCAACCCTACCCCCTCCAGCAGCCACTCTGTCAGGGTCCACCACCCCAACCCCTCCAGCAGCCACTCTGTCAGGGTCCACCACCCCAACCCAAATCCCTCCAGCAGCCACTCTGTCGGGGTCCACCATCCCAACCCTAATCCCTCCAGCAGCCACTCTGTCAGGGTCCACCACCCGAACCCTAATCCCTCCAGCAGCCACTCTGTCAGGGTCCACCACCCGAACCCTAATCCCTCCAGCAGCCACTCTGTCAGGGTCCACCACCCCAACCCTACCCCCTCCAGCAGCCACTCTGTCAGGGTCCACCACCCCAACCCCTCCAGCAGCCACTCTGTCAGGGTCCACCACCCCAACCCTACCCCCTCCAGCAGCCACTCTGTCAGGGTCCACCACCCAAACTCCTCCAGCAGCCACTCTGTCAGGGTCCACCATCCCAACCCTACCCCCTCCAGCAGCCACTCTGTCAGGGTCCACCATCCCAACCCTACCCCCTCCAGCAGCCACTCTGTCAGGGTCCACCACCCTAACCCTACCCCTCCAGCAGCCACTCTGTCAGGGTCCACCACCCCAACCCTACCCCCTCCAGCAGCCACTCTGTCAGGGTCCACCACCCCAACCCCTCCAGCAGCCACTCTGTCAGGGTCCACCACCCCAACCCTACCCCCTCCAGCAGCCACTCTGTCAGGGTCCACCACCCCAACCCTACCCCCTCCAGCAGCCACTCTGTCAGGGTCCACCACCCCAACCCTACCCCTCCAGCAGCCACTCTGTCAGGGTCCACCACCCCAACCCTAACCCCTCCAGCAGCCACTCTGTCAGGGTCCACCACCCCAACCCTACCCCTCCAGCAGCCACTCTGTCAGGGTCCACCACCCCAACCCTACCCCCTCCAGCAGCCACTCTGTCAGGGTCCACCACCCCAACCCTACCCCTCCAGCAGCCACTCTGTCAGGGTCCACCACCCCAACCCCTCCAGCAGCCACTCTGTCAGGGTCCACCACCCCAACCCTAATCCCTCCAGCAGCCACTCTGTCAGGGTCCACCACCCCAACCCTACCCCCTCCAGCAGCCACTCTGTCAGGGTCCACCACCCCAACCCCTCCAGCAGCCACTCTGTCAGGGTCCACCACCCCAACCCTACCCCCTCCAGCAGCCACTCTGTCAGGGTCCACCACCCCAACCCCTCCAGCAGCCACTCTGTCAGGGTCCACCACCCCAACCCTACCCCTCCAGCAGCCACTCTGTCAGGGTCCACCACCCCAACCCTAACCCCTCCAGCAGCCACTCTGTCAGGGTCCACCACCCCAACCCTACCCCTCCAGCAGCCACTCTGTCAGGGTCCACCACCCCAACCCTACCCCCTCCAGCAGCCACTCTGTCAGGGTCCACCACCCCAACCCTACCCCTCCAGCAGCCACTCTGTCAGGGTCCACCACCCCAACCCCTCCAGCAGCCACTCTGTCAGGGTCCACCACCCCAACCCTAATCCCTCCAGCAGCCACTCTGTCGGGGTCCACCATCCCAACCCTAATCCCTCCAGCAGCCACTCTGTCAGGGTCCACCACCCGAACCCTAATCCCTCCAGCAGCCACTCTGTCAGGGTCCACCACCCCAACCCTAGTCCCTCCAGCAGCCACTCTGTCAGGGTCCACCACCCCAACCCCTCCAGCAGCCACTCTGTCAGGGTCCACCACCCAAACCCCTCCAGCAGCCACTCTGTCAGGGTCCACCACCCAAACCCCTCCAGCAGCCACTCTGTCAGGGTCCACCACCCCAACCCTACCCCTCCAGCAGCCACTCTGTCAGGGTCCACCACCCCAACCCCTCCAGCAGCCACTCTGTCAGGGTCCACCACCCCAACCCTAATCCCTCCAGCAGCCACTCTGTCAGGGTCCACCAACCCTACCCCCTCCAGCAGCCACTCTGTACTTCCGGCACCGACAGAGATGGCCGCCTCGCTTCGCGTTCCTAGGAAACTATGCAGTTTTTGGTTTTTTTTACGTGTTATTTCTTACACTAGTACCCCAGGTCATCTTAGGTTTCATTACATACAGCCGAGAAGAACTACTGAATATAAGATCAGCGTCAACTCACCATCAGTACGACCAAGAATATGTTTTTCGCGATGCGGATCCTGTGTTCTGCCTTACAACCAGTGTAACGGAGTGGATTACATGCAGCGACCCAAAAAAACGACTCAGAAAAAGAGGGAAACGAAGCGGTCTTCTGGTCAGACTCCGGAGACGGGCACATCGTGCACCACTCCCTAGCATTCTTCTTGCCAATGTCCAGTCTCTTGACAACAAGGTTGATGAAATCCGAGCAAGGGTAGCATTCCAGAGGGACATCAGAGACTGTAACGTTCTCTGCTTCACGGAAACATGGCTAACTGGAGAGACGCAATCCGAAGCGGTGCAGCCAGCGGGTTTCTCCACGCATCGCGCCGACAGAAACTAACATCTTTCTGGTAAGAAGAGGGGCGGGGGCGTATGCCTTATGGCCAACGTGACATGGTGTGATGAAAGAAACATACAGGAACTCAAATCCTTCTGTTCACCTGATTTAGAATTCCTCACAATCAAATGTAGACCGCATTATCTACCAAGAGAATTCTCTTCGATTATAATCACAGCCGTATATATCCCCCCCCAAGCAGACACATCGATGGCTCTGAACGAACTTTATTTAACTCTCTGCAAACTGGAAACGATTTATCCGGAGGCTGCATTCATTGTAGCTGGGGATTTTAACAAGGCTAATCTGAAAACAAGACTCCCTAAATTTTATCAGCATATCGATTGCGCAACCAGGGGTGGAAAGACCCTGGATCATTGTTACTCTAACTTCCGCGACGCATATAAGGCCCTGCCCCGCCCCCCTTTCGGAAAAGCTGACCACGACTCCATTTTGTTGATCCCTGCCTACAGACAGAAACTAAAACAAGAAGCTCCCACGCTGAGGTCTGTCCAACGCTGGTCCGACCAAGCTGACTCCACACTCCAAGACTGCTTCCATCACGTGGACTGGGAGATGTTTCGTATTGCGTCAGATAACAACATTGACGAATACGCTGATTCGGTGTGTGAGTTCATTAGAACGTGCGTTGAAGATGTCATTCCCATAGCAACGATTAAAACATTCCCTAACCAGAAACCGTGGATTGATGACAGCATTCGTGTGGAACTGAAGGCGCGAACCACTGCTTTTAATCAGGGCAAAGTGTCTGGTGACATGACTGAATACAAACAGTGCAGCTATTCCCTCCGCAAGGCTATCAAACAAGCTAAGCGCCAGTACAGAGACAAAGTAGAATCTCAATTCAACGGCTCAGACACAAGAGGCATGTGGCAGGGTCTACAGTCAATCACGGACTACAGGAAGAAACCCAGCCCAGTCACGGACCAGGATGTCTTGCTCCCAGGTAGACTAAATAACTTTTTTTGCCCGCTTTGAGGACAATACAGTGCCACTGACACGGCCTGCAACGAAAACATGCGGTCTCTCCTTCACTGCAGCCGAAGTGAGTAAGACATTTAGACGTGTTAACCCTCGCAAGGCTGCAGGCCCAGACGGCATCCCCAGCCGCGCCCTCAGAGCATGCGCAGACCAGCTGGCCGGTGTGTTTACGGACATATTCAATCAATCCCTATACCAGTCTGCTGTTCCCACATGCTTCAAGAGGGCCACCATTGTTCCTGTTCCCAAGAAAGCTAAGGTAACTGAGCTAAACGACTACCGCCCCGTAGCACTCACATCCGTCATCATGAAGTGCTTTGAGAGACTAGTCAAGGACCATATCACCTCCACCCTACCTGACACCCTTGACCCACTCCAATTTGCTTACCGCCCAAATAGGTCCACAGATGATGCAATCTCAACCACACTGCACACTGCCCTAACCCATCTGGACAAGAGGAATACCTATGTGAGAATGCTGTTCATCGACTACAGCTCGGCATTCAACACCATAGTACCCTCCAAGCTCGTCATCAAGCTCGAGACCCTGGGTCTCGACCCCGCCCTGTGCAACTGGGTACTGGACTTCCTGACGGGCCGCCCCCAGGTGGTGAGGGTAGGCAACAACATCTCCTCCCCGCTGATCCTCAACACTGGGGCCCCACAAGGGTGCGTTCTGAGCCCTCTCCTGTACTCCCTGTTCACCCACGACTGCGTGGCCATGCACGCCTCCAACTCAATCATCAAGTTTGCGGACGACACAACAGTGGTAGGCTTGATTACCAATAACGACGAGACGGCCTACAGGGAGGAGGTGAGGGCCCTCGGAGTGTGGTGTCAGGAAAATAACCTCACACTCAACGTCAACAAAACTAAGGAGATGATTGTGGACTTCAGGAAACAGCAGAGGGAACACCCCCCCATCCACATCGATGGAACAGTAGTGGAGAGGGTAGCAAGTTTTAAGTTCCTCGGCATACACATCACAGACAAACTGAATTGGTCCACTCACACAGACAGCATCGTGAGGAAGGCGCAGCAGCGCCTCTTCAACCTCAGGAGGCTGAAGAAATTCGGCTTGTCACCAAAAGCACTCACAAACTTCTACAGATGCACAATCGAGAGCATCCTGGCGGGCTGTATCACCGCCTGGTATGGCAACTGCACCGCCCTCAACCGTAAGGCTCTCCAGAGGGTAGTGAGGTCTGCACAACGCATCACCGGGGGCAAACTACCTGCCCTCCAGGACACCTACACCACCCGATGCTACAGGAAGGCCATAAAGATCATCAAGGACATCAACCACCCGAGCCACTGCCTGTTCACCCCGCTGTCATCCAGAAGGCGAGGTCAGTACAGGTGCATCAAAGCTGGGACCGAGAGACTGAAAAACAGCTTCTATCTCAAGGCCATCAGACTGTTAAACAGCCACCACTAACATTGAGTGGCTACTGACAACACACTGTCAATGACACTGACTCTACTCCAGCCACTTTAATCATGGGAATTGATGGGAAATGATGTAAATATATCACTAGCCACTTTAAACAATGCTACCTTATATAATGTTACTTACCCTACATTATTCATCTCATATGCATACGTAGATACTGTACTCTATATCATCGACTGCATCCTTATGTAATACATGTATCACTAGCCACTTTAACTACGCCACTTGGTTTACATACTCATCTCATATGTATATACTGTACTCGATATCATCTACTGTATCTTGCCTATGCTGCTCTGTACCATCACTCATTCATATATCCTTATGTACATATTCTTTATCCCCTTACACTGTGTATAAGACAGTAGTTTTTTTGGAATTGTTAGTTAGATTACTTGTTGGTTATTACTGCATTGTCGGAACTAGAAGCACAAGCATTTCGCTACACTCGCATTAACATCTGCTAACCATGTGTATGTGACAAATAAAATGTGATTTGATTTGATTTGATTTGTCAGGGTCCACCAACCCTACCCCCTCCAGCAGCCACTCTGTCAGGGTCCACCACCCCAACCCTACCCCTCCAGCAGCCACTCTGTCAGGGTCCACCACCCCAACCCTACCCCCTCCAGCAGCCACTCTGTCAGGGTCCACCACCCCAACCCTACCCCTCCAGCAGCCACTCTGTCAGGGTCCACCACCCCAACCCTAACCCCTCCAGCAGCCACTCTGTCAGGGTCCACCACCCCAACCCTACCCCTCCAGCAGCCACTCTGTCAGGGTCCACCACCCCAACCCTACCCCCTCCAGCAGCCACTCTGTCAGGGTCCACCACCCCAACCCCTCCAGCAGCCACTCTGTCAGGGTCCACCACCCCAACCCCTCCAGCAGCCACTCTGTCAGGGTCCACCACCCCAACCCTAATCCCTCCAGCAGCCACTCTGTCAGGGTCCACCACCCCAACCCTACCCCCTCCAGCAGCCACTCTGTCAGGGTCCACCACCCCAACCCCTCCAGCAGCCACTCTGTCAGGGTCCACCACCCCAACCCTACCCCCTCCAGCAGCCACTCTGTCAGGGTCCACCACCCCAACCCTACCCCCTCCAGCAGCCACTCTGTCAGGGTCCACCACCCCAACCCCTCCAGCAGCCACTCTGTCAGGGTCCACCACCCCAACCCTACCCCTCCAGCAGCCACTCTGTCAGGGTCCACCACCCCAACCCTAACCCCTCCAGCAGCCACTCTGTCAGGGTCCACCACCCCAACCCTACCCCTCCAGCAGCCACTCTGTCAGGGTCCACCACCCCAACCCTACCCCCTCCAGCAGCCACTCTGTCAGGGTCCACCACCCCAACCCTACCCCTCCAGCAGCCACTCTGTCAGGGTCCACCACCCCAACCCCTCCAGCAGCCACTCTGTCAGGGTCCACCACCCCAACCCTAATCCCTCCAGCAGCCACTCTGTCGGGGTCCACCATCCCAACCCTAATCCCTCCAGCAGCCACTCTGTCAGGGTCCACCACCCGAACCCTAATCCCTCCAGCAGCCACTCTGTCAGGGTCCACCACCCCAACCCTAGTCCCTCCAGCAGCCACTCTGTCAGGGTCCACCACCCCAACCCCTCCAGCAGCCACTCTGTCAGGGTCCACCACCCAAACCCCTCCAGCAGCCACTCTGTCAGGGTCCACCACCCAAACCCCTCCAGCAGCCACTCTGTCAGGGTCCACCACCCCAACCCTACCCCTCCAGCAGCCACTCTGTCAGGGTCCACCACCCCAACCCCTCCAGCAGCCACTCTGTCAGGGTCCACCACCCCAACCCTAATCCCTCCAGCAGCCACTCTGTCAGGGTCCACCAACCCTACCCCCTCCAGCAGCCACTCTGTACTTCCGGCACCGACAGAGATGGCCGCCTCGCTTCGCGTTCCTAGGAAACTATGCAGTTTTTGGTTTTTTTTTACGTGTTATTTCTTACACTAGTACCCCAGGTCATCTTAGGTTTCATTACATACAGCCGAGAAGAACTACTGAATATAAGATCAGCGTCAACTCACCATCAGTACGACCAAGAATATGTTTTTCGCGATGCGGATCCTGTGTTCTGCCTTACAACCAGTGTAACGGAGTGGATTACATGCAGCGACCCAAAAAAACGACTCAGAAAAAGAGGGAAACGAAGCGGTCTTCTGGTCAGACTCCGGAGACGGGCACATCGTGCACCACTCCCTAGCATTCTTCTTGCCAATGTCCAGTCTCTTGACAACAAGGTTGATGAAATCCGAGCAAGGGTAGCATTCCAGAGGGACATCAGAGACTGTAACGTTCTCTGCTTCACGGAAACATGGCTAACTGGAGAGACGCAATCCGAAGCGGTGCAGCCAGCGGGTTTCTCCACGCATCGCGCCGACAGAAACGAACATCTTTCTGGTAAGAAGAGGGGCGGGGGCGTATGCCTTATGGCCAACGTGACATGGTGTGATGAAAGAAACATACAGGAACTCAAATCCTTCTGTTCACCTGATTTAGAATTCCTCACAATCAAATGTAGACCGCATTATCTACCAAGAGAATTCTCTTCGATTATAATCACAGCCGTATATATCCCCCCCAAGCAGACACATCGATGGCTCTGAACGAACTTTATTTAACTCTCTGCAAACTGGAAACGATTTATCCGGAGGCTGCATTCATTGTAGCTGGGGATTTTAACAAGGCTAATCTGAAAACAAGACTCCCTAAATTTTATCAGCATATCGATTGCGCAACCAGGGGTGGAAAGACCCTGGATCATTGTTACTCTAACTTCCGCGACGCATATAAGGCCCTGCCCCGCCCCCCTTTCGGAAAAGCTGACCACGACTCCATTTTGTTGATCCCTGCCTACAGACAGAAACTAAAACAAGAAGCTCCCACGCTGAGGTCTGTCCAACGCTGGTCCGACCAAGCTGACTCCACACTCCAAGACTGCTTCCATCACGTGGACTGGGAGATGTTTCGTATTGCGTCAGATAACAACATTGACGAATACGCTGATTCGGTGTGTGAGTTCATTAGAACGTGCGTTGAAGATGTCATTCCCATAGCAACGATTAAAACATTCCCTAACCAGAAACCGTGGATTGATGACAGCATTCGTGTGGAACTGAAGGCGCGAACCACTGCTTTTAATCAGGGCAAAGTGTCTGGTGACATGACTGAATACAAACAGTGCAGCTATTCCCTCCGCAAGGCTATCAAACAAGCTAAGCGCCAGTACAGAGACAAAGTAGAATCTCAATTCAACGGCTCAGACACAAGAGGCATGTGGCAGGGTCTACAGTCAATCACGGACTACAGGAAGAAACCCAGCCCAGTCACGGACCAGGATGTCTTGCTCCCAGGTAGACTAAATAACTTTTTTTGCCCGCTTTGAGGACAATACAGTGCCACTGACACGGCCTGCAACGAAAACATGCGGTCTCTCCTTCACTGCAGCCGAAGTGAGTAAGACATTTAGACGTGTTAACCCTCGCAAGGCTGCAGGCCCAGACGGCATCCCCAGCCGCGCCCTCAGAGCATGCGCAGACCAGCTGGCCGGTGTGTTTACGGACATATTCAATCAATCCCTATACCAGTCTGCTGTTCCCACATGCTTCAAGAGGGCCACCATTGTTCCTGTTCCCAAGAAAGCTAAGGTAACTGAGCTAAACGACTACCGCCCCGTAGCACTCACATCCGTCATCATGAAGTGCTTTGAGAGACTAGTCAAGGACCATATCACCTCCACCCTACCTGACACCCTTGACCCACTCCAATTTGCTTACCGCCCAAATAGGTCCACAGATGATGCAATCTCAACCACACTGCACACTGCCCTAACCCATCTGGACAAGAGGAATACCTATGTGAGAATGCTGTTCATCGACTACAGCTCGGCATTCAACACCATAGTACCCTCCAAGCTCGTCATCAAGCTCGAGACCCTGGGTCTCGACCCCGCCCTGTGCAACTGGGTACTGGACTTCCTGACGGGCCGCCCCCAGGTGGTGAGGGTAGGCAACAACATCTCCTCCCCGCTGATCCTCAACACTGGGGCCCCACAAGGGTGCGTTCTGAGCCCTCTCCTGTACTCCCTGTTC
This sequence comes from Oncorhynchus kisutch, assembly GCF_002021735.2. Classification (NCBI taxonomy): domain Eukaryota; kingdom Metazoa; phylum Chordata; class Actinopteri; order Salmoniformes; family Salmonidae; genus Oncorhynchus; species Oncorhynchus kisutch. The sequence goes on from NC_034174.2 coordinate 3,132,186, forward strand.
ACCCACGACTGCGTGGCCATGCACGCCTCCAACTCAATCATCAAGTTTGCGGACGACACAACAGTGGTAGGCTTGATTACCAATAACGACGAGACGGCCTACAGGGAGGAGGTGAGGGCCCTCGGAGTGTGGTGTCAGGAAAATAACCTCACACTCAACGTCAACAAAACTAAGGAGATGATTGTGGACTTCAGGAAACAGCAGAGGGAACACCCCCCCATCCACATCGATGGAACAGTAGTGGAGAGGGTAGCAAGTTTTAAGTTCCTCGGCATACACATCACAGACAAACTGAATTGGTCCACTCACACAGACAGCATCGTGAGGAAGGCGCAGCAGCGCCTCTTCAACCTCAGGAGGCTGAAGAAATTCGGCTTGTCACCAAAAGCACTCACAAACTTCTACAGATGCACAATCGAGAGCATCCTGGCGGGCTGTATCACCGCCTGGTATGGCAACTGCACCGCCCTCAACCGTAAGGCTCTCCAGAGGGTAGTGAGGTCTGCACAACGCATCACCGGGGGCAAACTACCTGCCCTCCAGGACACCTACACCACCCGATGCTACAGGAAGGCCATAAAGATCATCAAGGACATCAACCACCCGAGCCACTGCCTGTTCACCCCGCTGTCATCCAGAAGGCGAGGTCAGTACAGGTGCATCAAAGCTGGGACCGAGAGACTGAAAAACAGCTTCTATCTCAAGGCCATCAGACTGTTAAACAGCCACCACTAACATTGAGTGGCTACTGACAACACACTGTCAATGACACTGACTCTACTCCAGCCACTTTAATCATGGGAATTGATGGGAAATGATGTAAATATATCACTAGCCACTTTAAACAATGCTACCTTATATAATGTTACTTACCCTACATTATTCATCTCATATGCATACGTAGATACTGTACTCTATATCATCGACTGCATCCTTATGTAATACATGTATCACTAGCCACTTTAACTACGCCACTTGGTTTACATACTCATCTCATATGTATATACTGTACTCGATATCATCTACTGTATCTTGCCTATGCTGCTCTGTACCATCACTCATTCATATATCCTTATGTACATATTCTTTATCCCCTTACACTGTGTATAAGACAGTAGTTTTTTTGGAATTGTTAGTTAGATTACTTGTTGGTTATTACTGCATTGTCGGAACTAGAAGCACAAGCATTTCGCTACACTCGCATTAACATCTGCTAACCATGTGTATGTGACAAATAAAATGTGATTTGATTTGATTTGATTTGTCAGGGTCCACCAACCCTACCCCCTCCAGCAGCCACTCTGTCAGGGTCCACCACCCCAACCCTACCCCTCCAGCAGCCACTCTGTCAGGGTCCACCACCCCAACCCTACCCCCTCCAGCAGCCACTCTGTCAGGGTCCACCACCCCAACCCTACCCCTCCAGCAGCCACTCTGTCAGGGTCCACCACCCCAACCCTAACCCCTCCAGCAGCCACTCTGTCAGGGTCCACCACCCCAACCCTACCCCTCCAGCAGCCACTCTGTCAGGGTCCACCACCCCAACCCTACCCCCTCCAGCAGCCACTCTGTCAGGGTCCACCACCCCAACCCCTCCAGCAGCCACTCTGTCAGGGTCCACCACCCCAACCCCTCCAGCAGCCACTCTGTCAGGGTCCACCACCCCAACCCTAATCCCTCCAGCAGCCACTCTGTCAGGGTCCACCACCCCAACCCTACCCCCTCCAGCAGCCACTCTGTCAGGGTCCACCACCCCAACCCCTCCAGCAGCCACTCTGTCAGGGTCCACCACCCCAACCCTACCCCCTCCAGCAGCCACTCTGTCAGGGTCCACCACCCCAACCCTACCCCCTCCAGCAGCCACTCTGTCAGGGTCCACCACCCCAACCCCTCCAGCAGCCACTCTGTCAGGGTCCACCACCCCAACCCTACCCCTCCAGCAGCCACTCTGTCAGGGTCCACCACCCCAACCCTAACCCCTCCAGCAGCCACTCTGTCAGGGTCCACCACCCCAACCCTACCCCTCCAGCAGCCACTCTGTCAGGGTCCACCACCCCAACCCTACCCCCTCCAGCAGCCACTCTGTCAGGGTCCACCACCCCAACCCTACCCCTCCAGCAGCCACTCTGTCAGGGTCCACCACCCCAACCCCTCCAGCAGCCACTCTGTCAGGGTCCACCACCCCAACCCTAATCCCTCCAGCAGCCACTCTGTCGGGGTCCACCATCCCAACCCTAATCCCTCCAGCAGCCACTCTGTCAGGGTCCACCACCCGAACCCTAATCCCTCCAGCAGCCACTCTGTCAGGGTCCACCACCCCAACCCTAGTCCCTCCAGCAGCCACTCTGTCAGGGTCCACCACCCCAACCCCTCCAGCAGCCACTCTGTCAGGGTCCACCACCCAAACCCCTCCAGCAGCCACTCTGTCAGGGTCCACCACCCAAACCCCTCCAGCAGCCACTCTGTCAGGGTCCACCACCCCAACCCTACCCCTCCAGCAGCCACTCTGTCAGGGTCCACCACCCCAACCCCTCCAGCAGCCACTCTGTCAGGGTCCACCACCCCAACCCTAATCCCTCCAGCAGCCACTCTGTCAGGGTCCACCAACCCTACCCCCTCCAGCAGCCACTCTGTACTTCCGGCACCGACAGAGATGGCCGCCTCGCTTCGCGTTCCTAGGAAACTATGCAGTTTTTGGTTTTTTTTTACGTGTTATTTCTTACACTAGTACCCCAGGTCATCTTAGGTTTCATTACATACAGCCGAGAAGAACTACTGAATATAAGATCAGCGTCAACTCACCATCAGTACGACCAAGAATATGTTTTTCGCGATGCGGATCCTGTGTTCTGCCTTACAACCAGTGTAACGGAGTGGATTACATGCAGCGACCCAAAAAAACGACTCAGAAAAAGAGGGAAACGAAGCGGTCTTCTGGTCAGACTCCGGAGACGGGCACATCGTGCACCACTCCCTAGCATTCTTCTTGCCAATGTCCAGTCTCTTGACAACAAGGTTGATGAAATCCGAGCAAGGGTAGCATTCCAGAGGGACATCAGAGACTGTAACGTTCTCTGCTTCACGGAAACATGGCTAACTGGAGAGACGCAATCCGAAGCGGTGCAGCCAGCGGGTTTCTCCACGCATCGCGCCGACAGAAACGAACATCTTTCTGGTAAGAAGAGGGGCGGGGGCGTATGCCTTATGGCCAACGTGACATGGTGTGATGAAAGAAACATACAGGAACTCAAATCCTTCTGTTCACCTGATTTAGAATTCCTCACAATCAAATGTAGACCGCATTATCTACCAAGAGAATTCTCTTCGATTATAATCACAGCCGTATATATCCCCCCCAAGCAGACACATCGATGGCTCTGAACGAACTTTATTTAACTCTCTGCAAACTGGAAACGATTTATCCGGAGGCTGCATTCATTGTAGCTGGGGATTTTAACAAGGCTAATCTGAAAACAAGACTCCCTAAATTTTATCAGCATATCGATTGCGCAACCAGGGGTGGAAAGACCCTGGATCATTGTTACTCTAACTTCCGCGACGCATATAAGGCCCTGCCCCGCCCCCCTTTCGGAAAAGCTGACCACGACTCCATTTTGTTGATCCCTGCCTACAGACAGAAACTAAAACAAGAAGCTCCCACGCTGAGGTCTGTCCAACGCTGGTCCGACCAAGCTGACTCCACACTCCAAGACTGCTTCCATCACGTGGACTGGGAGATGTTTCGTATTGCGTCAGATAACAACATTGACGAATACGCTGATTCGGTGTGCGAGTTCATTAGAACGTGCGTTGAAGATGTCATTCCCATAGCAACGATTAAAACATTCCCTAACCAGAAACCGTGGATTGATGACAGCATTCGTGTGGAACTGAAGGCGCGAACCACTGCTTTTAATCAGGGCAAAGTGTCTGGTGACATGACTGAATACAAACAGTGCAGCTATTCCCTCCGCAAGGCTATCAAACAAGCTAAGCGCCAGTACAGAGACAAAGTAGAATCTCAATTCAACGGCTCAGACACAAGAGGCATGTGGCAGGGTCTACAGTCAATCACGGACTACAGGAAGAAACCCAGCCCAGTCACGGACCAGGATGTCTTGCTCCCAGGTAGACTAAATAACTTTTTTTGCCCGCTTTGAGGACAATACAGTGCCACTGACACGGCCTGCAACGAAAACATGCGGTCTCTCCTTCACTGCAGCCGAAGTGAGTAAGACATTTAGACGTGTTAACCCTCGCAAGGCTGCAGGCCCAGACGGCATCCCCAGCCGCGCCCTCAGAGCATGCGCAGACCAGCTGGCCGGTGTGTTTACGGACATATTCAATCAATCCCTATACCAGTCTGCTGTTCCCACATGCTTCAAGAGGGCCACCATTGTTCCTGTTCCCAAGAAAGCTAAGGTAACTGAGCTAAACGACTACCGCCCCGTAGCACTCACATCCGTCATCATGAAGTGCTTTGAGAGACTAGTCAAGGACCATATCACCTCCACCCTACCTGACACCCTTGACCCACTCCAATTTGCTTACCGCCCAAATAGGTCCACAGATGATGCAATCTCAACCACACTGCACACTGCCCTAACCCATCTGGACAAGAGGAATACCTATGTGAGAATGCTGTTCATCGACTACAGCTCGGCATTCAACACCATAGTACCCTCCAAGCTCGTCATCAAGCTCGAGACCCTGGGTCTCGACCCCGCCCTGTGCAACTGGGTACTGGACTTCCTGACGGGCCGCCCCCAGGTGGTGAGGGTAGGCAACAACATCTCCTCCCCGCTGATCCTCAACACTGGGGCCCCACAAGGGTGCGTTCTGAGCCCTCTCCTGTACTCCCTGTTCACCCACGACTGCGTGGCCATGCACGCCTCCAACTCAATCATCAAGTTTGCGGACGACACAACAGTGGTAGGCTTGATTACCAATAACGACGAGACGGCCTACAGGGAGGAGGTGAGGGCCCTCGGAGTGTGGTGTCAGGAAAATAACCTCACACTCAACGTCAACAAAACTAAGGAGATGATTGTGGACTTCAGGAAACAGCAGAGGGAACACCCCCCCATCCACATCGATGGAACAGTAGTGGAGAGGGTAGCAAGTTTTAAGTTCCTCGGCATACACATCACAGACAAACTGAATTGGTCCACTCACACAGACAGCATCGTGAGGAAGGCGCAGCAGCGCCTCTTCAACCTCAGGAGGCTGAAGAAATTCGGCTTGTCACCAAAAGCACTCACAAACTTCTACAGATGCACAATCGAGAGCATCCTGGCGGGCTGTATCACCGCCTGGTATGGCAACTGCACCGCCCTCAACCGTAAGGCTCTCCAGAGGGTAGTGAGGTCTGCACAACGCATCACCGGGGGCAAACTACCTGCCCTCCAGGACACCTACACCACCCGATGCTACAGGAAGGCCATAAAGATCATCAAGGACATCAACCACCCGAGCCACTGCCTGTTCACCCCGCTGTCATCCAGAAGGCGAGGTCAGTACAGGTGCATCAAAGCTGGGACCGAGAGACTGAAAAACAGCTTCTATCTCAAGGCCATCAGACTGTTAAACAGCCACCACTAACATTGAGTGGCTACTGACAACACACTGTCAATGACACTGACTCTACTCCAGCCACTTTAATCATGGGAATTGATGGGAAATGATGTAAATATATCACTAGCCACTTTAAACAATGCTACCTTATATAATGTTACTTACCCTACATTATTCATCTCATATGCATACGTAGATACTGTACTCTATATCATCGACTGCATCCTTATGTAATACATGTATCACTAGCCACTTTAACTACGCCACTTGGTTTACATACTCATCTCATATGTATATACTGTACTCGATATCATCTACTGTATCTTGCCTATGCTGCTCTGTACCATCACTCATTCATATATCCTTATGTACATATTCTTTATCCCCTTACACTGTGTATAAGACAGTAGTTTTTTTGGAATTGTTAGTTAGATTACTTGTTGGTTATTACTGCATTGTCGGAACTAGAAGCACAAGCATTTCGCTACACTCGCATTAACATCTGCTAACCATGTGTATGTGACAAATAAAATGTGATTTGATTTGATTTGATTTGTCAGGGTCCACCAACCCTACCCCCTCCAGCAGCCACTCTGTCAGGGTCCACCACCCCAACCCTACCCCTCCAGCAGCCACTCTGTCAGGGTCCACCACCCCAACCCTACCCCCTCCAGCAGCCACTCTGTCAGGGTCCACCACCCCAACCCTACCCCTCCAGCAGCCACTCTGTCAGGGTCCACCACCCCAACCCTAACCCCTCCAGCAGCCACTCTGTCAGGGTCCACCACCCCAACCCTACCCCTCCAGCAGCCACTCTGTCAGGGTCCACCACCCCAACCCTACCCCCTCCAGCAGCCACTCTGTCAGGGTCCACCACCCCAACCCCTCCAGCAGCCACTCTGTCAGGGTCCACCACCCCAACCCCTCCAGCAGCCACTCTGTCAGGGTCCACCACCCCAACCCTAATCCCTCCAGCAGCCACTCTGTCAGGGTCCACCACCCCAACCCTACCCCCTCCAGCAGCCACTCTGTCAGGGTCCACCACCCCAACCCCTCCAGCAGCCACTCTGTCAGGGTCCACCACCCCAACCCTACCCCCTCCAGCAGCCACTCTGTCAGGGTCCACCACCCCAACCCTACCCCCTCCAGCAGCCACTCTGTCAGGGTCCACCACCCCAACCCCTCCAGCAGCCACTCTGTCAGGGTCCACCACCCCAACCCTACCCCTCCAGCAGCCACTCTGTCAGGGTCCACCACCCCAACCCTAACCCCTCCAGCAGCCACTCTGTCAGGGTCCACCACCCCAACCCTACCCCTCCAGCAGCCACTCTGTCAGGGTCCACCACCCCAACCCTACCCCCTCCAGCAGCCACTCTGTCAGGGTCCACCACCCCAACCCTACCCCTCCAGCAGCCACTCTGTCAGGGTCCACCACCCCAACCCCTCCAGCAGCCACTCTGTCAGGGTCCACCACCCCAACCCTAATCCCTCCAGCAGCCACTCTGTCGGGGTCCACCATCCCAACCCTAATCCCTCCAGCAGCCACTCTGTCAGGGTCCACCACCCGAACCCTAATCCCTCCAGCAGCCACTCTGTCAGGGTCCACCACCCCAACCCTAGTCCCTCCAGCAGCCACTCTGTCAGGGTCCACCACCCCAACCCCTCCAGCAGCCACTCTGTCAGGGTCCACCACCCAAACCCCTCCAGCAGCCACTCTGTCAGGGTCCACCACCCAAACCCCTCCAGCAGCCACTCTGTCAGGGTCCACCACCCCAACCCTACCCCTCCAGCAGCCACTCTGTCAGGGTCCACCACCCCAACCCCTCCAGCAGCCACTCTGTCAGGGTCCACCACCCCAACCCTAATCCCTCCAGCAGCCACTCTGTCAGGGTCCACCAACCCTACCCCCTCCAGCAGCCACTCTGTACTTCCGGCACCGACAGAGATGGCCGCCTCGCTTCGCGTTCCTAGGAAACTATGCAGTTTTTGGTTTTTTTTACGTGTTATTTCTTACACTAGTACCCCAGGTCATCTTAGGTTTCATTACATACAGCCGAGAAGAACTACTGAATATAAGATCAGCGTCAACTCACCATCAGTACGACCAAGAATATGTTTTTCGCGATGCGGATCCTGTGTTCTGCCTTACAACCAGTGTAACGGAGTGGATTACATGCAGCGACCCAAAAAAACGACTCAGAAAAAGAGGGAAACGAAGCGGTCTTCTGGTCAGACTCCGGAGACGGGCACATCGTGCACCACTCCCTAGCATTCTTCTTGCCAATGTCCAGTCTCTTGACAACAAGGTTGATGAAATCCGAGCAAGGGTAGCATTCCAGAGGGACATCAGAGACTGTAACGTTCTCTGCTTCACGGAAACATGGCTAACTGGAGAGACGCAATCCGAAGCGGTGCAGCCAGCGGGTTTCTCCACGCATCGCGCCGACAGAAACGAACATCTTTCTGGTAAGAAGAGGGGCGGGGGCGTATGCCTTATGGCCAACGTGACATGGTGTGATGAAAGAAACATACAGGAACTCAAATCCTTCTGTTCACCTGATTTAGAATTCCTCACAATCAAATGTAGACCGCATTATCTACCAAGAGAATTCTCTTCGATTATAATCACAGCCGTATATATCCCCCCCAAGCAGACACATCGATGGCTCTGAACGAACTTTATTTAACTCTCTGCAAACTGGAAACGATTTATCCGGAGGCTGCATTCATTGTAGCTGGGGATTTTAACAAGGCTAATCTGAAAACAAGACTCCCTAAATTTTATCAGCATATCGATTGCGCAACCAGGGGTGGAAAGACCCTGGATCATTGTTACTCTAACTTCCGCGACGCATATAAGGCCCTGCCCCGCCCCCCTTTCGGAAAAGCTGACCACGACTCCATTTTGTTGATCCCTGCCTACAGACAGAAACTAAAACAAGAAGCTCCCACGCTGAGGTCTGTCCAACGCTGGTCCGACCAAGCTGACTCCACACTCCAAGACTGCTTCCATCACGTGGACTGGGAGATGTTTCGTATTGCGTCAGATAACAACATTGACGAATACGCTGATTCGGTGTGCGAGTTCATTAGAACGTGCGTTGAAGATGTCATTCCCATAGCAACGATTAAAACATTCCCTAACCAGAAACCGTGGATTGATGACAGCATTCGTGTGGAACTGAAGGCGCGAACCACTGCTTTTAATCAGGGCAAAGTGTCTGGTGACATGACTGAATACAAACAGTGCAGCTATTCCCTCCGCAAGGCTATCAAACAAGCTAAGCGCCAGTACAGAGACAAAGTAGAATCTCAATTCAACGGCTCAGACACAAGAGGCATGTGGCAGGGTCTACAGTCAATCACGGACTACAGGAAGAAACCCAGCCCAGTCACGGACCAGGATGTCTTGCTCCCAGGTAGACTAAATAACTTTTTTTGCCCGCTTTGAGGACAATACAGTGCCACTGACACGGCCTGCAACGAAAACATGCGGTCTCTCCTTCACTGCAGCCGAAGTGAGTAAGACATTTAGACGTGTTAACCCTCGCAAGGCTGCAGGCCCAGACGGCATCCCCAGCCGCGCCCTCAGAGCATGCGCAGACCAGCTGGCCGGTGTGTTTACGGACATATTCAATCAATCCCTATACCAGTCTGCTGTTCCCACATGCTTCAAGAGGGCCACCATTGTTCCTGTTCCCAAGAAAGCTAAGGTAACTGAGCTAAACGACTACCGCCCCGTAGCACTCACATCCGTCATCATGAAGTGCTTTGAGAGACTAGTCAAGGACCATATCACCTCCACCCTACCTGACACCCTTGACCCACTCCAATTTGCTTACCGCCCAAATAGGTCCACAGATGATGCAATCTCAACCACACTGCACACTGCCCTAACCCATCTGGACAAGAGGAATACCTATGTGAGAATGCTGTTCATCGACTACAGCTCGGCATTCAACACCATAGTACCCTCCAAGCTCGTCATCAAGCTCGAGACCCTGGGTCTCGACCCCGCCCTGTGCAACTGGGTACTGGACTTCCTGACGGGCCGCCCCCAGGTGGTGAGGGTAGGCAACAACATCTCCTCCCCGCTGATCCTCAACACTGGGGCCCCACAAGGGTGCGTTCTGAGCCCTCTCCTGTACTCCCTGTTCACCCACGACTGCGTGGCCATGCACGCCTCCAACTCAATCATCAAGTTTGCGGACGACACAACAGTGGTAGGCTTGATTACCAATAACGACGAGACGGCCTACAGGGAGGAGGTGAGGGCCCTCGGAGTGTGGTGTCAGGAAAATAACCTCACACTCAACGTCAACAAAACTAAGGAGATGATTGTGGACTTCAGGAAACAGCAGAGGGAACACCCCCCCATCCACATCGATGGAACAGTAGTGGAGAGGGTAGCAAGTTTTAAGTTCCTCGGCATACACATCACAGACAAACTGAATTGGTCCACTCACACAGACAGCATCGTGAGGAAGGCGCAGCAGCGCCTCTTCAACCTCAGGAGGCTGAAGAAATTCGGCTTGTCACCAAAAGCACTCACAAACTTCTACAGATGCACAATCGAGAGCATCCTGGCGGGCTGTATCACCGCCTGGTATGGCAACTGCACCGCCCTCAACCGTAAGGCTCTCCAGAGGGTAGTGAGGTCTGCACAACGCATCACCGGGGGCAAACTACCTGCCCTCCAGGACACCTACACCACCCGATGCTACAGGAAGGCCATAAAGATCATCAAGGACATCAACCACCCGAGCCACTGCCTGTTCACCCCGCTGTCATCCAGAAGGCGAGGTCAGTACAGGTGCATCAAAGCTGGGACCGAGAGACTGAAAAACAGCTTCTATCTCAAGGCCATCAGACTGTTAAACAGCCACCACTAACATTGAGTGGCTACTGACAACACACTGTCAATGACACTGACTCTACTCCAGCCACTTTAATCATGGGAATTGATGGGAAATGATGTAAATATATCACTAGCCACTTTAAACAATGCTACCTTATATAATGTTACTTACCCTACATTATTCATCTCATATGCATACGTAGATACTGTACTCTATATCATCGACTGCATCCTTATGTAATACATGTATCACTAGCCACTTTAACTACGCCACTTGGTTTACATACTCATCTCATATGTATATACTGTACTCGATATCATCTACTGTATCTTGCCTATGCTGCTCTGTACCATCACTCATTCATATATCCTTATGTACATATTCTTTATCCCCTTACACTGTGTATAAGACAGTAGTTTTTTTGGAATTGTTAGTTAGATTACTTGTTGGTTATTACTGCATTGTCGGAACTAGAAGCACAAGCATTTCGCTACACTCGCATTAACATCTGCTAACCATGTGTATGTGACAAATAAAATGTGATTTGATTTGATTTGATTTGTCAGGGTCCACCAACCCTACCCCCTCCAGCAGCCACTCTGTCAGGGTCCACCACCCCAACCCTACCCCTCCAGCAGCCACTCTGTCAGGGTCCACCACCCCAACCCTAACCCCTCCAGCAGCCACTCTGTCAGGGTCCACCACCCCAACCCTAATCCCTCAAGCAGCAACTCTGTCAGGGTCTACCACCCCAACCCTAACCCCTCCAGCAGCAACTCTGTCAGGGTCCACCACCCCAACCCTACCCCCTCCAGCAGCCACTCTGTCAGGGTCCACCACCCCAACCCTAACCCCTCCAGCAGCAACTCTGTCAGGGTCCACCCCAACCCTAACCCCTCCAGCAGCAACTCTGTCAGGGTCCACCCCAACCCTACCCCCTCCAGCAGCCACTCTGTCAGGGTCCACCACCCCAACCCTACCCCCTCCAGCAGCCACTCTGTCAGGGTCCACCACCCCAACCCTACCCCCTCCAGCAGCCACTCTGTCAGGATCCACCACCCCAACCCTACCCCTCCAGCAGCCACTCTGTCAGGGTCCACCACCCCAATCCTAATCCCTCCAGCAGCAACTCTGTCAGGGTCCACCACCCCAACCCTAACCCCTCCAGCAGCAACTCTGTCAGGGTCCACCACCCCAACCCTACCCCCTCCAGCAGCCACTCTGTCAGGGTCCACCACCCCAACCCTAACCCCTCCAGCAGCAACTCTGTCAGGGTCCACCACCCCAACCCTACCCCTCCAGCAGCAACTCTGTCAGGGTCCACCACCCCAACCCTAATCCCTCCAGCAGCCACTCTGCTGGACAGCAGTTGATACTGAAGGTATAAGATCTATTCCAGAACAAGGTGACAGCTGTTGATGCTGAAGGTATAAGATCTATTCCAGAACAAGGTGACAGCTGTTGATGCTGAAGGTATAAGATCTATTCCAGAACAAGGTGACAGCTGTTGATGCTGAAGGTATAAGATCTATTCCAGAACAAGGTGACAGCTGTTGATACTGAAGGTATAAGATCTATTCCAGAACAAGGTGACAGCTGTTGATGCTGAAGGTATAAGATCTATTCCAGAACAAGGTGACAGCTGTTGATACTGAAGGTATAAGATCTATTCTAGAACAAGGTGACAGCTGTTGATGCTGAAGGTATAAGATCTATTCCAGAACAAGGTGACAGCTGTTGATACTGAAGGTATAAGATCTATTCCAGAACAAGGTGACAGCTGTTGATGCTGAAGGTATAAGATCTATTCCAGAACAAGGTGACAGCTGTTGATACTGAAGGTATGAGATTTATTCCAGAACAAGGTGACAGCTGTTGATACTGAAGGTATGAGATCTATTCTAGCAGCCTGATTAATGCAATGGCATGTTGTTGTGACTGTCTTAAAGAAAACCCTTTGAGTTATATTAGATAAATAGCTCTGAATCCACAATATGGCAGAGGTTGAAAAGCCATAACACATATGTTTTCTCAACAACAGGTTATGGTCAATAATATCAAAGGCTGCACTGAAATCTAACAGTACAGCTCCCACAATCTTCTTATTATCAATTTCCTTCAACCAATCATCAGTCGTTTGTGTCAGTGCAGTACATGCTGAGTGCCCTTCTCTATAAGCATGCTGAAAGTCTGTTCATTTGTTTACAGAGAAATATCATTGTATTTGTTAAAGGTGTGATGGAGCTTTTCTCGGGTGACACTGTCTGTGATTTATTTAGAATTCAAATCACACTTAACCAGCACGGCTACCACATCATTCTGCAGCGATACGCCATCCCATCTGGTTTGTGCTTAGTGGGACTATCATTTGTTTTTCAACAGGACAGTGACCCAACACACCTTTAGGCTGTGTAAGGGATATTTGACCCAGAAGAAGAGTGATGGAGTGCTGCATCAGATGACCTGGCCTCCACAATCCCCCGATCTCAACCCAATTGAGATGGTTTGGGATGAGTCGGACCGCAGAGTGAAGGAAAAGCAGCGAACAAGTGCTCAGCATATTTGGGAACTCCTTCAAGACTGTTGGAAAAGCATTCCAGGTGAAGCTGGTTGAGAGAATGACAAGAGTGTGCAAAGCTGTCAACAAGTCAAAGGATGGCTACTTTGAAGAATCTAAAATATAAAATATATTTTGATTTGCTTAACACTTTTTTGGTTACTACATGATTCCATATGTGTTATTTCATAGTGTTGATGTCTTCACTATTATTCCACAACGTAGGAAATAAAAAAAATAAAGAAAAATCCTTGAATGAGTATGTGTTCTAAAACTTTTGACCGGTAGTGTATTCAATGGAGTCCCATAGGCACCAGCCAGGTTTGGCCTCCCCATCCCTAAAGTTCCATATATATTCAATAGTCCCCCAGGCACCAGCCAGGTTTGGCCTCCCCATCCCTAAAGTTCCATATATATTCAATAGTCCCCCAGGCACCAGCCAGGTTTGGCCTCCCCATCCCTAAAGTTCCATATATATTCAATAGTCCCCCAGGCACCAGCCAGGTTTGGCCTCCCCATCCCTAAGGTTCCATATATATTCAATAGTCCCCCAGGCACCAGCCAGGTTTGGCCTCCCCATCCCTAAAGCTCCATATATATACACACACACACACACACACACACGCACACACACACACACACACACACACACACACACACACACACACACACACACACACACACACACACACACACACACACACATATATATATATATATATATTCAGCCAGGTTTGGCACGGTTGATCCATCCAGCTACCTCTCTTGACAACAGATTTTATGGCAATGAGACTCAATAAAACATTAAATATGTATTACCTTTGAGCAGGGTGACCCTGTTCTGTGGCTCGTTCAGTTCACCATCATCCATGTTTCCATCTACACACACATACAGAGACAGAGAGAAAGAAGAGGAAGAGGAGAGGAGAGGGAGAGGAGAGAAAGAGGAGGAAGAGGAGAAGGAGAGAGGAGAGGTAGAGGAGAGAGGAGAGAGAAGAGGAGAGAGGAAAGGGAGAGAGGAGAGGTAAAGGAGAGAGAAGAGAGAGGAGAGGTAGAGGAGAGAGGAGAGGAAGAGGAGAGGAAGAGGAGAAGGAGAGAGGAGAGGTAGAGGAGAGAGAAGAGGAGAGGAGAGAGGAAAGGGGACGAGAGGAGAGGTAGAGGAGAGAGGAGAGGAAGAGGAGGAGAGAGGAGAGGAAGAGGAGGAGAGGAGAGGTAAGAGGAGAGAGGAGGCAGAAAGGGAGAGGAGAGGTAGAGGAAAGAGAAGAGGGAAGAGGAGGAGAGAGGAGAGGTAGAGGAAGAGAGAGAGGAGAGAGGAAAGGGAGAGAGGAGAGGTAGAGGTAGAGGAGAGGTAGAGGAGAGAGGAGAGGAAGAGGAGAGGTAGAGGAAGAGGAGAGGGTAGAGGAGAGAGGAGAGGTAGAGGAGAAAGGAGAGGAGAGAGGAGAGGTTTAGAGCAGGAGAGAAGAGGAGAGAGGAGAGGTAGGGGAGAGAGGAGAGGAAGAGGAGAGAGGAGAGAAAGAGTGAACAGGGAGAGGAAGAGGATTGAACAGTGAGCTAGGACCAGACCAGGGCAAACAAGAAAACTAAACGAGTGACAGTAAACCTATATTTATTCCATGTTCTGGACACAACACTGCTTATATAATTTCCTCATTCAGGGTTCAAATAATACAACAATACATTTACATAGTTACAATGTTAATATCGTACACCTATGGACATGTTTTTAGTTCATAAACATGAAGACTATTTCATTAACATGAATGAATATACAAAGTCAAATTATTTCACTTGTTCAGTCCTCATAAATGAATAGGAAATATCTACATACCTCTGACAATTTCACAATAGTTAATATTTTAGCCAAAAATATGTCTTGTTTATATATTTAAACATTTGACTATTTCTGATGTTACCTGACGTGTCGTCACTGCTGCGGTTCTGGCTGGGGCTCAGTGTATCTGACATTTCAGTGTCTTTAGCATCCAGTTGGTTTTCTACAGAGCGACAGGAAGATACAACTTACAACTACTATAAAACACTCTCAGAACACTGAACTTCAAATAAATCACATGAAATAACATGTGGAATGTTGTCCCACTCCTCTTAAATGGCTCTGTGAAGTTGCTGGATATTGGTGGGAACTGGAACATTGTCGTACAGGTCGATCCAGAGCATCCCAAACATGCTCAATGAGTGACATGTCTGGTAAGTATGGAGGCCATGGAAGAACTTGGACATTTTCAGCTTCCAGGAATTGTGTACAGATTCTTGTGACATGGGGACGTGCTTTATCATACTGAAACATGAGGTGATAGAGGTGGATGAATGGCACCACAATGGGCCTCAGGATCTCATCACGGTATCTCTGTGCATTCAAATGACCATTGAAAAATGCCATTGTGTTTGTTGTCCGTAGCTTATGCATGCCCATACCATAACTCCACCACCACAGCGCACTCTGTTCAGAACGGTGACATCAGCAAACCACTCGCACACACGACGCCATACTGCCAGGAACAGTTGAAACCGGGATTCATCTGTGAAGAGCACACGTCTCAAGTGGCCATCGAAGCATTTGAAGTCTGTTACAATGCTGAATTGGTGAGGACGACGAGTACGCAGAAGAGCTTCCCTGAGACGGTTTCTGACAGTTTGTGCAGAAATCTTTGGTTGTGTAAAATCAGTTTCATCAGCTGTCCGGGTGGCTGGTCTCAGACGATCCCACGGGTGAAGAAGCCAGATGTGGAGGTCCTGGGCTGGCGTGGTTACACATGGTCTGCGGTACTGAGGCCGTTTGGACATACTGCCAAATTCTCTAAAACGAAGTTGGAGGCGGCTGATGGTTGAGAAATGAACATTCAACAATCTGGCAACAGCTCTGGTGAACATTCCTGCAGTCAGCATGCTAATTGCACACTCTCTCAAAACTTGAGAAATCTGTGGCATTGTGTTGTGACAAAATTGCACATTTTAGAGTGGCCATTTATTGTACCCAGCACAAGGTGCACCTGTGTAATGATCATGCTGTTTAATCAGCTTCTTGATATGCCACACCTGTCAGATGAATGGATTATCTTGGCAAAGGAAATATGCTCACTAAACAAGGATGTAAACAAATTTGTGCACAAAATTTGAGAGAAAAAAGCTTTTGCTCGTATGGAAAAGTTCAGCTCTTGAAACATGGGACCAACACTTTACATGTTGTGTTTATATTGTTCAGTGTAGACGGGCTCTGACAACATACAGGAACCATACGTTTTAGTTGTAAATCATTTGGTGCAACTCAGTTTGATAAGGGGAACAGAGTGATGTGATTCAGTTTGATAAGGGGAACAGAGTGATGTGATTCAGTTTGATAAGGGGAACAGAGTGATGTGATTCAGTTTGATAAGGGGAACAAAGTGATGTGATTCAGTTTGATAAGGGGAACAGAGTGATGTGATTCAGTTTGATAAGGGGAACAGAGTGATGTGATTCAGTTTGATAAGGGGAACAGAGTGATGTGATTCAGTTTGATAAGGGGAACAAAGTGATGTGATTCAGTTTGATAAGGGGAACAAAGTGATGTGATTCAGTTTGATAAGGGGAACAGAGTGATGTGATTCAGTTTGATAAGGGGAACAGAGTGATGTGATTCAGTTTGATAAGGGGAACAGAGTGATGTGATTCAGTTTGATAAGGGGAACAGAGTGATGTGATTCAGTTTGATAAGGGGAACAGAGTGATGTGATTCAGTTTGATAAAGGGAACAGAGTGATGTGATTCAGTTTGATAAGGGGAACAAAGTGATGTGATTCAGTTTGATAAGGGGAACAAAGTGATGTGATTCAGTTTGATAAGGGGAACAGAGTGATGTGATTCAGTTTGATAAGGGGAACAGAGTGATGTGATTCAGTTTGATAAGGGGAACAGAGTGATGTGATTCAGTTTGATAAGGGGAACAGAGTGATGTGATTCAGTTTGATAAGGGGAACAGAGTGATGTGATTCAGTTTGATAAGGGGAACAGAGTGATGTGATTCAGTTTGATAAGGGGAACAGAGTGATGTGATTCAGTTTGATAAGGGGAACAGAGTGATGTGATTCAGTTTGATAAGGGGAACAGAGTGATGTGATTCAGTTCTATGCACTTTCTTTTGCATGAACATGAATTTCCCATTTAAAAGTATCTTCGCTGATGGGATGACTTCTCTAAGCTGAGTGGCCGTCTGTGTGTGCGTGCACCTGAGCTAAGCCATAGAGCAGACTGAGTATCTACCAGCCCACTATCAGATTATTGATGGGAGAAATGTATGCTTTTTGTCCCCCCCCCAATTTATCTGAAATCCCCCTCACCCACTGATTAAGTTGTCATTTTTGCAGCAATTTGGGGGGAGCCAGGACTATGTCAATATTAAATCTTCGACCAATGAATGAGACTATGCGCAGCTCGCAGGGTCAGTCATAGTAGTATGATAGGTGCAGTGTAATGTGTGGTTTTACAGGGTCAGCCAAAGTAGGACAGCACAAATTAGGATTAAGTGCCTTGCTCAATTTATGTATGTTTTATTTATTCCACCTTTATTTAACCAGGTAGGCTAGTTGAGAACACCTTTATTTAACCAGGTAGGCTAGTTGAGAACACCTTTATTAAACCAGGTAGGCTAGTTGAGAACACCTTTATTTAACCAGGTAGGCTAGTTGAGAACACCTTTATTTAACCAGGGAGGCTAGTTGAGAACACCTTTATTTAACCAGGTAGGCTAGTTGAGAACAAGTTCTCATTTGCAACTGCGACCTGGCCAAGATAAAGCATAGCAGTGTGAACAGACAACACAGAGTTACACATGGAGTAAACAATTAACAAGTCAATAACACAGTAGAAAAAAAAGGGGAGTCTATATACATTGTGTGCAAAAGGCATGAGGAGGTAGGCGAATAATTAAAATTTTGCAGATTAATAACACTGGAGTGATAAATGATCAGATGGTCATGTACAGGTAGAGATATTGGTGTGCAAAAGAGCAGAAAAGTAAATCAATAAAAACAGTATGGGGATGAGGTAGGTAAAAATGGGTGGGCTATTTACCGATAGACTATGTACAGCTGCAGCGATCGGTTAGCTGCTCAGATAGCAGATGTTTGAAGTTGGTGAGGGAGATAAGAGTCTCCAACTTCAGCGATTTTTGCAATTCGTACCAGTCACAGGCAGCAGAGTATTGGAACGAAAGGCGGCCAAATGAGGTGTTGGCTTTAGGGATGATCAGTGAGATACACCTGCTGGAGCGCGTGCTGCGGGTGGGTGTTGCCATCGTGACCAGTGAGCTGAGATAAGGCAGAGCTTTACCTAGCATGGACTTGTAGATGACCTGGAGCCAGTGGGTCTGGCGACGAATATGTAGCGAGGGCCAGCCGACTAGAGCATACAAGTCGCAGTGGTGGGTGGTATAAGGTGCTTTAGTGACAAAACGGATGGCACTGTGATAAACTGCATCCAGTTTGCTGAGTAGAGTGTTGGAAGCAATTTTGTAGATGACGTCGCCTAAGTCGAGGATCGGTAGGATAGTAAGTTTTACTAGGGTAAGTTTGGCGGTGTGAGTGAAGGAGGCTTTGTTGCGGAATAGAAAGACGATTCTTGATTTGATTTTCGATTGGAGATGTTCGATATGAGTCTGGAAGGAGAGTTTACAGTCTAGCCAGACACCTAGGTACTTATAGATGTCCACATATTCGAGGTCGGAACCATCCAGGGTGGTGATGCTGGTCAGGCGTGCGGGTGCAGGCAGCGAACGGTTGAAAAGCATGCATTTGGTTTTACTAGCGTTTAAGAGCAGTTGGAGGCCACGGAAGGAGTGTTGTATGGCATTGAAGCTCGTTTGGAGGTTAGATAGCACAGTGTCCAAGGATGGGCCGGAAGTATATAGAATGGTGTCGTCTGCGTAGAGGTGGATCAGGGAATCGCCCGCAGCAAGAGCAACATCATTGATATATACAGAGAAAAGAGTCGGCCCGAGGATTGAACCCTGTGGCACCCCCATAGAGACTGCCAGAGGACCGGACAGCATGCCCTCCGATTTGACACACTGAACTCTGTCTGCAAAGTAATTGGTGAACCAGGCAAGGCAGTTATCCGAAAAACCGAGCCTACTGAGTCTGCCGATAAGAATATGGTGATTGACAGAGTCGAAAGCCTTGGCAAGGTCGATGAAGACTGCTGCACAGTAGTCTTTTATCGATGGCGGTTATGATATCGTTTAGTACCTTGAGCGTGGCTGAGGTGCACCCGTGACCGGCTCGGAAACCAGATTGCACAGCGGAGAAGGTACGGTGGGATTCGAGATGGTCAGTGACCTGTTTGTCTCAAGGGCACAGACAGGTTATTCCAACCAGCAACCTTTTGGTTCTTAGCCCAAAGCTCTAACCACTATGGCCCCACTAGGCTACCTGCTGATTGGTTCTTAGCCCAAAGCTCTAACCACTATGGCCCCACTAGGCTACCTGCTGATTGGTTCTTAGCCCAAAGCTCTAACCACTATGGCCCCACTAGGCTACCTGCTGATTGTTGTTGAACCAAAAGCTTCCCTTACCTTTGAGTTTGTCAGGATTGGCAAGGCGGTCTCCTGCTGCTGTCTGGCTGTTCTGCAGGTGGGCATCTATCACCTCTGACAAAGACATGGAGATTCTGTTATTAACATAGTACGACCAGGCTCATACCCACTACATACCAGTGGGAACGACCAGGCTCATATCCACTACATACCAGTGGGAACGACCAGGCTCATACCCACTACATACCAGTGGGAACGACCAGGCTCATACCCACTACATACCAGTGGGAACGACCAGGCTCATATCCACTACATACCAGTGGGAACGACCAGGCTCATACCCACTACATACCAGTGGGAACGACCAGGCTCATACCCACTACATACCAGTGGGAACGACCAGGCTCATATCCACTACATACCAGTGGGAACGACCAGGCTCATATCCACTACATACCAGTGGGAACGACCAGGCTCATACCCACTACATACCAGTGGGAACGACCAGGCTCATACCCACTACATACCAGTGGGAACGACCAGGCTCATACCCACTACATACCAGTGGGAACGACCAGGCTCATACCCACTACATACCAGTGGGAACGACCAGGCTCATACCCACTACATAGTATTGAGTCCAGTTTATCATGAATCATGGCATCCCCCGCCAGCTGTGATTCAGAGCAGGTACGTGAGGAGCTGCCTTGTTTAAAACCCACTGTGACTCAGAGCTGGTACATGAGGAGCTGCCTTGTTTAAAACCCACTGTGACTCAGAGCTGGTACATGAGGAGCTGCCTTGTTTAAAACCCACTGTGACTCAGAGCTGGTACATGAGGAGATGCCTTGTTTAAAACCCACTGTGACTCAGAGCTGGTACATGAGGAGCTGCCTTGTTTAAAACCACTGTGACTCAGAGCTGGTACATGAGGAGCTGCCTTGTTTAAAACCCACTGTGACTCAGAGCTGGTACATGAGGAGCTGCCTTGTTTAAAACCAATGCATGGTACTACTAGATGCAAAAGCCTATACAGATCATTTTGAGGAGAGCGGTGTCAATATTAAAAACATATTCGCTATTACAACTGACAGTTCCCCCACTATGGTGTGGAAACAAAGGATTCTCAGAGCTGATTGAAGATAAGCTTGGCCACCCTGTGGTTAAATGTCACTATAATTCACCAAGAGAATCTGTGTTCCAGGATCAAGTCAGTCATGGTAATGGACAGCGCCTCTGTTTAGCGGGCTACAGAATTATTCAGTTTGTGGGAAATTAGACGTTCAATAGACACAATTAGTTGTAATCCACATATGAAAATCAGAACTTGCATACAGATCATTAGAAATGTTAGGATAAATTGTAAATTGGCACTCCACACAAAAAAGGTTGCCAACCCCTGCCTTAGAGACACACGTCACTTACCATCAAAGTTAGCCAGCCTGTGCAACGACGAACCCACTGCTTCTTTCAACTGCTTCACAGCTGCAGTGTGATAAAAAAGAAAAAAAAGGATCAACATCATGACATCTGACATGTCTAGACATGATATCTCTATGATATCTTCTGAGGATCAGTATCTGACATGTCTAGACATGATATCTCTATGATATCTTCAGAGGATCAGTATCTGACATGTCTAGACATGATATCTCTATGATATCTTCAGAGGATCAGTATCTGACATGTCTAGACATGATATCTCTATGATATCTTCAGAGGATCAGTATCTGATATCTCTAGACAGCTTCTGAGGAGCAGTATCTGATATCTCTAGACAGCTTCTGAGGAGCAGTATCTGATATCTCTAGACAGCTTCTGAGGAGCAGTATCTGATATCTCTAGACAGCTTCTGAGGAGCAGTATCTGATATCTCTAGACAGCTTCTGAGGAGCAGTAGGTAGTCATTTTAATAAGAACAGCAAAACAATAATAATGTTTATCATGGCCTGTGAAATGGCTGTAGTCTATATGGTGAGGTCTACAGTCATGGCTCAGGGCAATCACTGATCATGGATTAATTATCCAAAGTAATTCATCATGCTATAATTCTCTCCTGAACATGACACAAAGCAGTCAGAATGTAGTGCTACAGACCGGTGCAGAGAGAACAGGTGGTGTCACCGTTAGCAGATAAACTATAGCACCAAACATGCAACAGGGAAGTTAAACGTCCCGGACAGTACAAGAGAGGAACCAAACCCTTAAGGCTAATAATATCGGGTAAAAAGCTAGAAAGGTGTGGTTGGCATGCAGAAAACGATGTGCGATTGTGAATGTCTCAACAGAAGAGAACAAGCTTATGCAATTATATGAAGAAAAAAGAAGAAGCAAAACCACAATGAAAAAAAATGGGGAAAGCATGTTTGTGACAATGAAAGGACGACTTCATTTCTGGGAACTCCTACACCGTTGAACCCCTCCAGTAGCCTGGCCTCAGATGCACTGAGCGAGGATAACCCTTAGAACACTGCAGTTCCCTTGACAACAGTAGAACACTGGTTCTATCATCACGGTATTTGGTATTTGTGGCCTATATTAGTATACAGTACCCCGGTCTAGACCAGCAGAACCCTATATTAATATACAGTACCCCGGTCTAGACCAGCAGAACCCTATATTAATATACAGTACCCTGGTCTAGACCAGCAGAACCCTATATTAATATACAGTACCCCGGTCTAGACCAGCAGAACCCTATATTAATATACAGTACCCCGGTCTAGACCAGCAGAACCCTATATTAATATACAGTACCCCAGTCTAGACCAGCAGAACCCTATATTAATATACAGTACCCCGGTCTAGACCAGCAGAACCCTATATTAGTATATAGTACCCCGGTATAGACCAGCAGAACACTATATTAATATACATTACCCCGGTCTAGACCAGCAGAACCCTATATTAATATACAGTACCCCAGCAGAACCCTATATTAGTATACAGTACCCTAGTCTAGACCAGCAGAACCCTATATTAGTATACAGTACCCCAGTCTAGACCAGCAGAACCCTATATTAATATACAGTACCCCGGTCTAGACCAGCAGAACTCTATATTAATATACAGTACCCCGGTCTAGACCAGCAGAACCCTATATTAATATACAGTACCCCAGTCTAGACCAGCAGAACCCTATATTAATATACAGTACCCCGGTCTAGACCAGCAGAACCCTATATTAATATACAGTACCCCGGTCTAGACCAGTAGAACCCTATTAAAACATCCTATTGCAGAACCTATATTAGTATGCAATACTCAACAAAAATCAATGCAACATGCAATAATTTTAAAGATTTTACAGTACAAGAAAATCAGTGAATTGAAATAAATATATTAGGCCCTAATCTATAGATTTGACATGACTGGGCAGGGACGCAGCCATAGGCCCACCACTTGGGAGCCAGGCCCAGCCAATGAGAACACGTTTTTTTAAACAAAGGGCTTTATTCCCCCCACCAGACGATCCCACAGGTTTAGAAGCCAGACGTGGAGGTCCTGGGCTGACGTGGCCACACGTGGTCAGCGGTTGTGAGGCCGGTTGGACGTACTGTTACATTTTCTAAAACAACGTTGGAGGCGGCTTATGGTAGAGAAATGAACTAATTCTCTTGCAACAGCTCTGGTGGACATTCCTGCAGTCAGCATGCCATTTGAACGCTCCCTCAACTTCAGACATTGTGTCACTGTTGTGTAAAAACTGCACATTTTAGAGTAGCCTTCAATTGTCCCCAGCTCAAGGTGCACCTGTGTAATGATCATGCTGTTGAATTAGCTTCTTGATATGCCACACCTGTCAGGTGGATGGATTATCTTGGCAAAGGAGAAGTGCTCACTAACAGGGACGTAAACAAAGGTTTTTGTGCTACTGCAAAATTTAGGGGATCTTTTTTTCAGCTCATCTTGGGACCAAAACTTCACGTTGTGTTTATATTGTTTTTCAATGTAGTAAATCAAAATAGTTAACAACCTTAAGTGTGGTTACTCCTACTGCACATCCCATACAGTATGGTGGTTACTCCTACTGCACATCCCATACAGTATGGTGGTTACTCCTACTGCACATCCCATACAGTATGGTGGTTACTCCTACTGCACATCCCATACAGTATCATGGTTACTCCTACTGCACATCCCATACAGTATGGTGGTTACTGCTACTGCACATCCCATACAGTATGGTGGTTACTCCTACTGCACATCCCATACAGTATGGTGGTTACTCCTACTGTACATCCCATACAGTATGGTGGTTACTCCTACTGCACATCCCATACAGTATGGTGGTTACTGCTACTGCACATCCCATACAGTATGGTGTTTACTCCTACTATACATCCCATACAGTATGGTGGTTACTCCTACTGCACATCCCATACAGTATGGTGGTTACTGCTACTGCACATCCCATACAGTATGGTGGTTACTCCTACTGTACATCCCATACAGTATGGTGGTTACTCCTACTGCACATCCCATACAGTATGGTGGTTACTCCTACTGCACATCCCATACAGTATGGTGGTTACTGCTACTGCACATCCCATACAGTATGGTGGTTACTCCTACTGCACATCCCATACAGTATGGTGGTTACTGCTACTGCACATCCCATACAGTATGGTGGTTACTCCTACTGCACATCCCATACAGTATGGTGGTTACTCCTACTGCACATCCCATACAGTATGGTGGTTACTGCTACTGCACATCCCATACAGTATGGTGGTTACTGCTACTGCACATCCCATACAGTATGGTGGTTACTCCTACTGCACATCCCATACAGTATGGTGGTTACTGCTACTGCACATCCCATACAGTATGGTGGTTACTCCTACTGCACATCCCATACAGTATGGTGGTTACTCCTACTGCACATCCCATACAGTATGGTGGTTACTGCTACTGCACATCCCATACAGTATCATGGTTACTCCTACTGCACATCCCATACAGTATGGTGGTTACTGCTACTATACATCCCATACAGTATGGTGGTTACTCCTACTGCACATCCCATACAGTATGGTGGTTACTCCTACTGCACATCCCATACAGTATGGTGGTTACTGCTACTATACATCCCATACAGTATGGTGGTTACTCCTACTGCACATCCCATACAGTATGGTGGTTACTGCTACTGCACATCCCATACAGTATGGTGGTTACTCCTACTGCACATCCCATACAGTATGGTGGTTACTGCTACTGCACATCCCATACAGTATCATGGTTACTCCTACTGCACATCCCATACAGTATGGTGGTTACTCCTACTGCACATCCCATACAGTATGGTGGTTACTCCTACTGCACATCCCATACAGTATGGTGGTTACTCCTACTGCACATCCCATACAGTATGGTGGTTACTCCTACTGCACATCCCATACAGTATGGTGGTTACTCCTACTGTACATCCCATACAGTATGGTGGTTACTCCTACTGCACATCCCATACAGTATGGTGGTTACTGCTACTGCACATCCCATACAGTATGGTGGTTACTCCTACTGCACATCCCATACAGTATGGTGGTTACTGCTACTGCACATCCCATACAGTATGGTGGTTACTGCTACTGCACATCCCATACAGTATCAGATTTCCCAACACAGAACCACAGAGCCTGGGTACAGCAGGAATCTTGATGAACACACAGTCTCTACAGTAACCAGCAGCTACTGTTCACACAGAACACAAGAAGCAAGACGGAAACGGACGTCGGGACGGAACAAAGAACAG
Organism: Oncorhynchus kisutch; assembly: GCF_002021735.2. NCBI lineage: Eukaryota > Metazoa > Chordata > Actinopteri > Salmoniformes > Salmonidae > Oncorhynchus > Oncorhynchus kisutch. The sequence continues at coordinate 3,157,460 of NC_034174.2, forward strand.
CAACGGAAGGAAGAGTCAGTAGATTATAACATGGAGGAGTTATGCATGTTAGACCCAGACCACCAGCCCACCCAGACCACCAGTCCACCCAGACCGCCAGCCCACCCAGACCGCCAGCCCACCCAGACCACCAGTCCACCCAGACCGCCAGCCCACCCAGACCGCCACTCACCTAAACTGTTGTTGTCCTTGATGCTTTTCTCCTGCAGCTGTTCTAAACCAACTGGAAACAACAACAATAGATTAGAGGATGTGGAGTGACTAAAATAAGCCAATCGTAGATGACCCGTTTCCCCTGCTGGGGTTCGGTTAGGGAAAACTCTTCCCTACACAGAGACATCTCAGGGGTAGAGTCATAAATCGAGAGGAGATGGACCGATAACCTACGCAGCAACGGTCTGCAGCACCAGTATATGTGTGTGTGTGTTACATTACCTTGCAGGGCAGTGAGGCGTTCGTTAGAGAAGTCGTTATCAGCCTGTAAGGCCTCAAAGCGGGCCTGTAGAGCCTGTTCCTTCTCCTCCATCTCATCAATACAAAGCTGAAGTTCCTTCTTCTCCATCTGACCCCTCTGAGTCAACTCCTCCTGACGACCCTCTGCCAGCTACACACACACACACACACACACACACACACACACACACACACACACACACACACACACACACACACACACACACACACACACACACACACACACACACACACACACACACACAGGAACAAACACACACACTATTATGCTATGGGTACCTTTGGTTGGGATGGTCACTAAATAGCAATATCACTCATCTCTGCCACACCAAGTCAAGGCTTATTCAACATCCCCAACCCCTGGCACTTTTCTCAAGGAATCCTTACTCCATTTCCTGGATCCCATCTCCTCGCCTCTTTCTCAAAACCAATTGGAGAAGATCATAGGTTAAGGACCCTGTACCTTACTGGAGGTGGTCAAAGAGGGGAGGGACCCTGTGCCTTATTGGAGGACCCTGGGAGGGACCCTGTACCTTACTGGAGGTGGTCACAGAGGAGAGGGACCCTGTACCTTACTGGAGGTGGTCACAGAGGGGAGGGACCCTGTACCTTATTGGATGTGATCACAGAGGGGAGGGACCCTGTACCTTCTCCAGTACAGGTGAGAAGGAGGCGAGGAGATAGGAAGCGAGGAAAATCTCATTGAGATAGAGTCCTCTGACCATCACCTTTATCTTGTCAGTGAGGTCCTTGATCTCGTTGACAGCGCCGTTGTATTTATTAGCCAGTTCTCTGAGCTCTTCATGGTTCCTCTCATTCATCTCCTTCAGGTGGGAACACTCATCCTCCGTGTTACTGAGGCTTCGCTAAAAGGAAGGAAAAAAAGGAGACCCATCATCATCATCAATATGGAACCCGACCCGGCCTACAGTCAGCCAGGACAAGTTGAATCATGTATTTAACCCCTCCACCCAGCCTACAGTCAGCCAGGACAAGTTGAATCATGTATTTAACCCCTCCACCCAGCCTCCACCCAGCCAGGACAAGTTGAATCATGTATTTAACCACTCCACACAGCCTACAGTCAGCCAGGACAAGTTGAATCATGTATTTAACCCCTCCACCCAGCCTACAGTCAGCCAGGACAAGTTGAATCATGTATTTAACCCCTCCACCCAGCCTACAGTCAGCCAGGACAAGTTGAATCATGTATTTAACCACTCCACACAGCCTACAGTCAGCCAGGACAAGTTGAATCATGTATTTAACCACTCCACCCAGCCTACAGTCAGCCAGGACAAGTTGAATCATGTATTTAACCCCTCCACCCAGCCTACAGTCAGCCAGGACAAGTTGAATCATGTATTTAACCCCTCCACCCAGCCTACAGTCAGACAGGACAAGTTGAATCATGTATTTAACCCCTCCACCCAGCCTACAGTCAGCCAGGACAAGTTGAATCATGTATTTAACCCCTCCACCCAGCCAGGACAAGTTTAATCATGTATTTAACCCCTCCACCCAGCCTACAGTCAGCCAGGACAAGTTGAATCATGTATTTAACCACTCCACACAGCCTACAGTCAGCCAGGACAAGTTGAATCATGTATTTAACCCCTCCACCCCAGCCAGGACAAGTTTAATCATGTATTTAACCCCTCCACCCAGCCTACAGTCAGCCAGGACAAGTTGAATCATGTATTTAACCCCTCCACACAGCCTACAGTCAGCCAGGACAAGTTGAATCATGTATTTAACCCCTCCACACAGCCTACAGTCAGCCAGGACAAGTTGAATCATGTATTTAACCCCTCCACCCAGCCTACAGTCAGACAGGACAAGTTGAATCATGTATTTAACCCCTCCACCCAGCCTACAGTCAGCCAGGACAAGTTGAATCATGTATTTAACCCCTCCACACAGCCTACAGTCAGCCAGGACAAGTTGAATCATGTATTTAACCCCTCCACACAGCCTACAGTCAGCCAGGACAAGTTGAATCATGTATTTAACCCCTCCACCCAGCCTACAGTCAGACAGGACAAGTTGAATCATGTATTTAACCCCTCCACCCAGCCTACAGTCAGCCAGGACAAGTTGAATCATGTATTTAACCCCTCCACACAGCCTACAGTCAGCCAGGACAAGTTGAATCATGTATTTAACCCCTCCACACAGCCTACAGTCAGCCAGGACAAGTTGAATCATGTATTTAACCCCTCCACCCAGCCTACAGTCAGACAGGACAAGTTGAATCATGTATTTAACCCCTCCACCCAGCCTACAGTCAGCCAGGACAAGTTGAATCATGTATTTAACCCCTCCACCCAGCCAGGACAAGTTTAATCATGTATTTAACCCCTCCACCCAGCCAGGACAAGTTTAATCATGTATTTTACCATGTCTAATAGACAAATGTTTAAAAATGTTTAGCAATGTTGTGCTGTACTGAACAGGCAGGTATGAAGGTCTGTCTCACCTCGACCTCTGACAGCTTCCTGACCACCTCTACCTAGTCTCAAATCTAACCCTATCTAGCTGATTTTGGAACATTGCTGTGGGCACAGCCAAACAACGGATGCAATGGATTCGACTTCTGCTTTACTTCCTTACTGCAGTGCCAGTGGCAAACTTGCCAGAGTAAATTATTAGAAAGAGTCAATTTCTAGACTATAAAAGGTCAAATATACAAGTCTAAGTGTCATTTTATAATAACTGAATTGAAGTTGGCTTGAAAATGTTTTGAGTTTATCCCGCGACCGTTAGTGGTAGATGGTGGCATTCTGTCTCTGCACCACACTATCACACAGGGGAGTTATAACGCTGATCTATCGGTAATCTAAACTGTGGAACAAATGTACTATCTTTTCGTACATTATTGGTGGTGTTTTCAGTCTGAGAGTCTCTCTTCTCTGGCACTAGAGTCCTGCATCAATTCAAAACAATAAAGGTGGCCTGGAATTAAGACAGAGCACAGTGTGCTTTTGGTTTCCCTCCCACTAAAAACAGAAAGAAATCATTTTAAATAACATTTACCAGAGTGAAATAGTGATAGAGTCCTTCTTTGCTGATGTACAGAAGAAACTGAATGAAAGAGTCCAGTGAGGATTTGAGTGACTCCCTCATTCTTGGCTTTGGATCAAAATAATTAAGTACCAACATTCTTTCTGATAGTCTTGAATAAAGAAATGTTTTGACCAAGTTAAGCTGCTCATGTGGGTGTTAAATTATTTATTTATGACATTATGGTTACAATGAAGAATGTAAACAAAATAAATCCTCATCATATTGAATAATCAGATGTGTGTTGCAAGCTTCATTCCCTCTTGTTTGTACTGATTTTATCTCCAGCATCACTCTGCCTCAGGGCCTCAAACGGCACCATTTTGTTTCTCTCTGTCGCCCACACGCACTTTAAACATTTGGATAACATTGGTTGAGTTTAATACTTCTGACAGCCAAATTACTAACTAAGAAATTGATGCGTGTTGCAGCTTGTCATTTTTGCTTATTACATTTTTTTGTATGGTTTTATTTTATCTTTATAGATAATACAAAACATACACATACAAACGACAGCTACATCACACCTGGCCAGACCCACCTGCTCACACCCCCATCTCCAGCATCACTCTGCCTCAGGGCCTCAAACGGCACCATTTTGTTTCTCTCTGTCGCCCACACGCACTTTAAACATTTGGATAACATTGGTTGAGTTTAATACTTCTGACAGCCAAATTACTAACTTTTGGACTTCATAACAGACCCACCTGCTCACACCCCCATCTCCAGCATCACTCTGCCTCAGGGCCTCAAACGGCACCATTTTGTTTCTCTCTGTCGTCCACACGCACTTTAAACATTTGGATAACAAAGCATTTAAAGGGACATTGGTTGATTTGAATAGTTCTGGACAGCCAAATGTCTAACTCCACCCATACCTATGATTTTTTAACATTCCCAGAAGGCAGATTATTATAACCTACTGCAGGCCTAACACCTATGTGTTTAACCTTCTGAATTAACGATTGTACTGAAAATAGAAGCCGCCTCTTAATGAGTTCAGAGAGCCGATCTGTTATCCAACCATTATTCTTATTAACCCTGCATTATAATTATATAAACTCCCCTTAGATATTTTCTGTAGGGTTTTACATTTCTAAATCAATATCACAGACCAGATTTGCCCCTTGGATATTAATTTAGAATCCTCCAATCCTCAAAATGTAATTAGATCTACAGGGACATTTTATTGATCTGGCAGTATTTTCATATAGAATCCGCCCCTCTTAATGAGTTCCCGAGAGCCGTGTCATACCAATTATTAATGGATTATCTACCATGGCAACCACTTGTTAGGAAACATTTTTAAATTATGTGTCATTTTTTTTTTTTTTATCGAATACAATAATATATTTGTACCACTAGATGCGGTGTTTTTATTTACAGTAGTGATGACAGCTCGAGGCATTTTGTTTTTCACTAGCGTAGCAGGCTGTGAATTCTGCAAACAACGTTTGCACGATGAGCTATTAGCAGGACAATAGACTCTTCAACCTTTACAAGAGGATAGTCTAATAGCTCGGCTACTGTAGGCCCCCAACTTGGAATGTATGAAGGACTCTAAAGGTTTACATTTCTAACTCCAAACCTCATGCAACCGCACAAATGTCAGATCAAGCACATACTTGTACAGTATTTATGCATTTGGTAATAAAATAATGATAAAAATACTCTTTCAAAATGCTGATGTTTTTTTCAACTATCAGCAGGACAATAGGGAAAACATTTTACTGAATGACAGAATATAATATGGCGGCAGCCCACAAGCTGTGCTGCAGTACGACACAACTTTTTTAAAGGAACAACCGCTGAACTAGTAGTCCGGTTCTGATAATAACATTAGTTGTGCTAGAGTTAAGTCCCAGAGCCATCCACCAAGCCAATAACGAGCATGATAAACTACACAACACACCATTCATGGGGTCTCTAACACAGATACTGGTTCAGACCATTCAGGAGGTCTATAAAACACGCAGATACTGATTCAGACCATTCAGGAGGTCTATAAAACACGCAGATACTGGTTCAGACCATTCATGAGGTCTCTTACCCACAGATACCGGTTCAGACCATTCATGAGGTCTCTCACCAACAGATACCGGTTCAGACCATTCATGAGGTCTCTCACCCACAGATACTGGTTCAGACCATTCATGCGGTCTCTCACCCACAGATACTGGTTAAGACCATTCATGAGGTCTATAAAACACACAGATACTGGTTCAGACCATTCATGAGGTCTCTCACCCACAGATACTGGTTCAGACCATTAATGAGGTCTCTCACCCACAGATACTGGTTCAGACCATTCATGGTGTCTATAAAATACACATACTGGTTCAGACCATTCAGTGCTTTCAGGGTGTGTTCATTATCATAGTGACAACTGCACATAATACCTCAATGTAAATGTAGGCCTATTAATATACAACCTATTTAAATGTAGCTGTTTAGCCTGCACATCTTCTACATGTCATTGCGTGCCTCGTGGTTTTTGCGTGCCTCGTGGTTTTTGCGTGCCTCGTGGTATTTGCTACGGCGTATCAGCTAACAGAAACAATACGGCGTATCAACTAACAGAAACAATACGGCGTATCAGCTACCAGAAACAATACGGCGTATCAACTAACAGAAACAATACGGCGTATCAGCTAACAGAAACAATACAGCGTATCAGCTAACAGAAACAATACGGCGTATCAGCTACCAGAAACAATACGGCGTATCAGCTACCAGAAACAATACGGCGTATCAGCTACCAGAAACAATACGGCGTATCAGCTACCAGAAACAATACGGCGTATCAGCTACCAGAAACAATACGGCGTATCAGCTACCAGAAACAATACGGCGTATCAGCTAACAGAAACAATACGGCATATCAGCTAACAGAAACAATACGGCGTATCAGCTACCAGAAACAATACGGCGTATCAGCTAACAGAAACAATACGGCGTATCAACTAACAGAAACAATACGACGTATCAACTAACAGAAACAATACGACGTATCAACTAACAGAAACAATACGGCGTATCAGCTACCAGAAACAATACGACGTATCAACTAACAGAAACAATACGGCGTATCAACTAACAGAAACAATACGACGTATCAACTAACAGAAACAATACGACGTATCAACTAACAGAAACAATACGACGTATCAACTAACAGAAACAATACGACGTATCAACTAACAGAAACAATACGGCGTATCAACTAACAGAAACAATACGACGTATCAACTAACAGAAACAATACGGCGTATCAACTAACAGAAACAATACGGCGTATCAGCTAACAGAAACAATACGGCGTATCAACTAACAGAAACAATACGGCGTATCAGCTACCAGAAACAATACGGCGTATCAGCTAACAGAAACAATACGGCATATCAGCTACCAGAAACAATACGGCGTATCAGCTACCAGAAACAATACGGCGTATCAGCTACCAGAAACAATACGGCGTATCAGCTACCAGAAACAATATGGCGTATCAACTAACAGAAACAATACGGCGTATCAGCTACCAGAAACAATACGGCGTATCAGCTACCAGAAACAATACGGCATATCAACTAACAGAAACAATACGGCGTATCAGCTAACAGAAACAATACGGCGTATCAACTAACAGAAACAATACGGCGTATCAGCTACCAGAAACAATACGGCGTATCAGCTAACAGAAACAATACGGCGTATCAACTAACAGAAACAATACGGCGTATCAGCTACCAGAAACAATACGGCGTATCAACTAACAGAAACAATACGGCGTATCAGCTACCAGAAACAATACGGCGTATCAGCTACCAGAAACAATACGGCGTATCAGCTAACAGAAACAATACGGCATATCAACTAACAGAAACAATACGGCGTATCAGCTACCAGAAACAATACGGCGTATCAACTAACAGAAACAATACGGCATTTCAGCTAACAGTAACATACTAATGCAGGGATTTCTATATTCATTAAAACAGGCCAGTCTCACCTCAACCTCTGACAGCTTCCTGGCCACCTCTATCTTCTCCTGCAGGACCCTCCTCAGGGACTCTTTGGCAGTAATCTCATAGTTGTACTTGTCTTCCTGCAGAGTTACCAGCTCGTTACGCATACCATTCTCTGTTTGGTTCTGAAGAGAAAGAGAGGGAGAGAGAAAAAGACGTCCCCTCAAAACAACTCCTAACCAAATGCATGACAAAATATGTTTAAATGTTCTTACTTTAGAGTAGGACTGCAGCTGGTTGCCCATCACCTCTAGTCTGGAGAGAAGCCGGTCCTCATCTATCAGAGCCTAGAAGAGAGCGAGAGAGAGAAAGGTCAGTACACCATAACCTAACCATAAACACCATAAATACCATAACCAGAAGTATAGAGAGAGGGGGGGGGGGCTTGTTTTGGGTACATTCTAAATGTCTTGATTCCAGGCAAAATTATTGAATTCTTTATCGAGTTTACCTCTTGGAAAAAATGTGTTGTGTTATTGTGTAGAAATACATGACTTTACAATTAAAATGACTGAACATTGAATTCAATGTGAATTCAATGTGTTGTTTTGGACCCAAACAACACGTAATAGAACATTGAACCTTTAACCTGTCTTCTCTTGAGATTCAGGCCCAGTGCAGTCAAACATGTGATTTTCCTGTGTTTTACATACACTACATGGCCAAAGGTATGTGGACACGTGCTCGTCGAACATTTCATTCCAAAATCATGGCCATTACTATTTAGTTGGTCCCTCCTTTGCTTCTATAACAGCCTCCACTCTTCTGGGAAGGCTTTCCCCTAGATGTTGGAACATTGCTGCTATAACAGCATCCACTCTTCTGGGAAGGCTTTCCACTAGATGTTGGAACATTGCTGCTATAACAGCCTCCACTCTTCTGGGAAGGCTTTCCACTAGATGTTGGAACATTGCTGCTATAACAGCCTCCTCTCTTCTGGGAAGGCTTTCCACTAGATGTTGGAACATTGCTGCTATAACAGCCTCCACTCTTCTGGGAAGGCTTTCCACTAGATGTTGGAACATTGCTGCGGGGACTAGCTTCCATTCAGCCACAAGAGCATTAGTGAGGTCAGGCACTGATGTTCCAATTCATCCCAAGGGTGTTCGATGGGGTTGAGGTCAGGGCTCTGTGCAGGTCAAGTTCTTCCACATCGATCTCAATACCATTTCTGTATGGACCTCGTTTTGTACACGGGGGTATTGTCATGCTGAAACAGGAATGGGCCTTCCCCAAACTGATGCCACAATGTTGGAAGCACAGAATCATCTAGAATGTAATTGTATGCTGTAGCTTTAAGATTTCCCTAAACTGGAAGGGGCCTAGCCCGAACCATGAAAAACATCCATAGACCATTATTCCTCCTCCACCAAACATTACAGTTGGCACTATGCATTCGGACAGGTAGCGTTCTGCTGGCATCCGCCAAACCCAGTTTCATCCATCAGGACTGCCAGATGGTGAAGAGTGATTTGTCACTCCAGAGAATGAGTTTCCACTGCTCCAGAGTCCAATGGCGGCGAGCTTTACAACATTCCATCTGACGCTTGACATTGCGCATGGTGATCTTAGGCTTTTGTGCGGCAATTCTGCTCTGGAGGGTATCCGGGATGATGGTTTTGATGTGAGCCATGACCAGCCTTTCAAAGCACTTCATGGCTACCGAAGTGAGTGCTACGGATCGGTAGTCATATAGGCAGGTTACACCTTCGCTTCCTTGGGCACAGGGACTATGGTGGTCTGCTTGAAACATATAGGCATTACAGACTCAGTCAAGGAGAGGTTGAAAATGTCAGTGAAGACACTTGCCAGTTGGTCAATGCATGCTTTGAGTCCACGTCCTGGTAATCCATCTGGCCCCGCGGCCTTGTGAATGTTGACCTGTTTAAAGGTCTTACTCACATTGGTCTACCGAGAGTGTTATCACACAGTCATCCGGAACGCCTGGTGCTCTCATGCATATTTCAGCGTTACCTCGCCTCGATGCGAGCATAGAAGTGACTTAGCTTGTGTGGTTGGCTCCTGTCACTGGGCAGCTCTCGGCTGTGCTTCCATTTGTAGTCTAATGGTTTGCAAGCCCTGCCACATCTGACGAGCGTCAGAGCCGGTGTAGCATGATTCGATCTTAGTCCTGTATTGACGTTTTGCTTGTTTGCTGGGTCGTCTGAGGGCATAGCAGGATTTCTTATAAGCTTCCGGGTTAGAGTCCCACTCCTTTAAAGTGGCAGCTCTAGCCTTTAGCTCAGTGCGGATGTTGCCTGTAATCCATGGCTTCTGGTTGGGGTATGTACGTAGTCACTGTGGGGACGACATCCTCAATGCACTTATTGATAAAGCCAGTGACTGATCTGGTGTTCTCCTCAATGCCATCGGAAGAACCCTGGAACATATTCCAGTCTGTGATAGCAAAACAGTCCTGTAGTTTAGCATCTGCTTCATCTGACCACTTCTGTATTGAACGAGTCACTGGTACTTCCTGCTTCAGTTTTTGCTGGTAAGCAGGAATCAGGAGGATAGAATTATGGTCAGATTTACCATTTGGTATCACTGATTTGAGTTTCCCTGCATTAAAGTCCCCGGCCACTAGGAGCTCCGCCTCTGGATGAGCTTTTCCTGTTTGCTTATGGCGGAATACAGCTCATTCAATGCCGTCTTAGTGCCAGCCTCTGACTGTGGTGGTATGTAAAACAGCTATGAGCAATACAGATAAACGCTCTAGGTATATCGTGTGGTCTACAGCTCATCATGAGATACTCTACCTCGAGACTTCCTTAGATACCGTGCACCAGCTAATATTTACAAAAATGCATAGGCCCCCGCCCCGTGTCTCACCAGAAGCTGCTTTTCTATCCTGCCGATAGAGTGTATAACCCGCCAGCTGTATGTTCTTAATGTCGGCGTTCAGCAACGAATCGGTGAAACATAAGATATTACAGTTAATGTCCTGTTGGTAGGATATACGTGCTTTCAGTTCGTCCCATTTGTTTTCTAGCGATTGAACATTAGCTAGCAGAACTCGTTGTCTTATCCTCACAAGGCATCTTGATCTCTTTCCGCGAAACCTTTTCCAGCGAATCACGGGGGTCTGGGCCTGGTGTCCGTAGTATATACCTTGCATCCGACTCATCGAAGAAAAACTCCTCGTCCAATATCGAGGTGAGTAATTCCAGTTCTGATGTCCAGACGCTCTTTTCGGTCATAAGTGACGGTAGCAGCAACATTATGTATGATTTAGCCATGTCAGAAAACAGAGCATTTAGCCATGTCAGAAAACAGAGCATTTAGCCACGTCAGAAAACAGAGCATTTAGCCACGTCAGAAAACAGAGCATTTAGCCACGTCAGAAAACAGAGCATTTAGCCACGTCAGAAATCAATTAGGAAGAGGATGTAGACGTGTCAGAAAACAAAGGATTTCTACTCATCGTTACCACTTTCATTACATGGGACGTACAAATTCAAGCAAATCATGCTCTCCTCTGTGTAAGGAAATGCAACTGCATTTTACAAAGCAGTAAAAGGTTACAACACAGGGCTGGATACAACACAGGGCTGGATACAACACAGGGCTGGATACAACACAGGGCTGGATACAACACAGGGCTGGATACAACACAGGGCTGGATACAACACAGGGCTGGTTACAACACAGGGCTGGATACAACACAGGGCTGGATACAACACAGGGCTGGATACAACACAGGGCTGGATACAACACAGGGCTGGTTACAACACAGGGCTGGATACAACACAGGGCTGGTTACAACACAGGGCTGGTTACAACACAGGGCTGGTTACAACACAGGGCTGGATACAACACAGGGCTGGTTACAACACAGGGCTGGATACAACACAGGGCTGGTTACAACACAGGGCTGGATACAACACAGGGCTGGATACAACACAGGGCTGGATACAACATACACTCAGGACCACATATTGGCACTGGAGTCAGTGGTTACGTCCTATTCCGCTAACTTCCTGTGTTGCACCCCTCTAATCTATTAGTTCATTCATCTCACCATTTTAACCTATATCTGTCAATAAAATTCCAAAATACTGTGTATCTGTACCTGCCAGCTGCTCTCTGAAGCCTCCTGTGTGGTGGCCAGTAGGCACTGCAACGTTGCCAACTTCTGTTCCAACATCTGCTCCCTGTGTAGGGCCTCCTGCCGAGGGGAGAGAGGGGCGAGGGAGAGAGAGCGACAGGAGAGGAAGGGAGAGTGATAGGAGAGGAAGGGAGAGCGATAGGAGAGGAAGGGTGAGAGAGCAGAGAGAACGAGGGGGAGAAGAGAGAAAGGAGAGAAGGAGACCGGGAGAGAAAGGGAGAGAGGGGAGAGCGAGTGGAGAGAAAGGGTGAGAGAGGAGAGGGAAGGAGGGAGAGAGGAGCGGGAAGGAGGGGAGTGGGAAGGAGGGGGGAGAGGGAGGGAGGGAGGCGAGGTAAAGAAACTATTAAAACCTACCCAAACCAGAAACTGTGGATAGATGGCAACATTCATGCAAAACAAAGCGAGAACCATCGCATTTAACCGTGGCAAGGTGACTGGTAATATGGTTGAATACAAACAGTGTGGTTATTCCCTTCGTTAAGGCAATCAAACAGGAAAGATGTCAGTACAGAGACAAAGTGGAGTCACAATTCAATGGCTCAGACACAAGACATATGTGGCAGGGACTCCAGACAGTCACGGATTATAAAAGGAAAACCAGCCACATCACGGACACCGACGTCTTGCTTCCGGACAAACTAAACACCTTCACCCGCTTTGAGGATAACACAGTGCCACCGACGCGGTCCACTCCCGAGGACTGTGGGATCTCGTTCTCCATGGCCGAAGTGAGTAAGACATTTAAGAGTGTTAACCCTCGCAGGGCTGCAGGCCAAGACGGCATCCCTAGCAGCGTCCTCAGAGCATGCGCAGACCAGCTGGCTGGAGTGTTTACAGACATATTCAATCGCTCCCTATCCCAGTCTGCTGTCCCCACTTGCTTCAAGATGGCCACCACTGTTCCTGTACCCAAGAAAGCAAAGGCAACTGAACTAAATTACTAACGCCCCGTAGCACTCACTTCTGTCATCATGAAGTTCTTTGAGAGGCTAGTCAAGGATCATATCACCTTTACCTTATCTGCCACCCTAGACCCACTTCTGTTTGCATACCACCCCAATAAGTCCACAGACGATGCAATCGCCATCCCACTGCCCTATCCCATCTGGACAAGAGGAATACCTACATCAAAACACTGTTCATTGACTATAGCTCAGCCAACACCATAGTACCCTCCAAGCTCATTTTTACACTCAGGGCACTGGGTCTGCAACCCGCCTGGTACAACTGGGTCCTGGACTTCCTGACAGGCCACCCCCAGGTGGTGAAGGTAGAAAACAGCACCTCCACTTTGCTGATCCTCAACACAGGGGTGCGTGCTCAGCCCCCTCTTGTACTCCCTGTTCACCCATGACTGCGTGGCCATGCACACCTCCAACTCAATCAAATTTGTAGACGACAACAGTAGTAGGCCTGATTACCAACAATGAAGAGACAGCCTACTGGGAGGAGGTCAGGACCCTGGCAGAGTGGGGCCAGGAAAATAACTTACTCTCTCAACGTCAACAAAATGAAGGAGCTGATAGTGAACTTCAGGGAAGAGCAGAGGGAGTACGCCCCCTATCCACATCGACGGGACAGCAGTGGAGAAGGTGGAAAGATTCAAGTTCCTCAGCATACACATCACTGACAAACTGAAATGGTCCAACCACACAGACAGCGTGGTGAAGAAGGCACAACAGCACCTATTCAACCTCAGGAGGCTGAAGAAGTATGGCTTGTCACCTAAAACCCTCAGAAACTTTTATAGATGCACAATTGAGAGCATCCTGTGCTGAGAGCATCCTGGGCTGTATCACCGCCTGGTACGGCAACTGCACCACCCACAACCGCAGGGCTCTCCAGAAGGTAGTGCGGTCTGCACAAGCATCACCAGGGGCAAACTACCAGCCCTCCAGGACACCGACAGCACCTGATATCACAGGAAGGCCAAAAAGATCAATGAACAACCACCCGAGCCACTGCCTGTTCACCCCGCTATCATCCAGAAGGCGAGGTCAGTACAGGTGCATCAAAGCTGGAACCGAGAGACTGAAAAACAGCTTCTATGTCAAGGCTATCAGACTGTTAAATAGCCATCACTAGCCGGCTACCCACACAGTTACTCAACCCTGAACCATAGAGGCTGCTGCCCTATATACATAGACATGGAATCACTGGTCACTTTAATAATGGAACACTGGTAACTTTAATCACGTTTACATACTGCTTTACTCATCTCATATGTATATACTGTATTCTATTCTACTGTATTTACTAACTAGTCACTTTAATAATGTTTACATACTGCTTTACTCATCTCATATGTATATACGGTATTCTATTCTACTGTATTTAGTCAACGCCACTCCAACATTCCTCGTCCTAATATTTATATTTGACTTAATTCCATTTATTTTAGTTTTAGGTATATATGTATAGGTTTTAGTTTTAGGTATATATGTATAGGTGTATTGTTGTGAGATGTTAGATATAACTGCAGTCGGAGTTAGGAACACACCTGGAGTAACATCTGCTAATTATGTGACCAATACAATGTGATTTGAAATCAAATCGTTATGTCATACGCTTTGTAAACAGGTGTGTACACTAATGGTGAAATACATAAATATACAGTGAATAAGGCATAACCATGAGGAAACATAACATGGCACATACATAGTTAATCGGAAGTTTACATACACCTTAACCAAATACATTTAAACTCAGTTTCACAATAATCCTAGTAAATATTCCCTGTCTTAGGTCAGTTAGGATCACCACTTTATTTTAAGAACGTGAAATGTCAGAATAATAGTAGAGTGATTTCTTTCTTTCATCACATTCCCAGTGGGTCAGAAGTTTACATACACTCAATTAGTAATTGGTAGCATTGACTTTAAATTGTTTAACTTGGGTCAAACATTTCGGGTAGCCTTCCACGAGCTTCCCACAATATTTTGAGATCAGGGCTTTGTGATGCAGTGGCTTCTTCCTTGCTGAGCAGCCTTTCAGGTTATGTTGATATAGTACTCGTTTTCCTGTGGATATAGATACTTTTGTACCTGTTTCCTCCAGCATCTTCACAAGGTCCTTTGCTGTTGTTCTGGGATTGATTTGCACTTTTCGCACCAAAGTACGTTCATCTCTAGGAGACAGAAAGCGTCCCCTTCCTGAGCAGTAAGACGGCTGCGTGGTCCCATGGTGTTTATACTTGCGTACTATTGTTTGTACAGTTGAATGTGGTACCTTCAGGCATTTGGAAAAGGATGAACCAGACTTGTGGAGGTTTACACATTTTTTTCTGAGGTCTTGGCTGATTTATTTTGATTTCCCATGATGTCAGGCAAAGATGCACTGAGTTTGAAGGTAGGCCTTGAAATACATCCACAGATACACCTCCAATTGACTCAAATGATGTCAATTAGCCTATCAGAAGCTTCTAAAGCCATGACATCATTTTCTGGAATTTTCCAAGCTGTTTAAAGGCACAGTCAACGTAGTGTATATAAACTTCTGACCCACTGGAATTGTGATACAGTGAATTATAAGTGAAATAATCTGTCTGTAAACAATTGCTGGAAAAATGACTTGTGTCATTTGTTAACAAGACATTTGTGGAGTCGCTGAAAAATGAGTTTTAATGACTCCAACCTAAATGTAAACTTCCGACTTCAACTGTACACACACACACACAGGAATCACGCTGTATCCATCGTCAGTCATCCATCTAATGAGCTTGCCTGATGCTTTAAGCACTGTGATTAAAAATGAAGACGCATTACTAAAGAGGGAGCCAGAGATCACGATACCTAACCAGAAGGACAAAACCTGTTCCGGACCCCGACCCCCTCCTCCTCATCCTCCTCCCGGCTTTCACAGATTCTGCAGTTACGCTCCTGAAGGGGCAGGTAATAGACAACACCAGCTGTCGGCAGCCTTTTCCATTTTATCCTACCATTTCTACTGATGTTTCTGCCAGTTATCATTTTCATGCGCACAAATTTTGTATTTAAATTTAAATTTATAATAACGTCTTTATATGTCAAAATCATTGTCATGTAGTTAATCAAAATTATATTTAAATCTAAATGAAAATGATAAACCTAAAAAGTAACTACTATTGTAATAACCTACATAAAGACAACAAACAAAAACATTGCAGCCTGCAGGTAGAAAATATCCAGATAAAAATAAATATCCCATAAATCAAAATGGCTATGCATGGCCTGTCTGCAAGGAACGTGAAACATTGTGTCACCTATTAACTTTGGGCCTGAAGCTCTGGATAGCAAACTTGCAACATGGTATCAGAGTTTCCCTGTGCCAGTGAGCTCCGGACAGAAGCAGCTGTAGGCTGGATAAGAGATAAGGAATAATCAGGGGCTGGATAAGAGATAAGGGATAAGAGATAAGGAGTAATCAGGGGCTGGATAAGGGATAAGGAGTAATCAGGGGCTGGATAAGGAGCTGGATAAGAGATAATGAGTAATCAGGGGCTGGATAAGGGATAAGGAGTAATCAGGGGCTGGATAAGAGATAAGGAGTAATCAGGGGCTGGATAAGGGATAAGGAGTAATCAGGGGCTGGATAAGAGATAAGGAGTAATCAGGGGCTGGATAAGAGATAAGGAGTAATCAGGGGCTGGATAAGGGATAAGGAGTAATCAGGGGCGGGATAAGGAGTAATCAGGGGCGGGATAAGGAGTAATCAGGGGCTGGATAAGGGATAAGGGATAAGGAGTAATCAGGGGCTGGATAGGGCATAAGAGATAAGGAGTAATCAGGGGCTGGATAAGAGATAAGGGATACGGAGTAATACGGGGCTGGATAAGAGATAAGGAGTAATCAGGGGCTGGATAAGGAGTAATCGGGGTCTGGATAAGAGATAAGGAGTAATCAGGGGCTGGATACGAGAGAAGGAGTAACCAAGGGCTGGATAAGAGATAAGGAGTAATCAGGGGCTGGATAAGGGATAAGGAGTAATCAGGGGCTGGATAAGAGATAAGGAGTAATCAGGGGCTGGATAAGGGATAAGGAGTAAATCAGGGGCTGGATAAGGGATAAGATATAAGGAGTAATCAGGGGTTGGATAAGGGATAAGGAGTAATCAGGGGCTGGATAAGGGATAAGGAGTAATCAGGGGCTGGATAAGGGATAAGGAGTAATCAGGGGCTAGATAAGGGATAAGGAGTAATCAGGGGCTAGATAAGGGATAAGGAGTAATCAGGGGCTAGATAAGGGATAAGGAGTAATCAGGGGCTAGATAAGGGATAAGGGATAAGGAGTAAATCAGGAAGGCCTGTTTTATGACATTAACACCAGATTACATATCTCATTAAATCAGCTATAGACACCATACTTTTTATTGCACATTTAGGCCTAATTTTTAAACTGATCCATTTGGTGATCAACATCAATTCACTAGCACTATGAAACATAGCTTAGCCACATACACATTGATAGCTTAATATATACTTTTAGTGAATTTACGAGGCATTGCTAGACCAGACATTGCGAGATACAGATGACCAAGATATAGTCTATGAGCACGTTTCCGACTGTCTGCCCCTATCCTCTCTCTCCCTCTCTCCCTCCCACATTGAGGAACTATCGTCATTCTCAATGGGATGTAAAAAATAAAAAACACTTTGTTTACTTGCTGTTTGAAGCAAAGATAAAAATTACTTTGAGAAGCGCCAAGGTGATGGTGAGTGAAGACAATCAGAAAAATAAAAATGTGCCCATTTGGGGATCTGATACTAGGCCTAGCTCTACACATAATCAGGCCAGGTAGCCAGGCTCTACACATAATCAGGCCAGGTAGCCTAGCTCTACACATAATCAGGCCAGGTAGCCAGGCTCTACACATAATCAGGCCAGGTAGCCTAGCTCTACACATAATCAGGCCAGGTAGCCTAGCTCTACACATAATCAGGCCAGGTAGCCAGGCTCTACACATAATCAGGCCAGGTAGCCAGGCTCTACACATAATCAGGCCAGGTAGCCAGGCTCTATGAATAATCAGGCCAGGTAGCTAGGCTCTATGCATAATCAGGCCAGGTAGCCAGTCTCTATGCATAATCAGGCCAGGTAGCCAGGCTCTACGCATAATCAGGCTAGGTAGCCAGACTCTACGCATAATCAGGCCAGGTAGCCAGGCTCTACACATAATCAGGCCAGGTAGCCAGGCTCTACGCATAATCAGGCCAGGTAGCCAGGCTCTATGCATAATCAGACCAGGTTGGCCAGGCTCTACGTAAAATCAGGCCAGGTGGCCAGGCTCTACGCATAATCAGGCCAGGTAGCCAGGCTCTACGCATGATCAGGACAGGTAACCTAGCACTACGCATAATCAGGCCAGGTAGTCAGGCTCTACGCATAATCAGGACAGGTAACCTGGCTCTACGCATAATCAGGACAGGAAGCCAGGCTCTATGCATGATCAGGTGCATGTCCTTGCTCAAGATTGACATGAGCGCTCAAAAAACAAGACAATTAATAAATTGACAACTCCTACATGGAATTAAATAATCCAAAACTTTTTCCTCACAAGTGTAGCCTAGGTGGTGCGCACTGCAAACAACGTGTCCACTCCTACGATGACAACGGTAAGACTATACTAACACATATATTGAACGCATTAACAGAAATCACTGTAACCAAACAAACATTGTAAACGGTAAAATGTACTACTGGTGAGCAATCCCTGTGGCCTACGCAATGGATTAGTCCACTCAGACAGGTGTGAATCAGACAGGTAGGTGTCTTGTGTTACATCATTTTATTCTTCAGACATTTGCCACTGTTCGACTAAAAACATCTCAGTCAGTCAGCATAATAATACGTAGGGTCCCAGTCAGCATAATAATACGTAGGGTTCCAGTCAGCATCGTAGGGTCCCAGTCAGCATAATAATAAGTAGGGTCCCAGTCAGCATAATAATACGTAGAGTCCCAGTCAGCATAATAATACGTAGGGTCCCAGTCGGCATCGTAGGGTCCCAGTCAGCATCGTAGGGTCCCAGTCAGCATCGTAGGGTCCCAGTCAGCATCGTAGGGTCCCAGTCAGCATCGTAGGGTCCCAGTCAGCATAATAATACGTAGGGTCCCAGTCAGCATAATAATACGTAGGGTCCCAGTCAGCATAATAATACGTAGGGTCCCAGTCAGCATAATAATACGTAGGGTCCCAGTCAGCATAATAATACGTAGGGTCCCAGTCAGCATAATAATACGTAGGGTCCCAGTCAGCATCGTAGGGTCCCAGTCAGCATAATAATACGTAGGGTCCCAGTCAGCATCGTAGGGTCCCAGTCAGCATAATAATACGTAGGGTCCCAGTCAGCATCGTAGGGTCCCAGTCAGCATAATAATACGTAGGGTCCCAGTCAGCATAATAATACGTAGGGTCCCAGTCAGCATCGTAGGGTCCCAGTCAGCATAATAATACGTAGGGTCCCAGTCAGCATCGTAGGGTCCCAGTCAGCATAATAATACGTAGGGTCCCAGTCAGCATAATAATACGTAGGGTCCCAGTCAGCATCGTAGGGTCCCAGTCAGCATAATAATACGTAGGGTCAGTCAGCATAAGACAGCGCTGATCGCAAGAGCAAACAGTTCAAATCTTCAAAAAGTTAAGTAGACATAAATAGCACAGCGCCATGCAGTAGCAGTGTGTTGGCCAGTAGGTGTCACTGTTGTTCCTTACATACCTGCAGATACTGGGAGAGCTGGAAGAGTTCCTGAGAGTACATAATGGGGGTGTTGGCCGCAACCTGCAGGTGAAGAGACACACACACACACACGCCAGGACATCAGGTTAGACAGGAACACTGGGTCTATGCACACAAACACCTTATCAATGCACACACACACACCTTATCAGGCAGCCTACTACCTAGGCTCATCAACTGGAAAGGGCAGCGAGTTCACGACATGCTCACAACCTACTCAGAGTGAAATAATACCAAGTGAAATTGGATTTAATATGAAAAATAGGTAGGGCACTGAGAATTTTCCTGACTAGCTGGATGTCACTGTTCCAGGCAATATGTGCCTTGATGTATGTATAGAACAGGGCTGTATACCGTGTATGTGTAGAGCAGGGCAGTATACCATGCATGAATAGAACAGGGCAGTATATCGTGTATGTATAGAGCAGGGCAGTATACAATGTATGTATAGAACAGGGCAGTATACCGTGTATGTGTAGAGCAGGGCAGTATACCATGTATGTATAGAACAGGGCTGTATACCATGTATGTATAGAACAGGGCAGTATACCATGTATGTATAGAGCAAGGCAGAATACCATGTATGTATAGAGCAGGGCAGTATACCATGTGTGTACAGAGCATGTTTGGGCAGTATACCATTTATGAATAGAAATGGGCAGTATACCATGTATGTATAGGGCAGGTTTGGGCAGTATACCATGTATGTATAGAACAGGGCAGTATATCGTGTATGTATAGAACAGGGCAGTATACCATGTATGTGTAGAGCAGGGCAGTATACCATGTATGTATAGAACAGGGCAGTATACCATGTATGTATAGAGCAAGGCAGAATACCATGTATGTATAGAGCAGGGCAGTATACCATGTGTGTACAGAGCATGTTTGGGCAGTATACCATTTATGAATAGAACAGGGCAGTATCCCATGTATGTATAGAGCATGTTTGGGCAGTATACCATGTATGTATAGAGCAGGGCAGTATACCGTGTATGTATAGAACAGGGCAGTATACCATGTATGTATAGAACAGGACAGTATACCGTGTATGTATAGAACAGGGCAGCATACCATGTATGTATAGGGCAGGGCAGTATACCATGTATGTATAGAGCATGTTTGGGCAGTATACCATGTATGTATAGAACAGGGCAGTATACCGTGTATGTATAGAACAGGGCAGTATACCGTGTATGTATAGAACAGGGCAGTATACCGTGTATGTATAGAGCAGGGCAGTATACTGTGTATGTATAGGGCAGGGCAGTATACCATGTATGTATAGAGCATGTTTGGGCAGTATACCATGTATGTATAGAACAGGGCAGTATACCGTGTATGTATAGAACAGGGCAGTATACCGTGTATGTATAGAACAGGGCAGTATACCGTGTATGTATAGAACAGGACAGTATACCGTGTATGTATAGAACAGGACAGCATACCATGTATGTATAGGGCAGGGCAGTATACCATGTATGTATAGAGCATGTTTGGGCAGTATACCATGTATGTATAGAACAGGGCAGTATACCGTGTATGTATAGAACAGGGCAGTATACCGTGTATGTATAGAACAGGGCAGTATACCGTGTATGTATAGAGCAGGGCAGTATACTGTGTATGTATAGAACAGGGCAGTATACCATGTATGTATAGAACAGGGCAGTATACCGTGTATGTATAGAACAGGGCAGTATACCATGTATGTATAGAACAGGGCAGTATACCATGTATGTATAGGGCAGGTTTGGGCAGTATACCATGTATGTATAGAGCAGGGCAGTATGCCGGGGTATTTGGAAATAGCCACAGGATGGTTTTTCAATCGTGTCAAAACAATTTCTTAGAATGTTGTGCAACACGTTTGGAGATTAGATTGCGTTCTACACTTCACCTGTCAAATGTTTCATGAAGAAACTTAACGGTAGTCCGCAGTCATGTGGTGCTTGTTCACACAATGACAAGAGAAGGGAGACTTTGTTATGGATCCCCATTAGTTCCTGTCAAGGCAGCAGCTACTCTTCCTGGTGTTTATTATGGATCCCCATTAGTTCCTGTCAAGGCAGCAGCTACTCTTCCTGGGGTTTATTATGGATCCCCATTAGTTCCTGTCAAGGCAGCAGCTACTCCTTCTGGGGTTTATTATGGATGTCAATACCTCTCACAAATACAAGTAGTGATGAAGTCAATCTCTCCTCCACTCTGAGCCAGGAGAGATGGACATGCATATGATTAACACATTAGCTATATGTGTACTTCCAAGGACCAGCCGTGCTGCCCTGATCTGAGCCAATTGCAAAAGTCCCTCTTTGTAGCACCTGACCACATGACTGAACAGTAGTCCAGATGTGAGAATAAAACTAGGCCTGCAGGACCTGCCTTGTTGATAGTGCTGTTAAGGCAGAGTAGGGCTTTATTAAGGACAGACTTCTCCCCATATCTCCCCTTATCTAATGTTGTATCAATATGTTTTGAAAAGGACAGTTTACAATCCAGGATTACTCCAAGCAGTTTAGTCACCTCAACTTGCTCAATTTCTACATTATTTATTACAAGATTTAGTTGAGGTTTAGGGATTAGTGAATGATTTATCCCTAATACAATGCTTTTAGTTTTTGAAATATTTAGGACGAATTTATTCCCTGCCAACCATTCTGAAACTACCTGCAGCTCTTTAAGTGTTGCAGTCATTTTAGTTGCTGTAGTAGCTGACGTGTATATTGTTGAGTCATCCGCATACATAGACACTGGCTTTACTCAAAGCCAGAGGCATGTCGTTAGTAAAAATTGAAAAAGGGGCCTAGAGAGCTGCCCTGGGGAATTCCTGATTCTACCTGAATTATGTTGGAGCAGATTCCATTAAAGAACACCCTCTGTGTTCTGTTAGACAGGTAACTCAATATCCACATTATAGCAGGGGGTGTAAAGCCGTAACATTTACGTTCTTCCAACAGCAGATTATGATCGACAATGTCAAAAGCCGCACTGAAATGTAACAAGACAGCCCCCACAACCATTATATCATCAATTTCTCTCAGACAATCAGTAATTTGTTTAAGTGCTGTGCTTGTTGAGTGTCCTTCCCTATAAGCGTGCTAAAAATGTTTACTGTGAAATAGCATTGTATCTGGTCAAACAATGTTTTGGTCAATAGCATTGTATCTGGTCAAACAATGCTGATTGGTCGGGTACTTGAGCCAGTAAAGGGGGCTTTACTATTCTTGGGTAGCGGAATTACTAATTTCCCTCCAGGCCTGAGGGCACACACTTTCTAGTCGGCTTAAATGTAAGATGTGGCAAATAGGAGTGGCAATATCATCTGCTATTATCCTCAGTAATTTTCCATTCAGATTGTAAGACCCCGGTGGCTTGTCATTGTTAATAGACAGTACTTTTTTCACCTCTTCCACACTGACTTTACGGAATTCAAAAGTACAATTCTTGTCTTTCATAATTTGGTCCGATATACTTGGATGTGGCGTCAGCATTTGTTGCTGGCATGTCAGAAGGTGTCAAAGTTATCTATAAAAGGGAGTCCAGCAGAGCTACAGTAGTCTACAGAGCTACAGTAGTCTTTTAGCCAGATGTGTAACACCAGCAGTTTGCTGAATCTTTCACACCCGCGGCCCAACGAGGGTA
Organism: Oncorhynchus kisutch; assembly: GCF_002021735.2. Lineage (NCBI taxonomy): Eukaryota > Metazoa > Chordata > Actinopteri > Salmoniformes > Salmonidae > Oncorhynchus > Oncorhynchus kisutch. The sequence goes on from NC_034174.2 coordinate 3,180,488, forward strand.
TTGGACCTGAAGTTATTGGCCTTTTTTTTGTTGTCTTTTAGTGCTAAAATCAGTTATTTAAAATCCCTTTCAAAATGTTCTGAGTCCATATGGGGTCAAACAACATCACAAGGGATACCACAGTGTCAGCTCCAAGAAACCGGGGTAGAACAGTCGGAAGCAGCCTTGTTATGTACTCGTGCTCTTGGGTATCACAGTGTTATTGCCTTGGGGACCGAGATGTTTCTCACCATAGAGCTGACTATGATGACAGCTGGTGATGTTGAATGGGCCGGTCTCTCAGGTAGCCTCACGGTCTGGTGAGGCTGGGAACTCAGAGGATCTGAACCCAAGGTAGAAGTCACCGGAGAAGGAGACAGAACCGAGGACAAAGACGCAGGTACCTCCGGATCCTATCTTGAATGGGAAGCCTACAAGGAAGAAGGTGCCAGAACCTCTGGATCAAGGGCCCCCCGTTGCCAGAGGATGCTTTCTTCGACTTCCAAAGCGAGTGACGTACCTCCATGACTGGTTGGTTGGGTGGAGAACAGCTCCGTTCAAAGGGGGGAGCCCCCTTTGGGGATGGAACCCTGCCAGCCAGTTGGATGTAGAGAGCCGACACGGCGGCGAAACTTCCACCAGACCAGAGCGGCATCCGGCTACTGGGGTAAAAGAAAAGGTATGCAGGCGTGGGTTCCCCAGTAGCTTGTGTAGGATTGCTACTTGCTTGCTAAGATTAGCCACTTTGCTCACATAGTCCTGTGCAAGAAAGTAGTTGCTACATTGAAAGTCAGCGCGGTCCACATTGTCCCGGAACAAAGCGAAATAAACACAGCTCCTGCAGCACTGGAAACGTTCAATAGCGACCTCCATTTGAGACCAGTGAGTCAGACAGGCTTTCACGTCTCTCCCCCTATGCGGAAACTGGCAGGATCCCGGGACAGACAGTAGCGCTCACAACAATTTAGCCCAACAGAGCCGTAGAATCCAAAATAAAAGTATTTCAAAACCATGTCAGATTTAAACTGAGGTCTGTAGTTCAGGTTTCAGCGTTTCAACAACAACAAATATACGTCTGATGCAGACAAGGTGTGATGCACATCTCAAACACACACACACACACACACCTGTCACCACAGACGGACGGACAGACAGACGAATCCGCCTACCTTATCAACAGGAAGTGGTAAAGGTGCTTGGATGACACTGTGGAGAGGACAGAGATCAGAGTTCAGTTCAGAAGGAGGATAAAGCTCATTCAACAGTTTATAACATACTAGAGGTCGACCGATTAATCGGAATGGCCGATTAATTAGGGGCAATTTCAAGTTTTCATAACAATCGGAAATCGGTATTTTTGGACCCGATTTGGACTATTTTTTTGTAAACATTTTTTACACCTTTATTTAAGCAAGTCAGTTAAGAACACGTTCTTATTTTCAATGACAGCCTAGGAACGGTGGGTTAACTGCCATGTTCAGGGGCAGAACGACAGATTTTTACCTTGTCAGCTCGGGGATTCAATCTTGCAACCTTACGGTTAACTAGTCCAACGCTCTAACCACCTGCCTCTCATTGCACTCCACGAGGAGCCTGCCTGTTACGCGAATGCAGTAGACGCCAAGGTAAGTTGCTAGCTTGCATTAAACTTCTCTTATAAAAAACAATCATAATCACTAGTTAACTACACATGGTTGATGATATTACTAGTTTATCTAGCGTGTCCTGCATTGCATATAATCGATGCGGTGCGCATTCGCAGAAAAAGGACTGTCGTTGCTCCTAACCATAAACATCAATGACTTTCTAAAAATCAATACACAGAAGTATATATTTTTAAACCTACATATTTAGCTAAAAGAAATCCAGGTTAGCAGGCAATATTAACCAGGTGAAATTGTGTCACTTCTCTTGCATTCATTGCATGCAGAGTCAGGGTATATGCAACAGTTTGAGCCGCCAGGTAGGAGCAGGGAGAGGGACGGAAGCTATGCTGTTACACTGGCAATACTAAAGTGCCTAGAAGAACATCCAATAGTCAAAGGTTAATGAAATACAAATGGTATAGAGGGAAATAGTCCTGTAAATACTATATTAACTACAACCTAAAACTTCTTACCTGGGTATATTGAAGACTCATGTTAAAAGGAACCACCAGCTTTCATATCTTCTCATGTTCTGAGCAACACTTTGTTTTTGCCTTATTTAAATAGAATTGAACATGTTTCCTTATTTATTTGAGGCTAAATGGATTTGTATGGATGTATTATATTACGTTGAAATAAGAGTTCATTCAGTATTGTTGTAATTATCATTATTACAAATTTTAAAAATAATCAGCCGATTAATGGGTTCGCCTTTTTTTGGTCCTCCAATAATCGGTATCGAAAAATCATAATCGTTCGACCTCTATAACATACAACAGTAATTCAACGTTTAACATAACAGTCTGTGTCTGAATGGCTATTCAACACTGAAATAAAATATAAAACGCAACATGTAAAGTGTTAGTCCCATGTTTCATGAGCTGAAATAAAAAGCTCCCAGAAATGGTCCAAATGCACAAAAAGTGAGTTTCTCTCACATTCAGTGCAGACATTTGTTTACATCCCTGTTAGTGAGCATTTCTCCTTTGCCAAAATAATTCATCCATCTGCTTGGTATACAAAGAAAGTGATTAAACAGCATGATCATTACACAGGTCAACCTGTGCTGCGAACAATAAAAGGCCACTCAAATGTGCAGTTTTGTCACAGAACACAATGCCACAAATTTAGGGAACATGCAATTGGCATGCTGACTGCAGGAATGTCTACCAGAGCATTGAATGTTCATTTCTCTACCATAAGCCGCCTCAATTGTCGTTTTAGAGAATTTGGCAGTACGTCCAACCGGCCTCACAAGCCACTGCATCACAAAACCCTGACCTCAATCCTATAGACATTTGTGGTCAGAACTGAAAAAGTGTGTGCGAGCTAGGAAGCTTACAAACCTGACTCAGTTACACCAGCTCTGTCAGGAGGAATGGGCCACAATTCACCCAACTTATTGTGGGAAGCTTGTGGAAGGCTACCCGAAACGTTTGACCCAAGTTAAACAATTTAAAGGCAATGCTACCAAATACTAATTGAGTGTATGTAAACTTCTGACCCACTGGGAATGTGATGAAAGAAAGAAATCACTCTACTATTATTCTGACATTTCACATTCTTAAAATAAAGTGGTGATCCTAACTGACCTAAGACAGAAAACTTTTACTAGGATTAAATGTCAGGTATTTGGCTAAGGTGTATGTAAACTTCCAACTTCAACTGTATATACAGGGGGTTCCGGTACAGAGTCAATGTGCGGGGGTACAGGTTAGTTGAGGTAATTTGTAGTGACTATGCATAGATAATAGATAACAGGGAATAGCAAAACAGCTCTGGTTCTCTATCCATTCATTATAAACAGTGAGTAGCAGCAGTGTAAAAACAAAAAGGGGGAGGAGGGGGGGGGGGGTCAGTAAATATATGTAAATAGTCTAGGTGGCCATTTAATGAATTGTTCAACAGTCTTAAGGCTTGGGGGTATAAGCTGTTAAGGAGCCTTTTGGTCCTAGACTTGGTGCTCCGGTACCGCTTGCCGTGCGGTGGCAGAGAAACAGTGTATGACTTGGGTGACTATAGTCTCCGACATTTTTTTGGGCCTTCCTCTGACACCGCCTGGTATAGTTGTCCCGGATGTCAGGAAGCTTGGCCCCACTGGGCCGTACGCACTACCCTCTGCAGTGCCTTGCGGTCGGCGCCCGAGCAGTTGCAGTACCAGGCAGTGATGCTCTCGATGGTGCAGCTGAAGAACTTTGAGGATCTGGGGACCCATGCCAAATCTTTTCAGTCTCCTGAGGGGGAATAGGTTTTGTTGTGCCCTCTTCACAGCTGTCTTGGTATGATTGGACAATGATAGTTTGTTGGTGATGTGGACACCAAGGAACTTGAAACTCTCGACCCGCTCCACGACCCACTCCACTTAAGCCCAGTCGATGTTAATAGGGGCCTGTTCGGCCCTCCATTTGCAGACTGAGGTGTTTAGTCCCAGGGTTCTTAGCTTAGTGATGAGGTTTGGTGGAACTATGGTGTTGAATGCTGAGCTGTAGTCAATTAACAGCATTCTCACGTAGTTGTTCCTTTTGTCCAGGTCAGGTGGGAACGGGCAGTGCGGAGCGCGATTGAGATTGCGTAATCTGTTGATCTGTTGGGGCGGTATGCTAATTGGAGCGGGTCCAGGGTTTCCGGCATGATGGTGTTGATGTGGGCCATGACCTGCCTTTCAAAGCACTTCATGACGTGAGTGCTACAGGGCGGAAATCATTTTGGCAGGTTACCTTCTTGAACAAAGGGACCACAGTGGTCTGTTTGAAACACTACCGGTCTAAAGTTTTAGAACACCTACTCATTCAAGGATTTTTCTATATTTTTTTTATTTTCCACATTGTAGATTAATAGTGAAGACATAAAAACTATTAACTAACACATATGGAATCATGTAACCAAAAAAGTGTAAAGCAAATAAAAATATATTTTATATTTGACATTCTTTGAAGTCTTGAAGGAGTTCCCACATATGCTGAGAACTTGATGGCTGCTTTTCCTTCACTCTGCAGTCCAACTCATCCCAAACCATCTCAAGTTGGTTGAGGTGGGGGATTGTGGAGGCCTTGTCATCTGATGCAGCACTCCATCACTCTCCATCTTAGTAAAAATAGCCCTTACACAGCCTGAAACGGTGTTGGGTCATTGTCCTGCTGAAAAACAAATGACAGTCCCACTAAGCCCAAACCGGATGGCGTATCGCTAGAGAATGCTGTGGTAGCCATGCTGGTTAAGTGTGCCTTGAATTCTAAATAAATCACTCACAGCAAAGCACCCCCACAACATCACACCTTCTCCTCCATGCTTCACAGCGGGAAATTCACATGTGGATATCAGCTCACCCACACAGAGTCTCACAAGGATGAAAATCACCCATTTGGACTACAGACCAAAAGGACACATTTCCACCGGTCTAATGTCCATCGCTCGCGTTTCTTGGTCCAAGCAAGTCTCTTCTTATTGCTATCCTTTAGTAGTGGTTTCTTTGCAGCAATTCGACCATGAAGGCCTGATTCACACAGTCTCCTCTGAAACAGTTGATGTTGAGATGTGTCTGTTACTTGAACTCCGAAATATTTATTTGGGCTGCAATTTCTGAAGCTGGTAACTAATGAACGTATCCTTTGCAGCAGAGGTAACTCTATAATGTGGATAAAGAGTTACATGTTTCACAGAACATTCTTCTTCAATGGAAGCCTTTCAAATATAATCCAGTTAGAATCAGGAATTCCACAAAGTAGCTGTTTAGGCCTCATGCTTTTTTTCAATTTTACTAACGACATGCCACTGACGGAGTAAAGCCAGAGTGTCTATGTATGTGGATGACTCAACACTATACACTTCAGCTACTGCAGCGACTGAAATGACTGCAACACTCAACAAAAAACTGCAGTTAGTTTCAGAATGGGTAGCAAGGAGTAAGTTAGCCCTAAATATTTCTAAAACTAAAAGCCTATCTGTCAAGTTTCCAGCCTTAACATTGTATATAAAATATGGGAAACTGTTAAAGTATTCTTGTTAAAATAGGAATGTGATTTTAGAAACCATGAGATAATCTATCTCCTAAAACCCGAGTGAGGTCAGCGAGCGTGTCAGACTGATAGAGCAGTCCCCTTCAGCCAGAGTGCATAAAAGGATTGGTGGAGAATTAAACATTAGACCAGAAAAGACTACACGGTTGAAATGGTTGGAACTTTGAACCTCAACATGAGGTTTAGAAAATAAATTCACCTCCCAGACTAGACCATCACCAGGCTGCAACTGCACGTGTAAAGTGGTTCAAACTCTGACTATCAACCCGAGGTGGAGAGAACTCCCCTCTCGGACAATCACTGGTACGGCTGATTAGCTGTTCTAAGTCTAGAAAAGGCCATTTAAGTTGGACCATCCTACTACTCTTAACACCAATGGGAACCGTCAACATGACTGGCTAGCTAATTTCCAGAGTGAACAACAGTAGAAGACAGGAAAGACCCTTTAGGACAATCAGAGCCATACAAGTGTGCAGCTGAAAGGCCAACAACCTTCCTAAGGGCTGGTTCCGACAGAGATAAACACAGAACGAAGGCATTCACACGTAACGTTAAATACATTCATGATTTCTTACTTCAAGACGGGTGGTGGTTCGTGTGCAAAGTATATGATTACTGTGAGAATAGTTTCTAAAATGTATCAATGATAAGTCTCTCTTTTCTCTCTCCCTCGCATTGTGTAACAAGCTGCCATATGTTGTGTCAGTCCGCTAGGGACCTTTTTCTCATGTATTAAGGGTGTATTTTTATTCTATGTTATTATTTAGTTAACAAGTAAAAAAATAATTAAACCAACAACAACACATGGTTTTCATGAGGCTCATGTCATAAAGGTCTTTATAGATTGCGGTCCTGCGTGGGTATGATTTCTCTCTACTCCATAACCTGCTGGCTGACTGACTACAACCCGCTGCTGAAGGATGTCTGAAGCATGGTCTGAGTGGCTGGCCTGTTTCCACACTGTTTCCATGTGGTTACAGTTGGCAAATCAGACCTCTCCTGTGAGTGTCTATGTAAGGGAAACAGAGCGAGAAGAGAGAGAAGAGATAG
>NC_034174.2:3189678-3417178 GCF_002021735.2 Oncorhynchus kisutch
ACTACAGAAGGGCTCTAAGAGGAGACCTCATCCAGTCTACTGTACTACAGATGGGCTCTAAGAGGAGAGGAGACCTCATCCAGTATACTGTACTACAGGTGGGCTCTAAGAGGAGACCTCATCCAGTCTACTGTACTACAGATGGGCTCTAAGAGGAGAGGAGACCTCATCCAGTCTACTGTACTACAGATGGGCTCTAAGAGGAGAGGAGACCTTATCCAGTCTACTGTACTACAGGTGGGCTCTAAGAGGAGAGGAGACCTCATCCAGTCTACTGTACTACAGATGGGCTCTAAGAGGAGAGGAGACCTTATCCAGATGAATTCACATTTTTGCCAGCAGCACAGTTGCAGTCACCAACCCTCCGGATAATGTAAAAACAGTTAACCAGCTCTGCTTGAGCGAGTAAAATGGTCAGTGTGAGCTGTTCCCTCATTTGTCTGGAAGTAGCTAGCAAACGTTAGCCAGTTAGCTTCGGTGCTGTTAGGTCAGAACGCTGGGATCAACCCTACTCCTCAGCCAGAGTGTCCAGTGTTAGGTCAGAATGCTGGGATCAACCCTACTCCTTAGCCAGAGTGTCCAGTGTGAGGTCAGAACGCTCAGATCAACCCTACTCCTCAGCCAGAGTGTCCAGTGTTAGGTCAGAACGCTGGGATCAACCCTACTCCTCAGCCAGAGCGTCCAGTGTGAGGTCAGAACGCTCAGATCAACCCTACTCCTCAGCCAGAGTGTCCAGTGTTAGGTCAGAATGCTGGGATCAACCCTACTCCTTAGCCAGAGTGTCCAGTGTGAGGTCAGAACGCTCAGATCAACCCTACTCCTCAGCCAGAGTGTCCAGTGTTAGGTCAGAACGCTGGGATCAACCCTACTCCTTAGCCAGTGTCCAGTGTTAGGTCAGAACGCTCAGATCAACCCTACTCCTCGGCCAGAGTGTCCAGTGTGAGGTCAGAACGCTGGGATCAACCCTACTCCTTAGCCAGAGTGTCCAGTGTGAGGTCAGAACGCTCAGATCAACCCTACTCCTCAGCCAGAGTGTCCAGTGTGAGGTCAGAACGCTGGGATCAACCCTACTCCTTAGCCAGAGTGTCCAGTGTGAGGTCAGAACGCTCAGATCAACCCTACTCCTCAGCCAGAGTGTCCAGTGTGAGGTCAGAACGCTGGGATCAACCCTACTCCTTAGCCAGAGTGTCCAGCATGAGGTCAGAACGCTCAGATCAACCCTACTCCTCAGCCAGAGCGTCCAGTGTGCTCTCTGAATGCTCCGAGAGCGAAACGCTCCGAGTTTACGAACACCCAGAACGCACTCTGAGCACACACTGGCACTCCAGAATGAACACAGCCTTTAGTCTTGAAATCTTTGGTCGTTTAGCCTCACACGTGAATCCTTAAAGAGATGGGTGGGGCTAAAGCTTAACAGGGTGTGAACGTTGCTGAATGGGTGTAGACAAAAAGCTCTCCAGTAGGTGTACCAAAATGTTTAAAGGGCATTTTCTCAAAAGTGGGTTTACAAGTTTATCAACTATCAAGGCAGAATGACTTTCCCCATTGTTCCTCGACTGCAAATCAAATCAAATTTTATTTGTCACATACACATAGTTAGCAGATGTTAATGCGAGTGTAGCGAAATGCTTGTGCTTCTAGTTCCGACAATGCAGTAATAACCAACAAGTAATCTAACTAACAATTCCAAAACTACTGTACCATTTTCTAGCTCTGAGTCTCTACTTTTATCCAATGTAAAAAATACCACTTCAAATGTTGCTCCATAATCGAACCAGTCATCACAATTGGAAGTTTATTCCCCATGTATTTGTCTCCAGTATTTATGCTGCAGTAGTTTATGTGTCGGGGGGCTGGGGTCAGTTTGTTATATCTGGAGTACTTCTCCTGTCCTATTCGGTGTCCTGTGTGAATCTAAGTGTGCGTTCTCTAATTCTCTCCTTCTCTCTTTCTTTCTCTCTCTCGGAGGACCTGAGCCCTAGGACCATGCCCCAGGACTACCTGACATGATGACTCCTTGCTGTCCCCAGTCCACCTGGCCATGCTGCTGTTCCAGTTTCAACTGACCTGAGCCCTAGGACCATGCCCCAGGACTACCTGACATGATGACTCCTTGCTGTCCCCAGTCCATCTGACTGTGCTGCTGGTCTAGTTTCAACTGTTCTGCCTTATTATTATTCGACCATGCTGGTCATTTATGAACATTTGAACATCTTGGCCATGTTCTGTTATAATCTCCACCCGGCACAGCCAGAAGAGGACTGGCCACCCCACATAGCCTGGTTCCTCTCTAGGTTTCTTCCTAGGTATTGGCCTTTCTAGGGAGTTTTTCCTAGCCACCGTGCTTCTACACCTGCATTGCTTGCTGTTTGGGGTTTTAGGCTGGGTTTCTGTACAGCACTTTGAGATATCAGCTGATGTACGAAGGGCTATATAAATACATTTGATTTGATTTGATGTATTTCAGTTTGTGTCATGTTGATTTAGATGTTTCTCCATGTAATTCAGTTTGTGTCATGTTAATGTAGATGTTTCTCCATGTAATTCAGTTTGTGTCATGTTAATTTAGATGTTTCTCCATGTAATTCAGTTCGTGTCATGTTAATTTAGAAGGTTTTTCCCTCATTTAACTCTGCTGGGTAAATATATACATTTTTTAATTAATCTGTTTTGTTCCATGTAATTCGGTTAATGTCATGTTCATTTGGCTTTTTGCGAAACAAAGAAAGAACTTAGCAGACGACCACAACATGTAAATCCTGAAAAATGTCTCTGTCAGAGATGGTGCAAATCAATCGGATGTATTATGTTACGAAATATGACTTTCTGTATATAAATGTTAATTACATGTTACAGAAAGACCACACTGAACTATTCAGAACATGGAGAATCATATTTGACTGTGTAAAATGTATTTTACATCTGGGCAGACACTGGGAATTATCTGTTTTCCTGGTTGTTTGCCTCACTAGTATTCCCAATGTAACTAAGTACTTACTCTGACCGTCGTCGAGCCTCAATGCCGTCCGGTAGAAACAGCTTGATTGTAGACACTACGCAGCCATGGGTGACTGCAACACACCCACAGAACACACGTGTTATTATACACCCCCATGGCACGACCCATTCCTACAGTAAATTCGGAAAGTATTCAGACTCCTTGACGTGTTCCACATTTTGTTACGTCACAACCTTATTCTAAAATAGATTATATTGTTATTTTCTCATCAGTCTACACAATACTCCACAATGACAAAGTTAAAACATGTTATTAGAAATGTTTGCAGGTACAGTGCCTTGCGAAGTATTCGGCCCCCTTGAACTTTGCAACCTTTTGCCACATTTCAGGCTTCAAACATAAAGATATAAAACGGTATTTTTTTGTGAAGAATCAACAACAAGTGGGACACAATCATGAAGTGGAACGACATTTAATGGATATTTCAAACTTTTTTAACAAATCAAAAACTGAAAAATTGGGCGTGCTAAATTATTCAGCCCCTTTACTTTTAGTGCAGCAAACTCTCTCCAGAAGTTCAGTGAGGATCTCTGAATGATCCAATGTTGACTTAAATGACTAATGATGATAAATACAATCCACCTGTGTGTAATCAAGTCTCCGTATAAATGCACCTGCACTGTGATAGTCTCAGAGGTCCGTTAAAAGCTCAGAGAGAAAATTGTGTGGATATATTGAGGCAACATCTCAAGACATCAGTCATAAAGTTATAGCTTGGTCGCAAATGCATCTTCCAAATGGACAATGACCCCTAGCATGCTTCCAAAGTTGTGGCAAAACGGCGTCAGGACAACAAAGTCAAGGTATTGGAGTGGCCACCACAAAGCCCTGACCTCAATCCCATAGGAAATGTGTGGGCAGAACTGTAAGCGTGTGTGAGCAAGGATGCCTACAAACCTGACTCAGTTACACCAGCTTTGTCAGGAGAAATTGGTCAAAATTCACCCAACTTATTGTGGGAAGTTTGTGGAAGGCTACCCGATACATTTGACCCAAGTTAAACAATTTAAAGGCAATGCTACCAAATACTAATTGAGTGTATATAAACTTCTGACCCACTGGGAATGTGATGAAAAAAATAAAATCACTCTACTATTATTCTGACATTTCACATTCTTAAAATAAAGTGGTGTTCCTAACTGACCTAAAACAGGGAATTTTGACTAAGATTAAATGTCAGGAATTGTGAAAAACTGAGTGTAAATGTATCTGGTTAAGGTGTATGTAAACTTCCAAATTCAACTGTATACATGTTGGGTTTGACTAATTTATTCATAGTGGAGAAACAACCACACTGATGCAGACTTCACCTGTCAGTTACCAAGAAGCTGTGATGAAATAGTGCTTGGGCAATATACTGTTTAATCATACACCGGGGGATTTCAAAATTGACAATACCGTTTAAAATAATAAATACATTTGAGGCAGTGTGCATGCTACAGAACTGCTTATAACTATGAAGTGTAACTATATAAGAAATCTAAAAAGTGTCCAATTATATCCAGCTAAGGGCTCCTGCTATGCATTTGGTTTGCTAACTTGCTAGCTAAATGGCTAGATATTAATGTCAAGCTTCTTGGTTACAGCAGAGACATTCAAACCCCTCCTGGATCAAGATCCCTGTTGCCAAAATAGCATCCCTTGTGTGCACATTAGGTAATATCGTATACCCCGGAATGGTCCAGAAACGGTATGGAAATCTGGATAGCACCAAAAAGCTAATATAGTGTAGTGGAGTTGCTAAGAAGCTATTGTTGCATCATGAAGAATGCAGCCATTTCATGTGGTCTCGTTTCAACACAGCTGCAATCAGACACTACTGCAGTCTGTCAACTCTCCAAAACACTCCTCTCCTCAGAGAGCGCACGTGTACACACACACACCCTTGACTCCCTGCCAAGATGCTTACATCATAGCCTAACCGTGCATTTTAAAATGGCCAGCAGCATAACGCGCAACAAAAAAAGTGTAAAACAAATCAAAAATGTATTTTAGATTTGAGATTCTTCAAAGTAGCCATCCTTTGCCTTGATGACAGCTTTGCACACTCTTGGCATTCTCTCAACCAGCTTCACCTGGAATGCAATTCCAACTGTCTTAAAGGAGTTCTCACATGTGCTGAGAACTTGTTAGCTGCTTTTTCTTCACTCTGCAGTCCAACTCATCCCAAACCATCTCAATTGAGTTAAGGTCAGGGAATTGTGGAGGCCAGGTCATCTGATGCAGCACTCCATCACTCTCCTTATTGGTCAAATAGCCCTTACACAGCCTGGAGATGTGTTTGGGTCATTGTCCTGTTGAAAAACTAATGATATTCCCACGAAGCCCAAACCAGATGGGATGGCGTATCCCTGCAGAATGCAGTGGTAGCCAAGCTGGTTAAGTGAATTCTAAATAAATCACTGACAGTGTCAGCAGAAAAGCACCCCCACACCATCACACCTCCTCCTCCATGCTTCACGGTGGGAACCACACATGCGGAGATGATCCGTTCACTTACTCTGTCTAACAAAGGCACAGCGATTGGAACCAAAAATCTCAAATTTGAACTCATCAGACCAAAGAACCGATTTCCACCGGTCTAATGTCCATTGCTTGTGTTTCTTGACCCAACCAAGTCTCTTCTTCTTACTGATGTCCTTTAGTAGTGGTTTCTTGCAGCAATTCGACCATGAAGGTCTCCTCTGAACAGTCGATGTTGAGATGTGTTTGTTACTTGAACTCTGTGAAGCATTTATTTGGGCTGCAATTTCTGAGGCTGGTAACTAATGAACTTATCCTCTGTGGCAGAGGTAACTCTGGGTCTTCCTTTCCTGTGGCGATCCTCATGAGAGCCAGTTTCATCATAGCGCTTGATGGTTTTTGTGACTACACTTGAAGAAATTATCATTACTTTAAAGACATGAAGGTCAGTCAATCCGAAAAAGTTCAAGAACTGAACGTTTCTTTAAGTGCAGTCGCAAAGACCAAGCACTATAATGAAACTGGCTCTCATTTCTCTTTGCTTATTTGAGCTGTTCTTGACATAACATTTATCTTCTGTATACCACCCCAACATTGTCACAACACAACTGATCGGCTCAAACGCATTAAGGAGAAAATAAATTGGGCACCCGTCCAGACATCTAACATTCTAGTGGGCTCCCCCCTCCAGACATCTAAACATTCTAGTGGGCTCCCCTCCAGACATCTAAACATTCTAGTGGGCTCCCCTCCAGACATCTAAACATTCTAGTGGGCTCCCCCCTCCAGACATCTAAACATTCTAGTGGGCTCCCCCCTGCAGACATCTAAACATTCTAGTGGGCTCCCCCCTCCAGACATCTAAACATTCTAGTGGGCTCCCCCCTGCAGACATCTAAACATTCTAGTGGGCTCCCCCCTGCAGACATCTAAACATTCTAGTGGGCTCCCCCCTGCAGACATCTAAACATTCTAGTGGGCTCCCCCCACCAGACATCTAAACATTCTAGTGGGCTCCCCCCTGCAGACATCTAAACATTCTAGTGGGCTCCCCCCTCCAGACATCTAAACATTCTAGTGGGCTCCCCCCTCCAGACATCTAAACATTCTAGTGGGCTCCCCCCTCCAGACATCTAAACATTCTAGTGGGCTCCCCTCCAGACATCTAAACATTCTAGTGGGCTCCCCCCTCCAGACATCTAAACATTCTAGTGGGCTCCCCCCCAGACATCTAAACATTCTAGTGGGCTCCCCTCCAGACATCTAAACATTCTAGTGGGCTCCCCTCCAGACATCTAAACATTCTAGTGGGCTCCCCTCCAGACATCTAAACATTCTAGTGGGCTCCCCTCCAGACATCTAAACATTCTAGTGGGCTCCCCTCCAGACATCTAAACATTCTAGTGGGCTCCCCTCCAGACATCTAAACATTCTAGTGGGCTCCCCTCCAGACATCTAAACATTCTAGTGGGCTCCCCTCCAGACATCTAAACATTCTAGTGGGCTCCCCTCCAGACATCTAAACATTCTAGTGGGCTCCCCTCCAGACATCTAAACATTCTAGTGGGCTCCCCTCCAGACATCTAAACATTCTAGTGGGCTCCCCCCTCCAGACATCTAAACATTCTAGTGGGCTCCCCTCCAGACATTTCAGTTTAATGTGCAGAGCTTGGAAGCTTCACGTTCCCCAGAGTCAGATGAACAGTTGATACCATTTATATGTCTCTGTGTCCAGTGTGAAGGAAGTTAGAGGTAGTTTCAAGAGCCGATGCTAACTAGCGTTAGCGCAATGACTGGAAGTCTATGGTTATCAACTAGCATGCTAACCCTGAACGATCCCTTTAAACAGTAAAAATACCTCATAGCTCAATCGGAAATTACCTTTAAAAACAACACAAAGCCGACAAAGAGTGATCAGTTTGAATGCTGCGTGGGACAAAAAAAGCTGATGGCAAGTTCTATCACATGTCTATTGGCATCAATGTGCAGGGCAAACTAACCTCAAAACCCACCCAATAATGGCTCCTTTCTCCTGAATTGCACACTCCAGTCGTTCACTACTTTTCACAAATCTAAAATAATTGGATTGGTGGTGGAAGGAGAATTTTCACCTTTTCTTATACCAGTCATTTCCTTTCGAATCAGTGAACGAGTGCACACTCTGGGAGGAAGTACAGATAATTAGGATACAACCCATGTTGTGTAGGCCCCCTAAGTATACCACTGAGATGGACGTACTTGCACTATTGAAGGCTTTTAGACTACACACAAACTCCAGCACAGTAGGTGGCAGTATGCACCTTTTCAGTTTGTTTACGAATAAGGCCCTGCCCATGCTGTCACAGGAGAAGCCATAATTAGGGGTCTCTTTCCAACTCTGTACCCATAACACACAACACACATACAAGTCGGAAGTTTACATACACCGTAGCCAAATAGATTTAAACTCAAGTTTCACAATTCCTGATATTTAATCCTTGTTAAAATTCCCTGTTTTAGGTCCGTTAAGATCACCATTTTATTTTAAGAATGTGAAATGTCAGAATAATAGTGGAGAGTGATTTCAGCTTTTATTTCTTTCATCACATTCCCAGTGGGTCAGAAGTTTACATACACTCAATAAGTATTTGGTAGCATTGCTTTCAATTGTTTAAATTGGGTCAAACATTTCAGGTAGCCTTCCAGAAGCTTCCTTCAATAAATTGGGTGAATTTTGTCCCATTCCTCCTGACAGAGCTGGTGTAACTGAATCAGGTTTGTAGGTCTCCTTGCTCACACATGCGTTTCAGTTCTGCCTACACATGTTCTATATGATTGAGGTCAGGGCTTTGTGATGGCCAATCCAATACCTTGACTTTGCAGTTCTTAAGCCAGGTCAGTTGAGAACAAATTCTTATTTTCAATGATGGTCAGGAAACAGTGGGTTAACTGCCTTGTTCAGGGGCAGAATGACAGATTTGTACCTTGTCAGCTCTGGGATTAGATCTTGCAACCTTTCGGTTACTAGTCCAACGCTCTAACCACTTGGCTACGCTGCCGCCTCCAAGTATGCTTGGGGTCATTGTCCATTCCGGAAGACCCGTTTGTGACCAAGCTTCAACTTCCACATACTTTTCCATCCTCATTATGCCATCTATTTTGTGAAGTGCACCAGTCCCTCCTGCAGCAAAGCACCCCCAAAACATGATGCTGCCACCCCCGTGCTTCACAGTTGGGATGGTGTTCTTTGGCTTGCAAGACTCCCCCTTTTTCCTCCAAACATAACGATGGTCATTATGGCCAAACAGTTCTATTTTTGTTTCATCAGACCAGAGGACAATTCTCCAAAAAGTACGATATTTGTCCCCATGTGCAGTTGCAAACTGTAGTCTGGCTTTTTTATGGCGGTTTTGGAGCAGTGGCTTCTTCCTTGCTGAGCGGCCTTTCCGGTTATGTCGATATGACTCGTTTTAATGTGGATATAGATACTTTTGTACCGGTTTCCTCCAGCATCTTCACAAGGTCCTTTACTGTAGTTCTGGGATTGATTTGCACTTTTCGCACCAAAGTACGTTCATCTCTAGGAGACAGAACACGTCACCTTCCTGTCATGGTCCCATGGTGTTTATACTTGTGTATTATTGTTTATACAGATGAACGTGGTACCTTCAGGCGTTTGGAAATTGCTCCCAAGGATGAACCAGACTTATGGAGGTCTACAACTTTTATTCTGAGGTCTTGGCTGATTTCTTTTGATTTTCCCATGATGTCAAGCAAAGAGGCACTGAGTTTGAAGGTAGGCCTTGAAATACATCCACAGGTACCCCTCCAATTGACTCAAATTATGTCAATTAGCCTATCAGAAGCTTCTAAAGCCATGACATAATTTTCTGGAATGTTCCAAGCTGTTTGAAGGCCCAGTCAACTTGTATGTATGTAAACTTCTGACCCACTGGAATTGTGATACAATGAGTTATTAGTGATATAATCTGTCTGTAAACAATTGTTGGGAAAATGACTTGTGTCATGAACAAAGTAGATGTCCTAACCGACTTGCCAAAACTATAGTTTGTTAACAATAATTTTGTGGAGTGGTTGAAAAATTAGTTTTAATGACTCCAAGTGTATTTAAACTTCCGACTTCAACTGTACAGCAGACATCATCGGTGTGTACCTTTACGGGTGTTCTCTGTGACGTCCACACCGAACTGGATGAAGTCACCAGAGAGGACCTCACAGGGAGGACTCTCCTCGGACCCGCGACTCAGACGCTGGCTGTTGATGAACGTCCCGTTACTACTCTTAGTGTCCTGCAGGTAGAACTGAAATACAGAGAGGTGGAATACACAGTTACAATACTATAGTTTAGGGCATTGCTCACCATAGGTCTGCTGCAGAGGGACAAGAGAGCCATGAGAACACACATTTGGAAATATACAAAAATATAAACGCAACATGCAAAAACTTCAAAGAATTTACTGAGATACAGTTCATATACAGAAATCAGTCAACTGAAATAAATTCATTAGGCCTTAATCTATAGATTTCACATGACGAGGCAGGGGCACAGCCATGGGTGGGCATATTCCCACCCACTGGGGAGCCAGGACCAGCCAATCAGAATGAGTTTATCCCAACAAAAGTGCTTTAATACAGACAGAAATACTCCTCAGCACCCACCCCCCTCAGACTTAAATGTTTTATTTCACCTTTATTTAACCAGTTAGGCCAGTTGAGAACAAGATCTCATTTACAACTGCAACCTGGCCAAGATAAAGCAAAGCAGTGTGAACAGACAACAACATAGAGTTACAACCTGGCCAAGATAAAGCAAAGCAGTGTGAACAGACAACAACATAGAGTTACAACCTGGCCAAGATAAAGCAAAGCAGTGTGAACAGACAACAACATAGAGTTACAACCTGGCCAAGATAAAGCAAAGCAGTGTGAACAGACAACAACATAGAGTTACAACCTGGCCAAGATAAAGCAAAGCAGTGTGAACAGACAACAACATAGAGTTACAACCTGGCCAAGATAAAGCAAAGCAGTGTGAACAGACAACAACATAGAGTTGCAACCTGGCCAAGATAAAGCAAAGCAGTGTGAACAGACAACAACATAGAGTTACAACCTGGCCAAGATAAAGCAAAGCAGTGTGAACAGACAACAACATAGAGTTACAACCTGGCCAAGATAAAGCAAAGCAGTGTGAACAGACAACAACATAGAGTTACAACCTGGCCAAGATAAATCAGTGCGACACAGAGTTACACATGGGTTAAACACACATACAGTCAATAACACAATAGAACATTTGTATAGTGTGTGCAAATCTAGTAAGAAGGTAAGGCAATAAATAGGCCATAGTGGGGAAGTAATTATAATTTAGCAATTGACACTGGAGTGATAGATGTGCAGATGAGGATGTGCAAGTAGAAATACTGGTGTGCAAAAGAGCAGAAAAAACAAAAACAAATATGGGGATGAAGTAGGTAGTTGGTTGGATGGGCTATTTACAGATGGGCTATTTACAGATGGGCTATTTACAGATGGGCTCTGCAGCGATCAGTAAGCTGCTCTGACAGCCATTGCTTGAAGTTAGTGTGGGAGATATAAGTCTCCAACTTCAGTGATTTTTGCAATTCGTTCCAGTCATTGGCAGCAGAGAACTGGAAGGAAAGGCTTTGGGGATGACAAGTGAGATATATACGTGGGCGATCCAGCAGGGCGATCCAGCAGGTGAAGAAGTCGGATGTGGAGGTCATGTAGTGTGGTTACACATGGTTTGCGGTTGTGAGGCCGGTTGGACATACTGCAAAATTCTCTAAAACGACATAGGAGGCGGCTTGTGGTAGAGAAATGTAAATGCAATTTTCAGGCAACAGCTCTGGTGGACATTCCTGCAGTCAACATGCCATTTGCATTGACAAAACCACACATGTTTGAGTGGCCTTTTTCCCCCGCAGCACAAGGTGCACATTTTATATATATATTTTTTTTTACCGCTTTTTCTCCCCAATTTCGTGGTGTCTAATTGTTTAGTAGCTACTACCGTGTCTCATTGCTACAACTCCCGTACGGGCTCGGGAGAGACGAAGGTTGAAAGTCATGCCGTCCTCCGATACACAACCCAACCAAGCCGCACTGCTTCTTAACACAGCGTGCATCCAACCGGGAAGCCAGCCGCAACAATGTGTCGGAGGAAACACTGTGCACCTGGCAACCTTGGTTAGCGCGCACCGAGCTCGGCCCGCCACAGGAGTCGCTGGTGCGCGATGACACAAGGATATCCCTACCTGCCAAACCCTCCCTAACCCGGACGACGCTAGGCCAATTGTGCGTCGTCCCACGGACCTCCCGGTCGCGGCCGGTTACGACAGAGCCTGGGCGCAAACCCAGAGTATCTGGTGGCACAGCTGGCGCTGCAGTACAGCGCCCTTAACCACTGCGCCACCCGGGAGGCCCCAAGGTGCACGTTTAATGATCTTGCTGTGTTATCAGCTTCTTGATAATCCATCCAACTGACAGGAGTGGCATATCTTGGCAAAGGAGAAATGCTTTGGGATGTAAACAAATGTGCACAAAATGAGAAAAGCTTTTTGTGTGTATGGAACATTTTAGAGAGAACTTTTATCTTTGCTCATGAAACATGGGACCAATACTTTACATGTTGTGTTTATATTTTTGTTCAGTATAGAATTACGGCTGATGTTCAGTGGTCAGGGAAGATAGGACGTTACGGCTGATGTTCTGTGGTCAGGGAAGATAGGACGTTACGGCTGATGTTCAGTGGTCAGGGAAGATAGGACGTTACGGCTGATGTTCAGTGGTCAGGGAAGATAGGACGTTACGGCTGATGTTCAGTGGTCAGGGAAGATAGGACGTTACGGCTGATGTTCAGTGGTCAGGGAAGATAGGACATTACGGCTGATGTTCTGTGGTCAGGGAAGATAGGACGTTACGGCTGATGTTCTGTGGTCAGGGAAGATAGGACGTTACGGGTGATGTTCAGTGGTCAGGGAAGATAGGACGTTACGGCTGATGTTCAGTGGTCAGGGAAGATAGGACGTTACGGCTGATGTTGTGGTCAGGGAAGATAGGACGTTACGGCTGATGTTCAGTGGTCAGGGAAGATAGGACGTTACGGCTGATGTTCTGTGGTCAGGGAAGATAGGACGTTACGGCTGATGTTCTGTGGTCAGGGAAGATAGGACGTTACGGCTGATGTTCTGTGGTCAGGGAAGATAGGACGTTACGGCTGATGTTCTGTGGTCAGGGAAGATAGGACGTTACGGCTGATGTTCTGTGGTCAGGGAAGATAGGACGTTACGGCTGATGTTCAGTGGTCAGGGAAGATAGGACGTTACGGCTGATGTTCTGTGGTCAGGGAAGATAGGAAGTTACGGCTGATGTTCTGTGGTCAGGGAAGATACCCGCTGCTTTATCAGCACGATCTGGTTTGTCCTTCAAGCAGCGAGGGGGGGGGGGGGGGGGATGTAGTGTATTAGTAAAAGCAGGAAGAACCGGGCTGCATTTCAAGTAAGGGGTGTAAGGGGTGTTTCTGTCTATATTCAACTCCAGACGCTGCCTACTGCACCTATAACGCTGGTCAAACTAAAACGTTCAGAGAGGCCTGGTTAATAGCAACAGGAAGCACAACATAGACACCTAGCTTATAAAACAGCCATTTAGTTCTCCAGGGATTTGAAGTGGAGAGGACTGGTTACAGCAGCACCGAAATCAGTTTAGCAAACTTACTAGTTCATGATGTACTGTAGGCCTACTGAAATGGAGTGGGCGGAGGACAGTAACTGGTTTGGTAAACATCCAGAGAAATCCACACATGATCTGGCTGTCAAAGTTTTAATCACATTGAACCCCTGACACATGACTTAGTGGGTTTCTCAGGTAGGCTGGTTTGTGCCAACTGTGCTATACTGTACCCAGTCCAGGACTCACTGATCTGATGGGTTTCTCAGTTGAACAGGAAGTCCGGTGAGATGAACCAATTCCAGCCCTCTAACTTTCCACTCACAACACTGCCCTGTGTAAGTAACCTAAAAACATTACCTCCTGACAACACGACGACCTTTTCATCAAGGAAACGTGCTGATTCTACTACAGAACTGGATCGATGTGCATGTGGGTACATGAGAAAGGCCTTGGGGGAGGTATGTAGTGTGTGGTGTCTTGAGTTGTCAATCTAGCAGACAGCTAGGGGGGGTGCATCTGTTTTGTGTGTGGGTCTTGCATTAACAGTCTTTATCGAAGCTCATTAGCTTCCCGAGATGTCCTATCAACTGTGGCCCAAGCAATTTGCAGTGGTATTCAAAGACAGATTCACCAAAATACGTGACAATTTTGAGTAAATGTATTTATTGGTTCCTTTTCATTTTGATAATTGATTTAAACACAATTAATTTAAGGTCAATGGCTGATGACAAAAACCTACATTTACGGTTAAGGTCATCTCATTAGATTTGGGGTGTGGTCACAAATAATGCACTACTTTTGACCAGAGCCCTATGGCATCCTACTCCCTACATAGTGCACTACTTTAGACCAGAGCCCTATGGGGAATAGAGTGCCATTTGGGAGGCACACTATAACCTCCCCAGGATGCCCAAAATATTATGTCCAACATGATTTATTATTTTGTTGGGCAGAGTTTAGCGCACAGGAAGCTGGTGACTGATAAACTCCTCAATGCCATCGGATGAATCCCGGAACATATTCCAGTCTGCACAAGCAAAACAGTCCTTCCCATTTTTCCTATTTTGCTGGAATTAAAATTATTTTTTGGGGGGGGAAGGGTTGTATCATTTGATTTACATGCCTACCACTTTGAAGATGTAAAATATATTTTATTGTGAAACAAGAAATAAGACAAAAGAACTGAACTTGAGTGTGCTTAACAATTCACCCCACCCCAAAGTCAATACTTTGTAGAGACATCTTTTGCAGCAATTACAGCTGCAAGTCTCTTGGGGTATGTCTCTATAAGCTTGGCACATCTAGCCATTGGCATTTTTGCCCATTCTTCAAGGCAAAACCGTTCCAGCTCCTTCAAGTTGGATGAGTTCCGCTGGTGTACAGCGGAACCCATCCAAGGTCATTGACAAGGCCATTCCAAGACATTTAAATGTTTACCCTTAAACCACTCGAGTGTTGCTTAAGCAGTATGCTTAGGGTCATTATCCTGCTGGAAGGTGAACCTCCGTCCCAGTCTCAAATCTCTGGAAGACTGAAACAGGTTTCCCTCAAGAATATCCCTGTATTCACAGTCATCCATCAATTCCTTCCATTCTGACCAGTTTCCCAGTCCCTGCTGATGAAAAACATCCCCACAGCATGATGCTGCCACCAACATGCTTCACTGTGGGGATGTGTTCTCGGGGTGATGAGAGATGTTTTTGCGCCAGACATAGCGTTTTCCATGATGGCCAAAAAGCTCAATTTTAGTCTCGTCTGACCATCTAAACTATTTAAAAGGCAATCCTACCAAATAGTAATTGAGTGTATGTAAACTTCTGACCCACTGGGAATGCGATGAAATAAATAAAAGCTGAAATAAATCACTCTACTATTTTGACATTTCACATTCTTAAAATAAAGTGGTGATCTTAACTGACCTAAAACAGGGAATTTTTACTATGATTAAATGTCAGGAACTGTGAAAAACCCAGTTCAAATGTATTTGGCTAAGGTGTATGTAAACTTCCGACTTCAACTGTACATACAGCATCTTCCTCAATTACCTCATACCCCTACACACACACTCAGTACAGTTTCACCGTGTATATAGCCAAGTTATTAACTCGTACCCCTGTACATTGACTCAGTACTGGTAGCCTGTGTATAGCCACGTTATTATGGACTCAGTACTGGTAACCTGTGTATAGTCACGTTATTATTGACTCAGTACTGGTACCCTGTGCATAGCCACGTTATTATTGACTCAGTACTGGTACTCTGTGTATATCCATGTTATTATTGAGTCAGTACTGGTACCCTGTGTATAGCCATGTTATTATTGACTCAGTACTGGTACCCTGTGTATAGCCATGTTATTATTGACTCAGTACTGGTAACCTGTGTATAGCCATGTTATTATTGACTCAGTACTGGTACTCTGTGTATATCCATGTTATTATTGACTCAGTACTGGTAACCTGTGTATAGCCATGTTATTATTGACTCAGTACTGGTACCCTGTGCATAGCCACGTTATTATTGACTCAGTACTGGTACTCTGTGTATATCCATGTTATTATTGAGTCAGTACTGGTACCCTGTGTATAGCCATGTTATTATTGACTCAGTACTGGTACCCTGTGTATAGCCATGTTATTATTGACTCAGTACTGGTAACCTGTGTATAGCCATGTTATTATTGACTCAGTACTGGTACTCTGTGTATATCCATGTTATTATTGACTCAGTACTGGTAACCTGTGTATAGCCATGTTATTATTGACTCAGTACTGGTACTCTGTGTATAGCCATGTTATTATTGACTCAGTACTGGTACCCTGTGTATAGCCATGTCATTATTGACTCAGTACTGGTAACCTGTGTATAGCCATGTTATTATTGACTCAGTACTGGTACCCTGTGTATTGCCATGTTATTATTGACTCAGTACTGGTAACCTGTGCATAGCCATGTTATTATTGACTCAGTACTGGTACCCTGTATATAGCCATGTTATTATTGACTCAGTACTGGTACCCTGTATATAGCCTAGTTATTATTGACTCAGTACTGGTACCCTGTGCATAGCCATGTTATTATTGACTCAGTACTGGTACCCTGTATATAGCCTAGTTATTATTGACTCAGTACTGGTACCCTGTGCATAGCCATGTTATTATTGACTCAGTTATTATTGAATCAGTACTGGTACCCTGTATATAGCCTAGTTATCATTGAGTCAATACTGGTACCCTGTATATAGCCTAGTTATTATTGACTCAGTACTGGTACCCTGTGCATAGCCATGTTATTATTGACTCAGTTATTATTGAATCAGTACTGGTACCCTGTATATAGCCTAGTTATCATTGGGTCAATACTGGTACCCTGTATATAGCCTAGTTATCATTGAGTCAATACTGGTACCCTGTATATAGCCTAGTTATCATTGGGTCAATACTGGTACCCTGTATATAGCCTAGTTATCATTGAGTCAATACTGGTACCCTGTATATAGCCTAGTTATCATTGGGTCAATACTGGTACCCTGTATATAGCCTAGTTATCATTGAGTCAATACTGGTACCCTGTATATAGCCTAGTTATCATTGGGTCAATACTGGTACCCTGTATATAGCCTAGTTATCATTGAGTCAATACTGGTACCCTGTATATAGCCTAGTTATCATTGGGTCAATACTGGTACCCTGTATATAGCCTAGTTATCATTGAGTCAATACTGGTACCCTGTATATAGCCTAGTTATCATTGGGTCAATACTGGTACCCTGTATATAGCCTAGTTATCATTGAGTCAATACTGGTACCCTGTATATAGCCTAGTTATCATTGGGTCAATACTGGTACCCTGTATATAGCCTAGTTATCATTGAGTCAATACTGGTACCCTGTATATAGCCTAGTTATCATTGGGTCAATACTGGTACCCTGTATATAGCCTAGTTATCATTGGGTCAATACTGGTACCCTGTATATAGCCTAGTTATCATTGGGTCAATACTGGTACCCTGTATATAGCCTAGTTATCATTGAGTCAATACTGGTACCCTGTATATAGCCTAGTTATCATTGGGTCAATACTGGTACCCTGTATATAGCCTAGTTATCATTGGGTCAATACTGGTACCCTGTATATAGCCTAGTTATCATTGAGTCAATACTGGTACCCTGTATATAGCCTAGTTATCATTGAGTCAATACTGGTACCCTGTATATAGCCTAGTTATCATTGAGTCAATACTGGTACCCTGTATATAGCCTAGTTATCATTGGGTCAATACTGGTACCCTGTATATAGCCTAGTTATCATTGGGTCAATACTGGTACCCTGTATATAGCCTAGTTATCATTGAGTCAATACTGGTACCCTGTATATAGCCTAGTTATCATTGAGTCAATACTGGTACCCTGTATATAGCCTAGTTATCATTGAGTCAATACTGGTACCCTGTATATAGCCTAGTTATCATTGAGTCAATACTGGTACCCTGTATATAGCCTAGTTATCATTGAGTCAATACTGGTACCCTGTATATAGCCTAGTTATCATTGGGTCAATACTGGTACCCTGTATATAGCCTAGTTATCATTGAGTCAATACTGGTACCCTGTATATAGCCTAGTTATCATTGAGTCAATACTGGTACCCTGTATATAGCCTAGTTATCATTTACGAAGCATTTGACAAATAGAATTTGATTTGAGACAGACAAGTAGACACAAATAGCACTGTCCTATGACCCTATACAAAACAGAACTTCGACCAATGGCTTCATATTCCATCTCAGTACAGTTGCCATAGCTGTCCTTGTGTGTCAACCCTGCAGCTATAATCCACTATTTCACAAAAGGTGGCAGACTGACCGATTCCATGGAGTTACCTGGTTTGCAGCTGATTACAAGCCTGTTCAACATGCCTGTCTGGCAGTGACTGTTCAGGCAGGAAAGAGAGAAAGGGAGTGAGAGAGAGCAGTCTGCAGCACCCGGCCTCACCCTACTAGAATCTGAAGTCAAATGTCTACTGTTTGCTGATGATCTGGTGCTTCTGTCACCAACCAAGCAGGGCCTACAGCAGCACCTAGATTTTCTGCAGAAAATCGAGGTCTGGGGTCTGCTCACCAACCAAGAATTCACAAAATGGAACAAACGCCAAATTTAGAATTCTGCAAAAATATCCTGTGTACGTAAAACACCAAATAATGCATGCTGAGTAGAACTAATTATCAAAATCCAGAAAAGAGCGGTTAAATTCGACAACCACCTAAAAGGAAGCGATTCCCAAACATTCCATAACAAAGCCATCCCCTACAGAGAGATGAACCTGGAGAAGAGTTCCCTAAGCAAGCAGGTCCTACAGAGCCCCAGGACAACAACACAATTAGACCCAACCAAATCACGAGAAAACAAAAAGATAATTATTTCCAATGTGTCAAGTAATTAACAAAAAAACAGAGCAAACTAGAATGCTATTTGGCCCTAAACTGAGAGAACACAGTGGCAGAATACCTGACCACTGTGACTGACCCAAACTCTTTGACTATGTACAGACTCAGTGACCACAGCCTTGCTATTGAGAAAGACTGTTGGGCAGACCTGACGGGGAAGAAGGGGGAGGGGAGTAATTGAAGAAGACCACCATTTATTCAACCTTTATTTAACTAGGCAAGTCAGTTAATTAAAAACAAATTCTCCACATCCTGTGGCGTACTGCATTAGCATCGAATAGCCCCCATGATATGCAACTTTTCAGGGAAGTCAGGAACCAAAAATATACACAGGCAGTTAGGAAAGCTAAGGATAACTTTTTCAAATAGAAATGTTCATCCTGTAGCACAAACTCCAAAAAGTTCTGGGACACTAAAGTTCATGGAGAATAAGAGCACCTGCTCCCAGCTGCCTCTATGTAGACGACACCATTCTGTATACTTCTGGCCCTTCTTTGGACACTGTGTTAACTAACCTCCAGACGAACTTCAATGCCACACAACTCCTTCTGTGGCCTCCAACTGCTCAAAATGCAAGTAAAACTAAATACATGCTCTTCAACCGATCGCTGCCCACAGCTACCCGCCTGTCCCACTCTGGACTGTTCTGACTTAGAATACATGGACAACTACAAATACCTAGCTGTCTGGCTAGACTGTAAACTCTCCATCCAGACTCACATTAAGCATTAAGCTCCAGTCCAAAATTAAATCTAGAATCGGCTTCCTATTTCGCAACATAGCATTCTTCACTCGTGCTGCCAAACATACCCTCGTAAAACGGACTATCCTACCGATGTCATTTACAAAATAGACTCCAACACTATACTCAGCAAATTGGATGGAGTCCATCACGGTGCCATCCGTTTTGTCAGCCAAAGCCCCATATACTACCGGCTATGGAACCATGACCTGTTAACCGGACGTGCTACCTGTCCCAGACCTGCTGTTTTCAACTCTCTAGAGACAGCAGGAGCGGTAGAGATACTCTCAATGATCGGCTATGAAAAGCCAACTGACATTTAATGTGATTATTATTATTTGACCATGCTGGTCATTTATGAACATTTGAACATCTTGGCCATGTACTGTTATAATCTCCACCCGGCACAGCCAGAAGAGGACTGGCCACCCCTCATAACCTGGTTCCTCTCTAGGTTTATCCTAGGTTTTGGCCTTTCTAGGAAGTTTTTCCTAGCCACAGTGCTTCTACACCTGCATTGCTTGCTGTTTGGGGTTTTAGGCTGGGTTTCTGTACAGCACTTTGAGATATCAGCTGATGTAAGAAGGGCTATATAAATACATTTGATTTGATTTGACTACCCACCACTGCAACCTGGATGCTCTCGTTGACTGGCCCTCGCTTCATACTCGTAGGAAAACCCACTGGCTCCAGGTCATCTATAAGTCTTTGCTAGGTAAAGCCCTGCCTTATACCAGCTCACTGGTCACTGTAGCATGTGCTCCAGCAGATATATTTCACTGGTCATCCCCAAAGCCAATTCCTCCTTTGGCCGCCTTTCCTTCCAGTTCTCTGCTGCCAATGACTAGAACGAATTGCAAAGATCACTGAAGCTGGAGACTTATATCTCCCTCACTAACTTTAAATACCAGCTGTCAGAGCCGCTCACAGATCATTGCACCTGTCCATAGCCCATCCAACTACCTCATCCCCATATTGCTATTTTTGTGCACCCCAGTATCTCTACTTGCACATTCATCTTCTGGTTTGATTGCTATATTGTAATTACTTTGCCACTACGGACTATTTATTGCCTTACCTCCCTAATGTTACCTCATTTGCACACACCTTATATAGATTTTCTACATTGTGTTATTGACCATATGTTTGTTTATTCCATGTGTAACTCTGTGTTTTTGTTTGTGTTGCACTGCTTTGCTTTATCTTGGCAAGGTCGCAGTTGTAAATGAGAACTTGTTCTCAACTGGCCTACCTGGTTAAATAAAAGGTTAAATAAAAAAATGTACAATGACCATGCAAAGTAAAAGCTAGTAATTAGCCGAATGGTTGAGAGTCAGACTCACCTTGCCCGTCTTGTGATCAAACCAGACCAGGGCATGGTTCCGTGACAGAACCTTGCAGTCGAACGTGGCGTTGTTCTGAGCCGGTCGGCATCGTGCCACAGAGCGCCCGATCTTGACTGGCTCGTCCAGGTAGACATGACGTTCCTGAAAAGGGTGTGAATTCGGGCGGCAGGAGAAGAAGGCCAGCGCTGAAGGCATTGATGATGGCTTGGGAGTGTTACTCCAATCAGCGACGAAAGACAAGGTTTCTTGATCCAGAATGACTAACTTCAGTCTTAAATCCTCGGCTGTTGTGTTAATAAACCATGTAACCTGGCTATTCGCTGTCTGGCTCTTCTATTTTAAGTTAGGCACTGCTAGCTAGCCATTCATATGGACGTGTTTTCTTCTTTTGATTCAAAGAGACACGTAAAACCTCCTGTATTCATGTAAAAAAAATACAAAATAAATATGTATTTATGGTATCTTTCTACAGAGCTACATTACGTCCAGTGAATGACTAAATACGATTACGTACAGGCCACAATACAGTACAGCCAAAACCATTTGACGATAGCAACAGTAGCAATCTAGAAAATATTTTCCCACGTCCATCAAAATGTATAGCGAGAGAAGCGTTATTATGCCGCGCAAGTTAGCGGCAGGCAGCTAATCTTTAGCCCATCGGATAAATCCAGATAGCTATATTACACAATCTGACCATTGCACGGTTTCCTATCCCTGTGCCTGCTGATGATACGGCTGGCCATTGAAACACACCCGCTGACAATTTGACCGTGGTTTAATATGTCATCAATAAGTGTTTTTTTCCCCCCATAGAGGCTGAGTTAACATTAAGTTGTTTATCATACTCACTATGGACGGGTGCTAAAGAGTGAGTATCTGAGGTTGTTTGCTAGCTAAATGTTTAACTAGCTAATGCAACTTCTAGCCACTCCCGATTTAGGAAGGCTAGCAGGCTAATATTTACTTTCAGGGTCCCAGCAACAAATCCTTCTAATCGTGAAGCATAATGTTCCAAACAGGTTCAAAGACACACGCTTTAAAACGACTATTGTAGAGGTAAGTAGAGCTGGACAGGCTTTGAGCAATAACACTGTTATAAAGAGTAATTAGCTATATGGCTAGTTAAGCTAACGCGCTGAGAACTTGTCATTTAGCTGGATTAGGAGTCGGGCCTCTTCGGGTGAAAAGTCGTGATCAACTAGCTCTGGAACGGGTGTGATGGTGTTACCTCAGGTAAACTTGTGTTATTTTTGACAAGTAACTCAAAAAAACAAGTAGACAAACTGGTCTCATTGCAAAAGTTCACGTTAGCCGAGTCGGAAAGAGTTAGATAGGAAAGACTAGGTAGTTCGGTGACTGACAGAGCAGACTCGGGAAACGGAGACAGGTTTGACTGCAGCATCACCTGTCCAGTAATCTTCTGAAGAGTCCCAAGAAAGAAAATTAAAACTGTGTTGCGTCGATGTTAGAAATGTCACTCGAAACACTATCGACCACAAAAAAAAAAGTTTTGAAATTAAAGCTTTCTTCAATTGAACTGAACATTTCTAACAACTTGCCGTCGTCCGTTAGTATCCGCCGCCATACTCATAACAATATACACCAAAACGACCGGACAGCGCAACCGCCAATAGCGTCCGCGACATGCCCAAAACGTCATTGGAGGCGGGAACTTGACAAACAGATTGACAACCTGGGGTCCAATCAAAATAGACATTATTGACACGGTGCAGTGCATGCTTCCGGTTTTCCGTTGTCAGTAGTTACCACAAGCACAAAGTCACACTTGGCTAAATCAAAAAAAATAAAATGTATGAGATCAAAAATGTGCTTTTTGGTTTTAATTTAAGGTTAGGTTTATATTTTAAGAAGATGGGAGTGAGCACGGAATGTTGGTCCGGTAAGGTGATATGGTGGAATGGTCCAGTGGTAAGGTGGTATGGTCCAGTGGTGGTATGGTCCGGTGGTAAGGTGGTATGGTGGTATGGTCCGGTGGTAAGGTGGTATGGCGGAATGGTCCGGTGGTAAGGTGGTATGGTCCGGTGGTAAGGCGGTATGGTCCGGTAAGGTGGTATGGTCCGGTGGTAAGGTGGTATGGTCCGGTGGTAAGGTGGTATGGTCCGATGGTATGGTAAGTTGGTATGGAGGTATGGTATGGTGGTAAGGCGGTATGGTCCGGTGGTAAGGCGGTATGGTAAGTTGGTATGGTCTGGTGGTAAGGTGGTATGGTCCAGTGGTAAGGTGGTATGGTGGTATGTTCCGGTGGTAAGGTGGTATGTTCCGGTGGTAAGGCGGTATGGTCCGGTGGTAAGGCGGTATGTTCTGGTGGTAAGGTGGTATGGTACGGTGGTAAGGCGGTATAGTCCGATGGTAAGGCGGTATGGTAAGGTGGTATGGTCTGGTGGTAAGGTGGTATGGTCCGGTGGTAAGGTGGTGTGGTCCGGTGGTAAGGTGGTATGGTCCGGTGGTAAGGCGGTATGGTCCGATGGTAAGGTGGTAAGGTGGTATGGTCCAATGGTAAGGCAGTATGGTCCGGTGGTATGGTCCGGTGGTAAGGTGGTATGGTCCGGTGATAAGGTGGTATGGTGGTATAGTCCAGTGGTAAGGTGGTATGGTCCGGTGGTAAGGTGGTATGGTGGTATGGTCCGGTGATAAGGTGGTATGGTCCGGTGGTATGGTGGTATGGTGGTATGGTCCAATGGTAAGGCAGTATGGTCCGGTGGTATGGTGGTATGGTGGTATAGTCCAGTGGTAAGGTGGTATGGTCCGGTGGTAAGGTGGTATGGTGGTATGGTCCGGTGATAAGGTGGTATGGTCCGGTGGTATGGTGGTATGGTCCAATGGTAAGGCAGTATGGTCCGGTGGTATGGTGGTATGGTCCGGTGGTAAGGTGGTATGGTCCGGTGATAAGGTGGTATGGTGGTATGGTCCGGTGGTATGGTGGTATGGTGGTATAGTCCAGTGGTAAGGTGGTATGGTCCGGTGGTAAGGTGGTATGGTGGTATGGTCCGGTGATAAGGTGGTATGGTCCGGTGGTATGGTGGTATGGTCCGGTGATAAGGTGGTATGGTGGTAAGGTGGTATGGTCCGGTGGTAAGGTGGTATGGTGGTATGGTCCTGTGATAAGGTGGTATGGTGGTCCGGTGGTAAGGTGGTATGGTCCGGTGGTATGGTGGTAAGGTGGTATGGTCCGGTGGTATGGTGATATAGTCCGGTGGTAAGGTGGTATGGTCCGGTGGTATGGTGATATGGTCCGGTGGTAAGGTGGTATGGTCCGGTGGTATGGTGATATGGTCCGGGGGTAAGGTGGTATGGTCCGGTGGTAAGGTGGTATGGTCCGGTGGTAAGGTGGTATGGTGGTATGGTCCAGTGATAAGGTGGTATGGTGGTCCGGTGCTAAGGTGGTATGGTCCGGTGATAAGGTGGTATGGTGGTAAGGTGGTATGGTCCGGTGATAAGGTGGTATGGTGGTCCGGTGGTAAGGTGGTATGGTCCGGTGATAAGGTGGTATGGTGGTAAGGTGGTATGGTCCGGTGGTATGGTGATATAGTCCGGTGGTAAGGTGGTATGGTGATATGGTCCGGTGGTAAGGTGGTATGGTCCGGTGGTATGGTGATATGGTCCGGTGGTAAGGTGGTAGGTCCGGTGGTAAGGTGGTATGGTCCGGTGGTATGGTGGTATGGTCCAGTGATAAGGTGGTATGGTGGTCCGGTGCTAAGGTGGTATGGTCCGGTGATAAGGCGGTATGATGGTAAGGTGGTATGGTCCGGTGGTATGGTGATATAGTCCGGTGGTATGGTGATATGGTCCGGTGGTAAGGTGGTATGGTCCGGTGGTATGGTGGTATGGTCCGGTGATAAGGTGGTATGGTCCGGTGATAAGGTGGTATGGTCCGGTGGTATGGTGGTATGGTGGTATGGTCCGGTGATAAGGTGGTATGGTGGTATGGTCCGGTGGTATGGTCCGGTGATAAGGTGGTATGGTCCGGTGGTATGGTGGTCTGGTGGTAAGGTGGTATGGTCCGGTGGTATGGTGGTATGGTGGTATGGTCCGGTGATAAGGTGGTATGGTGGTATGGTCCGGTGATAAGGTGGTATGGTCCGGTGGTATGGTGGTCTGGTGGTAAGGTGGTATGGTCCGGTGGTATGGTGGTATGGTCCGGTGATAAGGTGGTATGGTCCGGTGATAAGGTGGTATGGTGGTATGGTCCGGTGGTATGGTCCGGTGATAAGGTGGTATGGTCCGGTGGTATGGTGGTCTGGTGGTAAGGTGGTATGGTCCGGTGGTATGGTGATATGGTCCGGTGGTAAGGTGGTATGGTGATATGGTCCGGTGGTAAGGTGGTATGGTCCGGTGGTAAGGTGGTATGGTCCGGTAAGGTGGTATGGTCCAGTGGTAAGGTGGTATGGTCCGGTGGTAAGGTGGTATGGTCCGGTGGTAAGGTGGTAAGGTCCGATGGTTGTACCGAAAAGCTCCCCCCCTTCGCGTGAATGCGAACACACATTGCTCCGACTTGCTAGCTAGTTGAGATTTCTGATCACGTTAGGCTGCGTTTCATTTTATTTTTTACGTCGGTTTGATCACGAGGAGGCACACTAGTAATGTCTGCAGTTTTCGGTTTGGCTATTTGTTTCAGGTGTATTGGTCTATAAATAAATGTAATCTCTCCCATATCTTATTCGACTAGTAGTTGTTCTGAAATGTTTATTGCTTGTCTACATTTTACTCCCTCTTATATTTAATATACACACATACATTAATTATTCATTTCGGTGGCCTATCATGACATGAAGTTTGTTCCACGGAAAGTATTTGACTCTGATGTGTGCCACAGAAACTATTTGTCTCTAGCCACAAAATTAAGGAAATTAGAATGAGAGGGTAGGATTTCGGCAGGGCTATATTCTTGCCTACCGAACCGGCAAGGGGGAACTTTTCGGCACAACACCTGTTCCGCATCCCAGTAAAAGAAATGGTGGAGGTATGCCGTACTGGTAAAACAATGAATACAACATGCCTAAAAAACTCTAGGCTGTTGCCTAAGAAATTACATCTGCTTTCAACCCTGACAGCAATAGACAACAAGCTCCAACCAAACCTGGAAACCACTACAATATCAGTCGTGGAGTGTAATGAGAATACAGCCATAGTCGATAAAGCCATTTCTAAAGTGGGTGACAGGGTGTCTGAATTTAAAGAATCCCATGCTTTTTTCAGAAGAAAACGCCAAACTTCACGACAAGCTTGACGTTTTGGAAATGCACAGTCGGTAATGTAATCTTCGTGTCATAGGAGTTGATAATGATATCTAACAAGGAAATCCGATGGTTTACATGACAACTTTTCTAACAGAACTTATCCAAGCTGAGGATCTTCCTGGTGAACCAGCCGTGGAGAATGCACATCGAATTGGACCAAAACCATCTAGGCATGCTGACAGACCCCTTGATCGTGAGAATGCAGAGGTACCAAATCAAACATCCAATCATACAGCTGTTAAGGAAAAAAAAGTTATTTCCCGACATGACTGTCGAAACGTCCATAAAGAGAGCCCTGTTCAATCATATCAGAACGCACCTACGTGAGGCAGAAATCCAGAATGGGCTAATTCACCCCTGCCAGACTGATCATCACTTTCCAAGGAACTACCAAAACCTTTCTTAACCATCAAGACCTATTACTAGACCTAGGCCTATTACAACAATTCCATCAAACCAACTCTGCATGGGCAAGTAATGACTCACTTGTGGGCATGATAAGGCCTATCTCATAGTTTGCAGCAGCCTACACGCAGAATGGATCATAATGCCCATGTGTGAAACTAACAAACAAATTAAATAACGAGTACAAGGCTATATGGTCTTATTATGGATAAAGATATTCTCTCATAAAGTAAATTACTGCCGGTATGATAGTAGATCATTGGTTCATTCAACTCTCATACAGAGCTTTGGGAAAGTATTCAGACCCTTTGACTTTTTCCACATTTTGTTACGTTACAACCTTATTCTAAAGTGTATTAAATAAACAACATTCCTTATCAATCTACACACAATACCCCATAATGACAAACAAAATGTATTAAAAAAATTAACAACTGAAATATTTACATAAGTTTCCAGACCCTTTGCTATGAGACTCGAAATTGAGCTCAGGTGCATCCTGTTTCCATTGATCATCCTTGAGATGTTTCAACAAGTTGGAGTCCACCTGTGGTAAAGGCACACCCAAGGTCTATATAATGTCCCACAGTTGATAGTGCATGTCAGAGAAAAAACCAAGCCATGAGGTCAAAGGAATTGTCCCTAGAGCTCCGAGACAGGATTGTGTTAATGCACAGATCTGGGGAAGGGTGCAGCATTGAAGGTCTCCAAGAACACAGTGGCCTCCATCATTCTTAAATGGAAGAAGTTTGGAACCACCAACACTCTTCCTATAGCTGGCCGACCAAACTGAGCAATCGGGGGCTAAGAGCCCAGGTCAGGAAGGTGACCAAGAACCCGATGGTCACTCTGACAGAGTTCCTCTGTGGAGATGGGAGAATCTTCCAGAAGGACAACCATCTCTGCAGCACTCCACCAATCAGGTCTATATGGTAGAGTGGCCAGACGGAAGCCACTCATCAGTAACAGGCACATAACAGTCTGCTTGGAGTTTGCCAAAAGGCACCTAAAGGACTCTCAGACCATGAGAAACAAGATTCTCTGGTCTGATGAAACCAAGATTGAACTCTTTGGCCTGAATGCCAAGCGTCACGTCTGGAAGAAACCTGGATCCATCCCCACGGTGAAGCATGGTGGTGGCAGCATCATGCTGTGGGGATGTTTTTCAGCGGCAGGGACTAGGAGACTAGTCAGGATCGAGGCAAAGATGAACGGAGGAAAGTACAGGGAGATCCTTGATGAAAACCTGCTCTAGAGCACTCAGGACTTCAGACTCTGGTGAAGGTTCACCTTCCAACAGGACAACAACCCTAAGCACACAGCCAAGACAACGCAGGAGTGGCTTCGGGACAAGTCTCTGAATGTCCTTGAGTGGCCCAGCCAGAGCCCGGACTTGAACCCAATCTATCATCTCTAGAGAGACCTGAAAATTGTTGTGCAGCAATGCTCCCCATCCAACCTGACAGAGCTTGAGTGTATCTGCAGAGAAGAATGGGAGAAACTCCCCAAATACAGGTGTGCCATGCTGGTAGCTTCAAACCGAAGAAGACTCGAAGCTGTAATCGCTGCCAAAGGTTCTTGAACAAAGTATTGAGTAAGGGGTCTGAATACTTATGTAATTGTGATATTTCAGTTTTTTTTTTTATAAATTAGCAAAACATTCTACAAACCTGTTTTTGATTGTGTGTAGATTGATGAGGAATATACGTTTTAGAACGTAAATACATTTTAGAATAAGGCGAAATGTGGAAAAATCAGGTGGTCTGGACACTTTCCAGAGGCACTGTATACGTGGAGAAAATGACTGATTAGGAGGGTTGCTATGTTTTAATACAGGGCTGGTTGATATTTAACATTTAACGCATCCCTCAACCAAAGGCTAACCCTCATGGTTCATATTGGAGGTTAGACTACGTTCTCATTGTTCACTAACCCTCATGGTTCATATTGGAGGTTAGACTACGTTCTCATTGTTCACTAACCCTCATGGTTCATATTGGAGGTTAGACTACGTTCTCATTGTTCACTAACCCTCATGGTTCATATTGGAGGTTAGACTACGTTCTCATTGTTCACTAACCCTCATGGTTCATATTGGAGGTTAGACTACGTTCTCATTGTTCACTAACCCTCATGGTTCATATTGGAGGTTAGACTACGTTCTCATTGTTCACTAACCCTCATGGTTCATATTGGAGGTTAGACTACGTTCTCATTGTTCACTAACCCTCATGGTTCATATTGGAGGTTAGACTACGTTCTCATTGTTCACTAACCCTCATGGTTCATATTGGAGGTTAGACTACGTTCTCATTGTTCACTAACCCTCATGGTTCATATTGGAGGTTAGACTACGTTCTCATTGTTCACTAACCCTCATGGTTCATATTGGAGGTTAGACTACGTTCTCATTGTTCACTAACCCTCATGGTTCATATTGGAGGTTAGACTACGTTCTCATTGTTCACTAACCCTCATGGTTCATATTGGAGGTTAGACTACGTTCTCATTGTTCACTAACCCTCATGGTTCATATTGGAGGTTAGACTACGTTCTCATTGTTCACTAACCCTCATGGTTCATATTGGAGGTTAGACTACGTTCTCATTGTTCACTAACCCTCATGGTTCATATTGGAGGTTAGACTACGTTCTCATTGTTCACTAACCCTCATGGTTCATATTGGAGGTTAGACTACGTTCTCATTGTTCACTAACCCTCATGGTTCATATTGGAGGTTAGACTACGTTCTCATTGTTCACTAACCCTCATGGTTCATATTGGAGGTTAGACTACGTTCTCATTGTTCACTAACCCTCATGGTTCATATTGGAGGTTAGACTACGTTCTCATTGTTCACTAACCCTCATGGTTCATATTGGAGGTTAGACTACGTTCTCATTGTTCACTAACCCTCATGGTTCATATTGGAGTTTAGACTACGTTCTCATTGTTCACTAACCCTCATGGTTCATATTGGAGGTTAGACTACGTTATCATTGTTCACTAACCCTCATGGTTCATATTGGAGGTTAGACTACGTTCTCATTGTTCACTAACCCTCATGGTTCATATTGGAGGTTAGACTACGTTCTCATTGTTCACTAACCCTCATGGTTCATATTGGAGTTTAGACTACGTTCTCATTGTTCACTAACCCTCATGGTTCATATTGGAGTTTAGACTACGTTCTCATTGTTCACTAACCCTCATGGTTCATATTGGAGGTTAGACTACGTTCTCATTGTTCACTAACCCTCATGGTTCATATTGGAGGTTAGACTACGTTCTCATTGTTCACTAACCCTCATGGTTCATATTGGAGGTTAGACTACGTTCTCATTGTTCACTAACCCTCATGGTTCATATTGGAGGTTAGACTACGTTCTCATTGTTCACTAACCCTCATGGTTCATATTGGAGGTTAGACTACGTTCTCATTGTTCACTAACCCTCATGGTTCATATTGGAGGTTGGACTTATTTCTCTTTACACCGTGTTAGTATGGTCTGGAGATGTACAATAGCATCAATCCATGTTTCTGATCACACATGCATTTCTATGGAGTTTGTCCTTAAGAACACAACTCCCCAAAGAGCAAACTGGCTTTGTTATCACACTGTCCTGACTTCCGTGAGAGCATACGTAAAGACATTATACTTTTTGTTAAAAGAGAATGACAATGACGACACTAATTCATCTATGTTATTGAAAACCACCAAAGATTATTTGCGTGGCCTGTATCATATTATTGTGCAAAATATATATTTTTTTATGTCTGAACAAAGATATCTGGAATTTCTATTTATTTAACCTTTATTTAAGGCAAGTAGGCAAGTTGAGAACAAGTTCTCATTTACAACTGCGA
Source organism: Oncorhynchus kisutch (assembly GCF_002021735.2). Lineage (NCBI taxonomy): Eukaryota > Metazoa > Chordata > Actinopteri > Salmoniformes > Salmonidae > Oncorhynchus > Oncorhynchus kisutch. The sequence goes on from NC_034174.2 coordinate 3,219,924, forward strand.
CCTGGCCAAGATAAAGCAAAGCAAACAACAACACAGTGTTACACATGGAATAAACAAACATACAGTCAATAATACAGTATAAACAAGTCTATATACGATGGGAGCAAATTAGGTGAGATAAGGGAGGTAAAGGCAAAAAAAGGCCATGGTGGCAAAGTAAATACAATATAGCAAGTAAAACACTGGAATGGTAGATTTTCAGTGGAAGAATGTGCAAAGTAGAAATAAAAATAATGGGGTGCAAAGGAGCAAAATAAATAAAATAAATACAGTAGGGAAAGAGGTAGTTGTTTGGGCTAAATTATAGATGGGCTATGTACAGGTGCAGTAATCTGTGAGCTGCTCTGACAGTTGGTGCTTAAAGCTAGTGAGGGAGATACGTGTTTCCAGTTTCAGAGATTTTTGTAGTTCGTTCCAGTCATTGGCAGCAGAGAACTGGAAGGAGAGGCGGCCAAAGAAAGAATTGGTTTTGGGGGTGACCAGAGAGATATACCTGCTGGAGCGCGTGCTACAGGTGGGTGATGCTATGGTGACCAGCGAGCTGAGATAAGGGGGGACTTTACCTAGCAGGGTATTGTAGATGACATGGAGCCAGTGGGTTTGGCGACGAGTATGAAGCGAGGGCCAGCCAACGAGAGCATACAGGTCGCAATGGTGGGTAGTATATGGGGCTTTGGTGACAAAACGGATTGCACTGTGATAGACTGCATCCAATTTGTTGAGTAGGGTATTGGAGGCTATTTTGTAAATGACATCGCCGAAGTCGAGGATTGGTAGGATAGTCAGTTTTACGAGGGTATGTTTGGCAGCATGAGTGAAGGATGCTTTGTTGCGAAATAGGAAGCCAATTCTAGATTTAACTTTGGATTGGAGATGTTTGATGTGGGTCTGGAAGGAGAGTTTACAGTCTAACCAGACACCTAGGTATTTGTAGTTGCCCACGTATTCTAAGTCAGAGCCGTCCAGAGTAATTGGAGGCCACGGGAGGAGAGTTGTATGGCATTGAAGCTTGCCTGGAGGGTTGTTAACACAGTGTACAAAGAAGGGCCAGAAGTATACAGAATGGTGTCGTCTGCGTAGAGGTGGATCAGAGACTCACCAGCAGCAAGAGCGACATCATTGATGTATACAGAGAAGAGAGTCGGTCCAAGAATTGTACCCTGTGGCACCCCCATAGAGACTGCCAGAGGTCCGGACAGCAGACCCTCCGACTTGACACACTGAACTCTATCAGAGAAGTAGTTGGTGAACCAGGCGAATTACAACTTTCTCATTTAGAACAGGAACATAAACAGCAGCCGTCCATGTACAACTGGTGGCAAAGAGAGCTCTTAACCCTAGAGTCCAAGCCCTGTTTTTTTATTTTACAAGGCAAGTCAGTTAACAACTAATTCTTATTTGCAATGACGGTCCAGGAACAGTGGGTTAACTGCCTTGTTCAGGGGCATAACGACAGATTTGTTCCTTGTTAGCTCGGGGATTCAACCTTGCAACCTTTTGGTTTCTAGTCCAATGCTCTAACCACTAGGCTAACAACAGTTCTAAGCTAACACATGGAATTGTTTTAAGATGGTCATACCAAGGACCATCTCAGGAAAATTAAATATTGGATGAAACATTGAATTTGGCTTTACTGCTATTGGCCAATAGAAATGCATTGAACAACAGTGGCAAGGACAGCTCTTAACACACTACTTTCTCAAAGAGCATAAAAAAGCTATTTAGTAGTAGCTAATCTATGAGCATGGTAATGCATATGGCAGTCTCTGAGCTAATCTATGAGCATGGTAATGCATATGGAAGTCTCTGAGCTAATCTATGAGCATGGTAATGCATATGGAAGTCTCTGAGCTAATCTATGAGCATGGTAATGCATATGGAAGTCTCTGAGCTAATCTATGAGCATGGTAATGCATATGGAAGTCTCTGAGCTAATCTATGAGCATGGTAATGCATATGGAAGTCTCTTAGCTAATCTATGAGCATGGTAATGCATATGGAAGTCTCTGAGCTAATCTATGAGCATGGTAATGCATATGGCAGTCTCTGAGCTAATCTATGAGCATGGTAATGCATACGGAAGTCTCTGAGCTAATCTATGAGCATGGTAATGCATATGGAAGTCTCTGAGCTAATCTATGAGCATGGTAATGCATATGGAAGTCTCTGAGCTAATCTATGAGCATGGTAATGCATATGGCAGTCTCTGAGCTAATCTATGAGCATGGTAATGCATATGGCAGTCTCTGAGCTAATCTATGAGCATGGTAATGCATATGGAAGTCTCTGAGCTAATCTATGAGCATGGTAATGCATATGGAAGTCTCTGAGCTAATCTATGAGCATTGTAATACAGTGGGGCAAAAAAGTATTTAGTCAGCCACCAATTGTGCATGTTCTCCCACTTAAAAAGATGAGAGAGGCCTGTAATTTTCAACATAGGTACACTTCAACTATGACAGACAAAATGAGGAAAGAAAATCCAGAAAATCACATTGTAGGATTTTTTATGAATTTATTTGCAAATTATGGTGGAAAATAAGTATTTGGTCACCTACAAACAAGCAAGATTTCTGGCTCTCACAGACCTGTAACTTCTTCTTTAAGAGGCCTCTCTGTCCTCCACTCATTACCTGTATTAATGGCACCTGTTTGAACTTGTTATCAGTATAAAAGACAACTGTCCACAACCTCAAACAGTCACACTCCAAACTCCACTATGGCCAAGACCAAAGAGCTGTCAAAGGACACCAGAAACAAAATTGTAGACCTGCACCAGGCTGGGAAGACTGAATCTGCAATAGGTAAGCAGCTTGGTTTGAAGAAATCAACTGTGGGAGCAATTATTAGGAAATGGAAGACATACAAGACCACTGATAATCTCCCTCGATCTGGGGCTCCACGCAAGATCTCACCCTGTGGGGTCAAAATGATCACAAGAACGGTGAGCAAAAATCACAGAACATCACGGGGGGACCTAGTGAATGACCTGCAGAGAGCTGGGACCAAAGTAACAAAGCCTACCATCAGTAACACACTACGCCGCCAGGGACTCAAATCCTGCAATCAGTGAAGACTAGTATACACAACAACTCAATGAAACACAACAACTAAATTCATAACATTTCTAGGTTAAAATCAAGAAATGCACATTCTACTAATCTATTTAATGTCCCCCTGCTTAAGCCAGTACATGTCCAGGCCCGTCTGAAGTTTGCTAGAGAGCATTTGGATGATCCAGAAGAAAGATTGGGTGAATGTCATATGGTCAGATGAAACCAAAATATAACTTTTTGGTAAAATTTCAACTCGTCGTGTTTGGAGGACAAAGAATGCTGAGTTGCATCCAAAGAACACCACACCTACTGTGAAGCATGGGGGTGGAAACATCATGCTTTGGGTCTGTTTTTCTGCAAAGGGACCAGGACGACTGATCTGTGTAAAGGAAAGACTGAATGGGGCCATGTATCGTGAGATTTTGAGTGAAAACCTCCTTCCATCAGCAAGGGTATTGAAGATGAAACGTGGCTGGGTCTTTCAGCATGACAATGATCCCAAACACACTGCCCGGGCAACAAAGGAGTGGCTTCGTAAGAAGCATTTCAAGGTCCTGGAGTGACCTAGCCAGTCTCCAGATCTCAACCCCATAGAAAATCTTTGGAGGGAGTTGAAAGTCCGTGTTGCCCAGCAACAGCCCCAAAACATCACTGCTCTAGAGGAGATCTGCATGGAGGAATGGGCCAAAATACCAGCAACAGTGTGTGAAAACCTTGTGAAGACTTACAGAAAACATTTGACCTCTGTCATTGCCAACAAAGGGTATATAACAAAGTATTGAGATAAACTTTTGTTATTGACCAAATACTTATTTTCCACCATAATTTGCAAATAAATTCATGAAAAATCCTACAATGTGTTTTTCTGGATTTTTATTCCTCATTTTGTCTGTCATAGTTGAAGTGTACATGTGATGAAAATTACAGGCCTATCTCATCTTTTTAAGTGGGAGAACTTGCACAATTGGTGGCTGACTAAATACTTTTTTGCCCCACTGTACATATGGAAGTCTCTGAGCTAATCTATGTGCATGGTAATAAATATGGAAGTATCTGAGCTAATCTATGAGCATGGTAATACATTTGGAAGTCTCTGAGCTAATCTATGAGCACGGTAATAAATATGGAAGTCTCTTAGCTAATCTATGAGCATGGTAATGCATATGGAAGTCTCTGAGCTAGTCTATGAGCATGGTAATGCATGTGGAAGTCTCGGAGCTAGTCTATGAGCATGGTAATGCATATGGAAGTCTCTTAGCTAATCTATGAGCATGGTAATGCATATAGAAGTCTCTTAGCTAATCTATGAGCATGGTAATGCATATGGAAGTCTCTGAGCTGAGTTGTTGTCGCCTTAATCACAACTCTGTTGCATGCGTTAAAGATGCATCAGGCAACCAATGTTTCAGCTCTGAGATGAACAGTATGTTTACTCAGTTCTATAAATTGCTATACTCTTTAGAATTCTCAAACCACCTGCTTGATAAATGCTTAAAACTTTGTCAGATCTTGGAGCATGACAGCTCAATTTTGAACATGCCAATAGCTAGTACGGAAGTAGCTGAATAAATCGATGAATTACCCTCTGGAAAATCTTCAGGGCCAGATGGGTTTCCCCCAGAAGTATTTAAAGTATTTATAAATTGCCTTGCCTCATTATTAACCAGAATATATTCTCACGCTTAGTGGAATCACTACCTCCGACTCTTCAGAATGCCTCAAATACGTTAATACCCCCAAAAAACAAAGACCCGGAAGAGCTTTCTTCCTATAGGCCCATTTCCCTACTGAAAGTTGATAAGAGAATCCTTGCCCAGGTCTTAGCTAAAACAGTCTCACTCGACATGGAGAAAGCTTTTGACAGAATAGAGTGGCCGTACTTATTCAATGTGTTTCTCAGTAAAACATTTATAGACAGGGTTAGACTTCTGTACTCTTCCCCTAAGGCTACTATTATGGTTGATGGAACAACATCTGCCCCCTTCGCTCTGGGAAGGGGCACATGACCAGGCTGTCCCTTTTCCACATGCTAATTGCCCTAGTCATAGAACCCCTGGCAGAAGCCATCAGAACCCATCCTAGATTCAAGGGTATTCAGACTAAAAAGAAGGAGCATAAAATATATATTATATGCTGATGATGTATTACTGTTCTTGAATGACCCAAACGAGTCTGTCCCAGCTGTCCTGGATGTCTTTCATTCATTTAGTTCCTTCTCAGAGTATAATATAAACAGTGAAAGCTGTGGCCCTACCATTGGGTACATGTAGGAACCCAGAAAATCCAGTCACATCACCCTTTCAGCTCTCATACAATGGGTTTAAATATTTAGGAATACGGGTTCAATACTGTCATGATGATGTGGTTAAATCTAATCTGAATCCAATTTTGCAATAGATTAAGGATGATTTGACTAGTTGGTTGTCATTCTCACTCCCTTGGTTAGGACATATTGCTGTGATTAAAATGAATGTACTCCCCTGGGTGGTATCACTCCCTTGGTTAGGACATATTGCTGTGATTAAAATGAATGTACTCCCCTGGGTGGTATCACTCCCTTGGTAAGGACATATTGCTGTGATTAAAATGAATGTACTCCCCTGGGTGGTATCACTCCCTTGGTTAGGACATATTGCTGTGATTAAAATGAATGTACTCCCCTGGGTGGTATCACTCCCTTGGTTAGGACATATTGCTGTGATTAAAATGAATGTACTCCCCTGGGTGGTATCACTCCCTTGGTAAGGACATATTGCTGTGATTAAAATGAATGTACTCCCCTGGGTGGTATCACTCCCTTGGTAAGGACATATTGCTGTGATTAAAATGAATGTACTCCCCTGGGTGGTATCACTCCCTTGGTTAGGACATATTGCTGTGATTAAAATGAATGTACTCCCCTGGGTGGTATCACTCCCTTGGTAAGGACATATTGCTGTGATTAAAATGAATGTACTCCCCTGGGTGGTATCACTCCCTTGGTTAGGACATATTGCTGTGATTAAAATGAATGTACTCCCCTGGGTGGTATCACTCCCTTGGTAAGGACATATTGCTGTGATTAAAATGAATGTACTCCCCTGGGTGGTATCACTCCCTTGGTTAGGACATATTGCTGTGATTAAAATGAATGTACTCCCCTGGGTGGTATCACTCCCTTGGTAAGGACATATTGCTGTGATTAAAATGAATCTACAGTTAAAAATTATACAACTGTTTCAAACTACGCCTGTTGTCAGAAGTAAATATGGCCCTGCATGTTTTGGGGAATGTCCCTCGTCATTCAGGGCAGGCAGAGACCCACCTGTTTTGAGCTCCACCTGTTTAGCTAAAAAGGTGTTATTTTGCATGTTATTTTGGCATTCATTCATGTCACATATCAGTGTGCAAACAATGAGTTAATAAAGCTGCATAAAAGCATGGTGTCTTTCTTAATTAAGGCAGCTCCAAAATGCTGTGTTGCAGCCTAGCTCAGTGCTTTCTGTGGTGGTGGGGCAGCCAGCAGGAAAATACAGAGCATAGGGGTTGGTAATCTTCTCTAGTTGCAGCCTGATTGGCTCAGTGTTCTGTCACTCATGGGAACATTATGTCACCGCAAAATCTACAGGGAGAGCTAGAAAGTTCAATCCCCTTGGGTGCTGCCATAGATTTACATTAGAAGTGCCCATCCAAGAAGTCTCAAGGTCATTGGCCACAGATAAAATGACGTCAAATCACGTTATATCTACCACAGCTTTGATTGGACTGATGATGTCAACATCATACTTACAAATCTCAGCTAGCAAGCTAGAAAAGCAGTTGTCATCATGAATCACGTCGACAATCTACTGGCAAATCCTTTTCAATCCTTGTCATATCAAGATAAATTATAGATACAATGTATCTCTGCTCATCAGCCATTGGACATAAACATTACTCAAGTCATAAATCATAAATTCAACAATGAGTGGTTTGGAAGGAATCAATGGCTAACTGCAAGTGTCGCAAAGCAATAATTTATTTTGCTTCCCCTTTCTGCTATTCGGTGGAGAGGGTGTGTGGTCCAAGTCTGGGTTTATAGCATCTATCTGAAAAAGTCTCTTTTCCAAGCTGCAAAGGATAAGCATTTACATGAAACACCATGGGCCAGAAAAGGTTGAATACACTGGCCATGCTTTCAATCCAGCTTGACTTCTGCCGAGTTCAAAACAACTGGAAACTCGGAACTGGGAAATATCAGACTTCATTGAGTTCAAGACAACTGGGAACTCTGAAAAAACGAGCTCCGACTGGGAAAATATGTTTTGAACGGTCATCCAACTCGGAATTCCAATTCGGGCCTCGGGCCTCTTTCTAGAGCTCTGACATGAAGATCAATGATATCATCATGATTCTTGAAAGCACCATAAATCTAGAGAATGCCGGACTTTGATGAAAATGTACCCACAAGAAGTACGGCCACGCCTCAAGCGGAGTCCAATCATGTCTTGTATGCTGCTGCATAAATTATGTAATATGCCAGGGAGATGTATACTGTAGCTAAGAAAGTCATACTAAGTGTATGTTGTGTAGTAAGCTGTTACTATCCCATGTGCTTCACCCTAATCATTTGGTCCCTTTCCCCCTCAGAATTTAGCCAACTGTTCTGACTTGGTGGTGCAATATTGTAAGAGCTTTCATTGTCTGCTTATATGCCGCCGTTTTTCCTATGGTTCTGACTTGGTGTACAGGGAGAATACTCTAAGAACGGCCCATGTTCGGAATTCTGTCGCTGTACATTTCAAAAGTGCTGAACAAATGTTTATATTGACTATGTCCGTCTTAGCTCGCTCATTAATGCCTTAATCAAAATTAAGTATTGCCTCTTATCCACCACATTTGTTTAAGCAAGTCAGCCATATGAGCTATGTTTTTTTAAAGGCAGTAAATGAGGCTGAATTAACAGTTTTGCCTGACAAGGCTACGCTGATAGCTAGGTGTAGCAGTGGTAAGGATTCACTACATATATAGTAACCCCAGGTGTAAACTAGTAAATAATGCCTCTCAGAAAGTATTCAACTGTCAAGAGGAGTAAAACAAGGTTGTCCACTATCAGCATATCTATTTATTATGGCCATTAAAATCAGATCCACCAATATTATCAAGGGGCTAGACAATCCCAGACATAAAAACAAACGTGTCATTGTACGCTTGCAAATCATATTTTCTTTTAAATCCACAATCTGGATCCCTGCACAGCCTCATAGAGGATCTATACTGAACAAAAAATGTAACGCAACGTGCAACAATTTCAACGATTTTACTGAGTTACAATAATCTATGGATTTCACATGACTGAGCAGGGGCGCAGCCATGGGTGGCCATAGGCCTACCCACTTGGGAGCCAGTTCGATATGCAAAGTCACATAATATGCAAAGTCACATAATTGAGACACACCCACTTTTCAAGTTTGTCTATCAGTGTTTGTAGCTGAAATGTTTTGTGTTTTTTTTTCTCCATTTACCTTTGTTTCATCTGTCTGTGAACGCATTGGACAATAGTGCAATATTGCATACAGAGTTTTTAAGGAGACAAAACAGGTCGGATGAAACTTTTGAGGCCTACTTGGATATACCTGGGCACCCTACTATGCACTGGGACAATATCTGAGCAGATCCTCCAAGGTGCTTCTCTCCCGGCTTCCGGGTGGTGCGAATGTGGCGTGGGAGGCAGTGAAAAAGTAAAAAATGGAAGTAAATGGAAGAATACTCTTATTGCAATGTGACTGGCTCTTAAAATGCCCTTTGGTTGTGCGTAGTGTAGTCTGTGGTGTTGCCAGGGAACAGCACTCTCTTCGAAGAAGTAGGAGGTGAAGATCTTTCGCACACGGATTGACTCTCTTGCAATGTGCCCATTTTAGTCTCCACAACCAGGACTGAGAACTGCTGCAGACAGGCTTTCACAGCTCTCTGTATCTGAGGACAGAAAACATCACAAGAAACAGACTTCATTATACTCAAATTAGACGGCACTGAATATTATGTTATTATTATCTCTGTCGTCACTTCTAGGGACAGGAACTACACAAGTACCTGCCCTATCCAGAATAGCTCTCACTTTGACAGTTGGTGCTGCTAACCTTTCACCCACCATGGCTGTTCGCTAGCTATGTACAAATGCATTTGGAGTTTGTTTTACAGTGATCAATACATTATGATAGCTAGCTAATATGAAGTTAGCTAGCTAAGATAATTAAATATCACCAGCTATCTATACAGTGTGTCTTTTTTTAATTGAACTAGGCAAGTCAGTTAAGAACAAATTCTTATTTACTATGGTGGCCTACCAAAAGGCAAAAGGCCTCCCGCAGGGGGCTGGGATTTAAATTAAAATAAATTAAATAAAAATATAGAACAAAACACTCATCACAACAAGAGAGACAACACAACAATACATAAAGAGAGACCTAAGACAACAACAATATAGCATGGCAGTAACACATGACAACACAGCATGGTAGCAACACAGACTGACAACAACATCGTAGCAACACAACATGGTAGCAGCACAAAAGAGGGTACAAACATTATTGGGCACAGACAACAGCACAAAGAGCAAGAAGGTTGAGACAACAATACATCACGCAAAGCAGCCACAACTGTCAGTAAGAGTGTCCATGATTGTGTCTTTGAATGAAGAGATTGGAGATAAAACTGTAAAGTTGGTTAGATAGCTAGCTAGCTAGGTGAGTTTAAATGTATTTGGCTAAGGTGTATGTGAACTTCTGACTTCAACCATAAATATATATACACATACACACGGAGTATACAAAACATTAAGAACACCTGCTCTTTCCTTGACAGACTGACCAGGTGAATCCATGATGAATTTTTTATGTAATTTGTTAAAGCCACTTCAAATCAGTGTAGATGAAGGGGAGGAGACAGGCTAAAGAATGATTTTTAAGCCTTCAGACATTTATTTTATCTAACTAGGCAAGTCAGTTAAGAACAAAGTTAAGAACAAATTCTTATTTTCAATGCCGGCCTAGGAACACTGCCTGTTCCTTTCGGTTACTAGTCCAACGCTCTAACCACTAGGCTACCCTGCTGCCCCAAGACATGGATTGTGTATATGTGTCATTCAGAGGGTGAATGGGCAAGACAAAAGGTTTAAGTGCCTTCTTTTTTTTTTACCCCTTTTTCTCCCCAATTTCGTGGTATCCAATTGTTTAGTAGTTACTATCTTGTCTCATCACTTCAACTCCCGTACGGGCTCGGGAGAGACGAAGGTTGAAAGTCATGCGTCCTCCGATACACAACCCATCCAAGCCGCCCTCCAACCTGGAAGCCAGCCGCACCAATGTGTCGGAGGAAACACCGTGCATCTGGCAACCTTGGTTAGTGCGCACTGCGCCCGGCCTGCCACAGGAGTCGCTGGTGCGTGATGAGACAAGGATTTCCCTACCGGCCAAACCCTCCCTAACCCAGACGACGCTAGACCAATTGTGCGTCGCCCCACGGACCTCCCGGTCGCGGCCGGTTACGACACAGAGCCTGGGCGCGAAACCAGAATCTCTGGTGGCGCAGCTGGCACTGCAGTACAGCGCCCTTAGCCACTGCACCACCCGGGAGGCCCTGGTTTAAGTGCCTTTGAACAGGGTATGGTAGTAGGTGCCAGGCGAACCGGTTAGTGTCAAGAAATGCAATGCTGCTGGGTTTTTCAAGCTCAACAATTTCCTGTGTGTATCAAGTACGGTCCACCACCCAACGTACATCCAGCCAACTTGACAACTGTGGGAAGCATTGGAGTCAACATGGGACAGCATCTCATGTTGGAACGCTTTCAACACCTTGTCGAGTCCATGCCCTGACTAATTGAGGCTCTTCTGAGTGAAGGTCCGTACCACCACATGGCCAGCAGATGGCAGTGTTAACCCTATTCTGTCTTTTTCTAGTCCATCACAGGAAGGTGTTCCTAATGTTTGGTAAACTCAGTGTATGCTGTATCAGAATTGCTATACTGAACAAAAATAAACACAACATGCAACAATTAAAAATATTTTAAAGAGTTATAGTTCATATCAGGAAATCAGTCTATTAAAACAAATGAATTTGGCTCTAATCCATGGATTTCTCATGACTGGGCAGGGGTGGAGCCATGGGTGGGCCTACGGGGGCATAGGGCTACCCACTTGGCAGCCAGGCCCAGCCAATCAGAATGAGTTTTTCCCCACAAAAGGGGTTTATTACAGACATTTCTGCAGTCAACATGCCAATTGTACACTTCCTTGTGTGACAAAACAGAATATTTTAAAGTGGCCTTTTAATGTCCCCAGAACAAGGTGCACCTGTGTAATGATCATGCTGTTTAATAATTTTCTTGATATGCCACACCTGTCAAGTTGATGAATTATCTTGGCAAAGGACAAATGCTCACTAACAGCGATAAACAAATTTGTGTTAAAAATTTGAGAGAAATAAGCTTTTTGTACGAATGGAAAATGTATGTTTTTTTATTTCAGCTCAAGGTAACATGAGACAAAGACTTTACATGTGGCACATACATACATGGCAGTTAATTAGGTACCCCGCCTTCCTGGGCTTTTCACTCACGACAGTGTCTAACACTGTGCCTGGCTCTAACCCTGGTCACAACCATAGCACCTAACCGTGACCCTGACTAACCCTGGTCACAACCATAACACCTAACCAGGCCCCTGACTAACCCTGGTCACAACCATAACACCTAACCAGGCCCCTGACTAACCCTGGTCACAACCATAACACCTAACCAGGCCCCTGACTAACCCCAGTCACAACCATAACACCTAACCATGACCCTGACTAACCCTGGTCACAACCATAACACCTAACCAGGCCCCTGACTCTAACCCCAGTCACAACCATAACACAATAACAATGACCCTGACTCTAACCCCAGTCACAACCATAACACAATAACAATGACCCTGACTCTAACCCCAGTCACAACCATAACACAATAACAATGACCCTGACTCTAACCCCAGTCACAACCATAACACCTAACCATGACCCTGACTCTAACCCCAGTCACAACCATAACACCTAACCATGACCCTGACTCTAACCCCAGTCACAACCATAACACAATAACAATGACCCTGACTCTAACCCTGGTCACAACCATAACACAATAACAATGACCCTGACTCTAACCCCAGTCACAACCATAACACCTAACCATGACCCTGACTCTAACCCCAGTCACAACCATAACACAATAACAATGACCCTGACTCTAACCCCAGTCACAACCATAACACCTAACCATGACCCTGACTCTAACCCCAGTCACAACCATAACACCTAACCATGACCCTGACTCTAACCCCAGTCACAACCATAACACAATAACAATGACCCTGACTCTAACCCCAGTCACAACCATAACACAATAACAATGACCCTGACTCTAACCCCAGTCACAACCATAACACCTAACCATGACCCTGACTCTAACCCCAGTCACAACCATAACACAATAACAATGACCCTGACTCTAACCCCAGTCACAACCATAACACAATAACAATGACCCTGACTAACCCCAGCCTAACACATTGTGTGTGGACATCTAACCACTTTAGCCCATAGAGTACTAGCAATACAAACCGATTGTCAAAGCTAGCTAAAGCTAACCAGCTACGTTTAATATTAATTATCTAGCTAACATTAGGCTATAACTAGCAATGGAAATGACTTTTTGAGATAATATTACAACACAGATCATGCACATAACATTAGCAGGCGAGCTAACAGTACACTTTAACTTGGGGCCTTTTGTTTAGACATGTAGCCAGCTAGCTAGCTAAATAATTAACCATAATCTCAATCCATAGAGTACTAGCAATACAAATCGAAGCTGTGCACGAATACTCATACTAACCACACTAACAATACTATTTGTGACGTAAATTGAGTATGTAGAGAATGCTTATTGGTCATAGCATACTACTGACAATAGAGTTAGTATGCCAAAAGTTACCGGATGTCATTCTACATTTGCCAAAGTACAAAGTATACAAGCAGTGTACACTATTTCTGTGCTTTTAGGGCCCATAATGCAATTCATAAAATGGCCGTGGCTTCACAACGTTTTCAGATCTGAAGAAAATGGCAGAAAATATGCAGCCGAAGTCAGACTTGATACAATGGAACATCGGAGCCAAACACCTGCCAAAGGATTTATAGCTGGAGTCTCGTTGGGATCACATTGTAGACCTTACTGTGAAACGCTTACTTACTAACCCATAACCAACAATGCAGTTCAATAAATACTTACTAAATAAAGTAATTTTAGTGGAATTTTTTTTTTTTAAAGAAAGAAAAAGTAACACAACAAAATCACATAACAATAACGAGACTTTATACAGGGTATTACGGTACAGAGTCAATGTGGAGGCTATATACAGGGGGTACCGGTACAGAGTCAATGTGGAGGCTATATACAGGGGGTACCGGTACAGAGTCAATGTGGAGGCTATATACAGGGGGTACTGGTACAGAGTCAATGTGGAGGCTTTATACAGGGGGTACCGGTACAGAGTCAATGTGGAGGCTATATACAGGGGGTACTGGTACAGAGTCAATATGGAGGCTATATACAGGGGGTACTGGTACAGAGTCAATATGGAGGCTATATACAGGGGGTACTGGTACAGAGTCAATATGGAGGCTATATACAGGGGGTACTGGTACAGAGTCAATATGGAGGCTATATACAGGGTATTACGGTACAGAGTCAATGTGGAGGCTATATACAGGGGGTACCGGTACAGAGTCAATGTGGAGGCTATATACAGGGGGTACTGGTACAGAGTCAATATGGAGGCTATATACAGGGTATTACGGTACAGAGTCAATGTGGAGGCTATATACAGGGTATTACGGTACAGAGTCAATGTGGAGGCTATATACAGGGTATTACGGTACAAAGTCAATGTGGAGGCTATATACAGGGGGTACTGGTACAGAGTCAATATGGAGGCTATATACAGGGTATTACGGTACAGAGTCAATGTGGAGGCTATATACAGGGGGTACTGGTACAGAGTCAATATGGAGGCTATATACAGGGGGTACTGGTACAGAGTCAATATGGAGGCTATATACAGGGTATTACGGTACAGAGTCAATGTGGAGGCTATATACAGGGGGTACCGGTACAGAGTCAATGTGGAGGCTATATACAGGGGGTACCGGTACAGAGTCAATGTGGAGGCTATATACAGGGGGTACTGGTACAGAGTCAATGTGGAGGCTATATACAGGGGGTACCGGTACAGAGTCAATGTGGAGGCTATATACAGGGGGTACCGGTACAGAGTCAATGTGGAGGCTATATACAGGGGGTACTGGTACAGAGTCAATGTGGAGGCTATATACAGGGGGTACCGGTACAGAGTCAATGTGGAGGCTATATACAGGGGGTACTGGTACAGAGTCAATGTGGAGGCTATATACAGGGGGTACCGGTACAGAGTCAATGTGGAGGCTATATACAGGGGGTGCCGGTACAGAGTCAATGTGGAGGCTATATACAGGGGGTACCGGTACAGAGTCAATGTTGAGGCTATATACAGGGGGTGCCGGTACATGTGCCGGTACTAAGTCAATGTGGAGGCTATACACAGGGGGTGCCGGTACTAAGTCAATGTGGAGGCTATATACAGGGGGTACCGGTACAGAGTCAATGTGGAGGCTATACACAGGGGGTCCCGGTACATGTCAATGTGGAGGCTATATACAGGGGGTGCCGGTACTAAGTCAATGTGGAGGCTATATACAGGGGGTGCCGGTACTAAGTCAATGTGGAGGCTATATACAGGGGGTGCCGGTACTAAGTCAATGTGGAGGCTATATACAGGGGGTGCCGGTACTAAGTCAATGTGGAGGCTATACACAGGGGGTGCCGGTACTAAGTCAATGTGGAGGCTATACACAGGGGGTGCTGGTACTAAGTCAATGTGGACGCTATATACAGGGGGTGCCGGTACTAAGTCAATGTGGAGGCTATATACAGGGGATGCCGGTACTAAGTCAATGTGGAGGCTATATACAGGGGGTGCCGGTACTAAGTTAATGTGGAGGCTATATACAGGGGGTGCCGGTACTAAGTCAATGTGGAGGCTATACACAGAGGGTGCCGGTACTAAGTCAATGTGCAGGGGTACAGGTTAGTAATGTGACTATATACAGGGGGTGCCGGTACTAAGTCAATGTGCGGGCAGGGGTACAGGTTAGTAATGAGACTATATACAGGGGGTGCCGGTACTAAGTCAATGTGGAGGCTATACACAGGGGGTGCCGGTACTAAGTCAATGTGGAGGCTATATACAGGGGTGCCGGTACAGAGTCAATGTGGAGGCTATATACAGGGGGTGCGGGTACATGTCAATGTGGAGGCTATATACAGGGGGTGCGGGTACATGTCAATGTGGAGGCTATATACAGGGGGTGCCGGTACATGTCAATGTGGAGGTTATATACAGGGGGTGCCGGTACATGTGCCGGTACTAAGTCAATGTGGAGGCTATACACAAGGGGTGCCGGTACTAAGTCAATGTGGAGGCTATATACAGGGGGTGCCGGTACTAAGTCAATGTGGAGGCTATATACAGGGCGTGCCGGTACTAAGTCAATGTGGAGGCTATACACAGGGGGTGCCGGTACTAAGTCAATGTGGAGGCTATATACAGGGGGTGCCGGTACTAAGTCAATGTGGAGGCTATATACAGGGGGTGCCGGTACTAAGTCAATGTGGAGGCTATATACAGGGGGTGCCGGTACTAAGTCAATGTGGAGGCTATACACAGGGGGTGCCGGTACTAAGTCAATGCGGAGGCTATATACAGGGGGTACCGGTACAGAGTCAATGTGGAGGCTATATACAGGGGGTACCGGTACAGAGTCAATGTGGAGGCTATATACAGGGGGTCCCGGTACATGTCAATGTGGAGGCTATATACAGGGGGTGCCGGTACTAAGTCAATGTGGAGGCTATATACAGGGGGTGCCGGTACTAAGTCAATGTGGAGGCTATACACAGGGGGTGCCGGTACATGTCAATGTGGAGGCTATATACAGGAGGTGCCGGTACTAAGTCAATGTGGAGGCTATACACAGGGGGTGCCGGTACTAAGTCAATGTGCAGGGGTACAGGTTAGTAATGAGACTATATACAGGGGGTGCCGGTACTAAGTCAATGTGTGGGCAGGGGTACAGGTTAGTAATGAGACTATATACAGGGGGTGCCGGTACTAAGTCAATGTGGAGGCCATACACAGGGGGTGCCGGTACTAAGTCAATGTGGAGGCTATATACAGGGGGTGCCGGTACTAAGTCAATGTGGAGGCTATACACAGGGGGTGCCGGTACTAAGTCAATGTGGAGGCTATACACAGGGGGTGCCGGTACTAAGTCAATGTGGAGGCTATATACAGGGGGTGCGGGTACGTGTCAATGTGGAGGCTATATACAGGGGGTGCCGGTACATGTCAATGTGGAGGTTATATACAGGGGGTGCCGGTACATGTGCCGGTACTAAGTCAATGTGGAGGCTATACACAAGGGGTGCCGGTACTAAGTCAACGTGGAGGCTACATACAGGGGGTGCCGGTACTAAGTCAATGTGGAGGCTATATACAGGGGGTGCCGGTACTAAGTCAATGTGGAGGCTATACACAGGGGGTGCCGGTACATGTCAATGTGGAGGTTATATACAGGGGGTGCCGGTACATGTGCCGGTACTAAGTCAATGTGGAGGCTATACACAAGGGGTGCCGGTACTAAGTCAATGTGGAGGCTATATACAGGGGGTGCCGGTACTAAGTCAATGTGGAGGCTATATACAGGGGGTGCCGGTACTAAGTCAATGTGGAGGCTATATACAGGGGGTGCCGGTACTAAGTCAATGTGGAGGCTATACACAGGGGGTGCCGGTACTAAGTCAATGTGGAGGCTATACACAGGGGGTGCTGGTACTAAGTCAATGTGGACGCTATATACAGGGGGTGCCGGTACTAAGTCAATGTGGAGGCTATATACAGGGGATGCCGGTACTAAGTCAATGTGGAGGCTATATACAGGGGGTGCCGGTACTAAGTTAATGTGGAGGCTATATACAGGGGGTGCCGGTACTAAGTCAATGTGGAGGCTATACACAGAGGGTGCCGGTACTAAGTCAATGTGCAGGGGTACAGGTTAGTAATGTGACTATATACAGGGGGTGCCGGTACTAAGTCAATGTGCGGGCAGGGGTACAGGTTAGTAATGAGACTATATACAGGGGGTGCCGGTACTAAGTCAATGTGGAGGCTATACACAGGGGGTGCCGGTACTAAGTCAATGTGGAGGTTATATACAGGGGGTGCCGGTACTAAGTCAATGTGGAGGCTATATACAGGGGTGCCGGTACAGAGTCAATGTGGAGGCTATATACAGGGGGTGCGGGTACATGTCAATGTGGAGGCTATATACAGGGGGTGCGGGTACATGTCAATGTGGAGGCTATATACAGGGGGTGCCGGTACATGTCAATGTGGAGGTTATATACAGGGGGTGCCGGTACATGTGCCGGTACTAAGTCAATGTGGAGGCTATACACAAGGGGTGCCGGTACTAAGTCAATGTGGAGGCTATATACAGGGGGTGCCGGTACTAAGTCAATGTGGAGGCTATATACAGGGCGTGCCGGTACTAAGTCAATGTGGAGGCTATACACAGGGGGTGCCGGTACTAAGTCAATGTGGAGGCTATATACAGGGGGTGCCGGTACTAAGTCAATGTGGAGGCTATATACAGGGGGTGCCGGTACTAAGTCAATGTGGAGGCTATATACAGGGGGTGCCGGTACTAAGTCAATGTGGAGGCTATACACAGGGGGTGCCGGTACTAAGTCAATGCGGAGGCTATATACAGGGGGGTACCGGTACAGAGTCAATGTGGAGGCTATATACAGGGGGTACCGGTACAGAGTCAATGTGGAGGCTATATACAGGGGGTCCCGGTACATGTCAATGTGGAGGCTATATACAGGGGGTGCCGGTACTAAGTCAATGTGGAGGCTATATACAGGGGGTGCCGGTACTAAGTCAATGTGGAGGCTATACACAGGGGGTGCCGGTACATGTCAATGTGGAGGCTATATACAGGAGGTGCCGGTACTAAGTCAATGTGGAGGCTATACACAGGGGGTGCCGGTACTAAGTCAATGTGCAGGGGTACAGGTTAGTAATGAGACTATATACAGGGGGTGCCGGTACTAAGTCAATGTGTGGGCAGGGGTACAGGTTAGTAATGAGACTATATACAGGGGGTGCCGGTACTAAGTCAATGTGGAGGCCATACACAGGGGGTTGCCGGTACTAAGTCAATGTGGAGGCTATATACAGGGGGTGCCGGTACTAAGTCAATGTGGAGGCTATACACAGGGGGTGCCGGTACTAAGTCAATGTGGAGGCTATACACAGGGGGTGCCGGTACTAAGTCAATGTGGAGGCTATATACAGGGGGTGCGGGTACGTGTCAATGTGGAGGCTATATACAGGGGGTGCCGGTACATGTCAATGTGGAGGTTATATACAGGGGGTGCCGGTACATGTGCCGGTACTAAGTCAATGTGGAGGCTATACACAAGGGGTGCCGGTACTAAGTCAACGTGGAGGCTACATACAGGGGGTGCCGGTACTAAGTCAATGTGGAGGCTATATACAGGGGGTGCCGGTACTAAGTCAATGTGGAGGCTATACACAGGGGGTGCCGGTACATGTCAATGTGGAGGTTATATACAGGGGGTGCCGGTACATGTGCCGGTACTAAGTCAATGTGGAGGCTATACACAAGGGGTGCCGGTACTAAGTCAATGTGGAGGCTATATACAGGGGGTGCCGGTACTAAGTCAATGTGGAGGCTATATACAGGGCGTGCCGGTACTAAGTCAATGTGGAGGCTATACACAGGGGGTGCCGGTACTAAGTCAATGTGGAGGCTATATACAGGGGGTGCCGGTACTAAGTCAATGTGGAGGCTATATACAGGGGGTGCCGGTACTAAGTCAATGTGGAGGCTATATACAGGGGGTGCCGGTACTAAGTCAATGTGGAGGCTATACACAGGGGGTGCCGGTACTAAGTCAATGCGGAGGCTATATACAGGGGGTACCGGTACAGAGTCAATGTGGAGGCTATATACAGGGGGTACCGGTACAGAGTCAATGTGGAGGCTATATACAGGGGGTCCCGGTACATGTCAATGTGGAGGCTATATACAGGGGGTGCCGGTACTAAGTCAATGTGGAGGCTATATACAGGGGGTGCCGGTACTAAGTCAATGTGGAGGCTATACACAGGGGGTGCCGGTACATGTCAATGTGGAGGCTATATACAGGAGGTGCCGGTACTAAGTCAATGTGGAGGCTATACACAGGGGGTGCCGGTACTAAGTCAATGTGCAGGGGTACAGGTTAGTAATGAGACTATATACAGGGGGTGCCGGTACTAAGTCAATGTGTGGGCAGGGGTACAGGTTAGTAATGAGACTATATACAGGGGGTGCCGGTACTAAGTCAATGTGGAGGCCATACACAGGGGGTGCCGGTACTAAGTCAATGTGGAGGCTATATACAGGGGGTGCCGGTACTAAGTCAATGTGGAGGCTATACACAGGGGGTGCCGGTACTAAGTCAATGTGGAGGCTATACACAGGGGGTGCCGGTACTAAGTCAATGTGGAGGCTATATACAGGGGGTGCGGGTACGTGTCAATGTGGAGGCTATATACAGGGGGTGCCGGTACATGTCAATGTGGAGGTTATATACAGGGGGTGCCGGTACATGTGCCGGTACTAAGTCAATGTGGAGGCTATACACAAGGGGTGCCGGTACTAAGTCAACGTGGAGGCTACATACAGGGGGTGCCGGTACTAAGTCAATGTGGAGGCTATATACAGGGGGTGCCGGTACTAAGTCAATGTGGAGGCTATACACAGGGGGTGCCGGTACTAAGTCAATGTGGAGGCTATATACAGGGGGTGCCGGTACTAAGTCAATGTGGAGGCTATATACAGGGGTGCGGGTACGTGTCAATGTGGAGGCTATATACAGGGGGTGCCGGTACATGTCAATGTGGAGGTTATATACAGGGGGTGCCGGTACATGTGCCGGTACTAAGTCAATGTGGAGGCTATACACAAGGGGTGCCGGTACTAAGTCAATGTGGAGGCTATATACAGGGGGTGCCGGTACTAAGTCAATGTGGAGGCTATACACAGGGGGTGCCGGTACTAAGTCAATGTGGAGGCTATATACAGGGGGTGCCGGTACTAAGTCAATGTGGAGGCTATATACAGGGGGTGCGGGTACGTGTCAATGTGGAGGCTATATACAGGGGGTGCCGGTACATGTGCCGGTACTAAGTCAATGTGGAGGCTATACACAAGGGGTGCCGGTACTAAGTCAATGTGGAGGCTATATACAGGGGGTGCCGGTACTAAGTCAATGTGGAGGCTATATACAGGGGGTGCCGGTACTAAGTCAATGTGGAGGCTATATACAGGGGGTGCCGGTACTAAGTCAATGTGGAGGCTATATACAGGGGGTGCGGGTACGTGTCAATGTGGAGGCTATATACAGGGGGTGCCGGTACATGTGCCGGTACTAAGTCAATGTGGAGGCTATACACAAGGGGTGCCGGTACTAAGTCAATGTGGAGGCTATATACAGGGGGTGCCGGTACTAAGTCAATGTGGAGGCTATATACAGGGGGTGCCGGTACTAAGTCAATGTGGAGGCTATATACAGGGGGTGCCGGTACTAAGTCAATGTGGAGGCTATACACAGGGGGTGCCGGGACTAAGTCAATGTGGAGGCTATATACAGGGGGTGCCGGTACTAAGTCAATGTGGAGGCTATACACAGGGGGTGCCGGTACTAAGTCAATGTGGAGGCAAATACAGGGGGTGCTGGTACTAAGTCAATGTGGAGGCTATACACAGGGGGTGCCGGTACTAAGTCAATGTGGAGGCTATATACAGGGGGTGCCGGTACTAAGTCAATGTGGAGGCTATACACAGGGGGTGCCGGTACTAAGTCAATGTGGAGGCTATACACAGGGGGTGCCGGTACTAAGTCAATGTGGAGGCTATATACAGGGGGTGCCGGTACTAAGTCAATGTGGAGGCTATATACAGGGGGTGCCGGTACTAAGTCAATGTGGAGGCTATACACAGGGGGTGCCGGTACATGTCAATGTGGAGGCTATATACAGGGGGTGCCGGTACTAAGTCAATGTGGAGGCTATATACAGGGGGTGCCGGTACTAAGTCAATGTGGAGGCTATACACAGGGGGTGCCGGTACTAAGTCAATGTGTGGGCAGGGGTACAGGTTAGTAATGAGACTATATACAGGGGGTGCCGGTACTAAGTCAATGTGGAGGCCATACACACGGGGTGCCGGTACTAAGTCAATGTGGAGGCTATATACAGGGGGTGCCGGTACTAAGTCAATGTGGAGGCTATACACAGGGGGTGCCGGTACTAAGTCAATGTGGAGGCTATATACAGGGGGTGCCGGTACTAAGTCAATGTGGAGGCTATATACAGGGGGTGCCGGTACTAAGTCAATGTGGAGGCTATACACAGAGGGTGCCGGTACTAAGTCAATGTGGAGGCTATATACAGGGGGTGCCGGTACTAAGTCAATGTGGAGGCTATACACAGGGGGTGCCGGTGCTAAGTCAATGTGGAGGCTATATACAGGGGGTGCCGGTACTAAGTCAATGTGGAGGCTATATACAGGGGGTGCCGGTACTAAGTCAATGTGGAGGCTATATACAGGGGGTGCCGGTACTAAGTCAATGTGGAGGCTATACACAGGGGGTGCCGGTACATGTCAATGTGGAGGTTATATACAGGGGGTGCCGGTACTAAGTCAATGTGGAGGCTATATACAGGGGGTGCCGGTACTAAGTCAATGTGGAGGCTATACACAGGGGGTGCCGGTACTAAGTCAATGTGTGGGCAGGGGTACAGGTTAGTAATGAGACTATATACAGGGGGTGCCGGTACTAAGTCAATGTGGAGGCCATACACACGGGGTGCCGGTACTAAGTCAATGTGGAGGCTATATACAGGGGGTGCCGGTACTAAGTCAATGTGGAGGCTATACACAGGGGGTGCCGGTACTAAGTCAATGTGGAGGCTATATACAGGGGGTGCCGGTACTAAGTCAATGTGGAGGCTATACACAGGGGGTGCCGGTACTAAGTCAATGTGGAGGCTATATACAGGGGGTGCCGGTACTAAGTCAATGTGGAGGCTATATACAGGGGGTGCCGGTACTAAGTCAATGTGGAGGCTATATACAGGGGGTGCCGGTACTAAGTCAATGTGGAGGCTATATACAGGGGGTGCCGGTACTAAGTCAATGTGGAGGCTATATACAGGGGGTGCCGGTACTAAGTCAATGTGGAGGCTATATACAGGGGGTGCCGGTACTAAGTCAATGTGGAGGCTATATACAGGGGGTGCCGGTACTAAGTCAATGTGGAGGCTATATACAGGGGGTGCCGGTACTAAGTCAATGTGGAGGCTATACACAAGGGGTGCCGGTACATGTCAATGTGCAGGCAGGGGTACAGGTTAGTCGAGGTAATTTGTAAAGTGACTATGCATAGATAATAAACAGCTTGTAGAAATAAAAGGGGGGGGTGGGGTCAATGTAAATAGTCCGGCGGCCATTTTATCAATTGTTCAGCAAACGTATGGCTTGGGGGTAGAATCTGTTAAGGAGCCAATTTGGTCCTATACTTGACACACAATTCTTTGGGCATTCCTCTGACACCGCCTAGTATATAGGTCCTGGATGTTAGGAAGCTTGGCCCCAGTGATGTACTGGGCCGTACCCAGGTTGAGCAGTTGCTATACCAGGCAGTGATGCAACCAGTTAGGATGCTCTCGATGATGCCGCTGCAGAACTTTTTGAGGATCTGGGAACCCATGCCAAATCTTTTCAGTTTCCTGAGGTGGAAAAGTTGTTGTCGTGCCCTCTTCACAACTGTCTTGGTGTGTTTGGACCATGATAGATGGTTGGTGATGTGGACACCAAGGAACTTGAAAGTCTCTATCCGCTCCACTTCAGCCCCATCAATGTTAATGGGGGCCTGTTCGGCCCTCCTTTTCCTGTAGTCCACGATCATCTCCTTTGTCTTTCTCAGATTGAGGGAGAGGTTGTTGTCCTGACACCACACGGCCACGTCTCTGACCTCCTCCCTATAGGCTGTCTCATGGTTGTCAGTGATCAGTCTTAACACTGTTGTGTCGTCAGCAAACGTAATGATGGTGTGGGAGTCGCACTTAGCCATGCAGTCATGGGTGAACAGGGAGTACAGAAGGGGACTAAGCACGCACCCCTGAGGGGTCCCAGTGTTGAGGATCAGCGTGGCAGATGTGTTGTTGCCTACCCTTACCACCTGGGGGCAGAGTCCAGGATCCAGCTGCAGAGGGAGGTGTTTAGTCCCAAGAACCTTAGCTTAGTGATGAGCTTTTGTGGGCACTATGGTGTTAAACACTGAGCTGTAGTCGATGAACAGCATTCTCACATAGGTGTTCCTTTTGTCCAGGTGGGAAAGGGCAATGTGGAGTGAGCATTTCACGGTAAGGTTGTTGTATTTGGCGCATGTGACAAATAAAGTTTGATTTGATTTGACCTGCTGAAAGACAGAAACACCTGCTGAATGACAGAAACACTTTCTGATTGACAGAAACACCTGCTGAATGACAGAAACACCTGCTGAATGACAGAAACACCTGCTGAATGACAGAAACACCTGCTGAATGACAGAAACACCTGCTGAATGACAGAAACACCTGCTGATTGACAGAAACACCTGCTGAATGACAGAAACACCTGCTGAAAGACAGAAACACCTGCTGAATGACAGAAACACCTGCTGATTGACAGAAACACCTGCTGAAAGACAGAAACACCTGCTGAATGACAGAAACACCTGCTGAATGACAAAAACACCTGCTGAAAGACAGAAACACCTGCTGAATGACAGAAACACCTGCTGAATGACAGAAACACCTGCTGAAAGACAGAAACACCTGCTGAATGAAACACCTGCTGAATGACAGAAACACCTGCTGAATGACAGAATCACCTGCTGAATGACAGAAACACCTGCTGAAAGACAGAAACACCTGCTGAATGACAGAAACACCTGCTGAATGACAGAAACACCTGCTGATTGACAGAAACACCTGCTGAAAGACAGAAACACCTGCTGAATGACAGAAACACCTGCTGAATGACAAAAACACCTGCTGAAAGACAGAAACACCTGCTGAATGACAGAAACACCTGCTGAATGACAGAAACACCTGCTGAGAGACAGAAACACCTGCTGAATGACAGAAACACCTGCTGAATGACAGAAACACCTGCTGATTGACAGAAACACCTGCTGAATGACAGAAACACCTGCTGAAAGACAGAAACACCTGCTGAATGACAGAAACACCTGCTGAATGACAGAAACACCTGCTGATTGACAGAAACACCTGCTGAAAGACAGAAACACCTGCTGAAAGACAGAAACACCTGCTGAATGACAGAAACACCTGCTGATTGACAGAAACACCTGCTGAATGACAGAAACACCTGCTGAATGACAGAAACACCTGCTGAAAGACAGAAACACCTGCTGAATGACAGAAACACCTGCTGAATGACAGAAACACCTGCTGAAAGACAGAAACACCTGCTGAATGACAGAAACACCTGCTGAAAGACAGAAACACCTGCTGAATGACAGAAACACCTGCTGAAAGACAGAAACACCTGCTGAATGACAGAAACACCTGCTGAATGACAGAAACACCTGCTGATTGACAGAAACACCTGCTGAATGACAGAAACACCTGCTGAATGACAGAAACACCTGCTGAATGACAGAAACACCCGCTGAAAGACAGAAACACCTGCTGAATGACAGAAACACCTGCTGATTGACAGAAACACCTGCTGAATGACAGAAACACCTACTGAATGACAGAAACACCTGCTGAAAGACAGAAACACCTGCTGAATGACAGAAACACCTTCTGAATTACAGAAACACCTGCTGAATGACAGAAACACCTGTTGAAAGACAGAAACACCTGCTGAATGACAGAAACACCTGCTGAATGACAGAAACACCTGCTGAATGACAGAAACACCTGCTGAAAGACAGAAACACCTGCTGAATGACAGAAACACCTGCTGAATGACAGAAACACCTGCTGATTGACAGAAACACCTGCTGAATGACAGAAACACCTGCTGAAAGACAGAAACACCTGCTGAATGACAGAAACACCTGCTGAAAGACAGAAACACCTGCTGAATGACAGAAACACCTGCTGAATGACAGAAACACCTGCTGATTGACAGAAACACCTGCTGAATGACAGAAACACCTGCTGAATGACAGAAACACCTGCTGAATGACAGAAACACCTGCTGAAAGACAGAAACACCTGCTGAATGACAGAAACACCTGCTGAATGACAGAAACACCTGCTGATTGACAGAAACACCTGCTGAATGACAGAAACACCTGCTGAAAGACAGAAACACCTGCTGAATGACAGAAACACCTGTTGAATGACAGAAACACCTGCTGAATGACAGAAACACCTGCTGAATGACAGAAACACCTGCTGAATGACAGAAACACCTGCTGAATGACAGAAACACCTGCTGAATTACAGAAACACCTGCTGAATGACAGAAACACCTGCTGAATGACAGAAACACCTGCTGAATGACAGAAACACCTGCTGAAAGACAGAAACATACAGGGAAAAATAGACTGTTGTACAGGACCACGTCCTCGGAAATCACATTCATGGTAAATGAGCAGTCAGTCAACCAGCCAGCCAGCCAGTCAGTCAGTCAGCCAGCCAGTCAGTCAACCAGCCAGCCAGCCAGCCAGCCAGCCAGTTAGTCAGTCAGTCAGTCAACCAGCCAGCTAGCCAGCCAGTCAGTCAGTCAAACAGCCAGCCAGTTAGTCAGTCAACCAGCCAGTCAGTCAACCAACCAGCTAGCCAGCCAGCCAGTCAGCCAGCCAGTCAGTCAGTCAACCAGCCAGCCAGCCAGCCAGCC
The DNA here is from genome assembly GCF_002021735.2 of Oncorhynchus kisutch. NCBI lineage: Eukaryota > Metazoa > Chordata > Actinopteri > Salmoniformes > Salmonidae > Oncorhynchus > Oncorhynchus kisutch. The sequence continues at coordinate 3,246,131 of NC_034174.2, forward strand.
AGCCAGCCAGTCAACCAGCCAGCTAGCCAGCCAGCCAGCCAGTCAGTCAGTCAGTCAGTCAGTCAACCAGCCAGCCAGTCAGTCAGTCAGTCAGTCAGCTAGCCAGTCATCCAGTCAGCCAGTCAGCCAGCCAGTCAGTCAACCAGCCAGCCAGCCAACCAGCCAGCCAGCCAGCCAGTCAGTCAACCAGTCAGTCAGCCAGCCAGTCAGTTAGTCAGTCAGTGAGTCAGTCAACCAGCCAGCTAGTCAGTCAGCCAGTCAGTCAGCTAGTCAGTCAGCCAGTCAGTCAGTCAGCCAGCCAGTCAGCCAGCCAGTCAATCAACCAGTCAACCAGCCAGCCAGGCAGCCAGCCAGTTAGTCAGTCAGTCAACCAGCCAGCCAGCAAGCCAGCCAGTTAGTCAGTCAGCTAGTCAGTCAGCCAGTCAACCAGCCAGTCATTTAGCCAGTCAGACAGTCAGCCAATGAGTCAGTCAGTCAGCCATTCAATGAGTCAGCCAGTCACCTCTGACCATCTCTCTTTGATCTGAAATGAGGCCAGACAGTTTCGGCACATTACAAAAACGTGCACACAGTGTGATATGAAACACCCAGACACATCCTGCATATAGAGAGAACATCAGACTAAACTTTGCATGTTAGGAAGATTTGAAACCTGAATAGTCTGAACAACCAAAAGCATACCTCACCTTGTACGAAAACACAGTCCTCATTCCCAGAGGTGTTCACTCCATACTGTACTTCGAAAGCCCAAGGTTTCAGAGCAGATGTGATTTGATGACGTGTGAAAACAGAGAGTGAGTGTGTGTGTGTGTGTTAGTTTAATTAGTCTTTAAATGCTCAGGAAAACAGGAGAGAGACTCCGACTCACACAATCTCAATCTAAAGCATAACAACATACTTTTTTATTTTACATTTGAGCTACTCCAACCCAGTGAAGAAAAGTAAAGCACTGATTTTAAATCCTGAACACAGAAGAAGAAGAATAAATCTTTTGAATAGAAGAGAATACAGCTTTGTGTCCCAGTAAACAGGCTTCATGATATAGGTCAGCTTTGTGTCCCAGTGACCAGGCTTCATGATATAGGTCAGCTTTGTGTCCCAGTGACCAGGCTTCATGATATAGGTCAGCTTTGTGTCCCAGTGACCAGGCTTCATGATATAGGTCAGCTTTGTGTCCCAGTGACCAGGCTTCATGATATAGGTCAGCTTTGTGTCCCAGTGACCAGGCTTCATGATATAGGTCAGCTTTGTGTCCCAGTAAACAGGCTTCATGATATAGATCAGCTTTGTGTCCCAGTAAACAGGCTTCATGATATAGGTCAGGTTTGTGTCCCAGTAAACAGGCTTCATGATATAGGTCTGGTTTGTGTCCCAGTAAACAGCCTTCATGATATAGGTCAGGGTTGTGTCCCAGTAAACAGGCGTCATGATATAGGTCAGGTTTGTGTCCCAGTAAACAGGCTTCATGATATAGATCAGGTTTGTGTCCCAGTGACCAGGCTTCATGATATAGGTCAGGTTTGTGTCCCAGTGACCAGGCTTCATGATATAGTTCAGGGTTGTGTCTTAGTGACCAGGCTTCATGATATAGGTCAGGTTTGTGTCCCAGTGACGAGGCTTCATGATAAAGGTCAGGTTTGTGTCCCAGTAAACAGGCTTCATGATATAGGTCAGGTTTGTGTCCCAGTAAACAGGCTTTATGATTTAGGTCAGGTTTGTGTCCCAGTAAACAGGCTTCATGATATAGGTCAGGTTTGTGTCCCAGTGACTAGGCTTCATGATAAAGGTCAGGTTTGTGTCCCAGTGACTAGGCTTCATGATATAGGTCTGGTTTGTGTCCCAGTGACCAGGCTACATGATATAGGTCAGGTTTGTGTCCCAGTAAACAGGCTTCATGATATAGATCAGGTTTGTGTCCCAGTGACCAGGCTACATGATATAGGTCAGGTTTGTGTCCCAGTGACCAGGCTTCATGATATAGTTCAGGGTTGTGTCTTAGTGACCAGGCTTCATGATATAGGTCTGGTTTGTGTCCCAGTAAACAGGCTTCATGATATAGGTCAGGTTTGTGTCCCAGTAAACAGGCTTCATGATATAGGTCAGGTTTGTGTCCCAGTGACCAGGCTACATGATATAGGTCAGGTTTGTGTCCCAGTGACCAGGCTACATGATATAGGTCTGGTTTGTGTCCCAGTGACCAGGCTACATGATATAGGTCAGGTTTGTGTCCCAGTAAACAGGCTTCATGATATAGATCAGGTTTGTGTCCCAGTGACGAGGCTTCATGATAAAGGTCAGGTTTGTGTCCCAGTAAACAGGCTTCATGATATAGGTCAGGTTTGTGTCCCAGTGACTAGGCTTCATGATATAGGTCAGGTTTGTGTCCCAGTAAACAGGCTTCATGATATAGGTCAGGTTTGTGTCCCAGTGACTAGGCTTCATGATAAAGGTCAGGTTTGTGTCCCAGTGACCAGGCTTCATGATATAGATCAGGTTTGTGTCTTAGTGACCAGGCTTCATGATATAGGTCAGGTTTGTGTCCCAGTAAACAGGCTTCATGATATAGGTCAGGTTTGTGTCCCAGTGACTAGGCTTCATGATAAAGGTCAGGTTTGTGTCCCAGTGACCAGGCTTCATGATATAGGTCAGGTTTGTGTCCCAGTAAACAGGCTTCATGATATAGGTCAGGTTTGTGTCCCAGTGACTAGGCTTCATGATAGAGGTCAGGTTTGTGTCCCAGTGACTAGGCTTCATGATATAGATCAGGTTTGTGTCTTAGTGACCAGGCTTCAAGATATAGGTCAGGTTTGTGTCCCAGTAAACAGGCTTCATGATATAGGTCTGGTTTGTGTCCCAGTAAACAGGCTTCATGATATAGGTCAGGGTTTGTGTCCCAGTAAACAGGCTTCATGATATAGGTCAGGTTTGTGTCCCAGTAAACAGGCTTCATGATATAGGTCAGGTTTGTGTCCCAGTAAACAGGATTCATGATATAGGTCAGGTTTGTGTCCCAGTGACCAGGCTACATGATATAGGTCAGGTTTGTGTTCCAGTAAACAGGCTTCATGATATATGATATAGGTCAGGTTTGTGTCCCAGTGACCAGGCTACATAATATAGGTCAGGTTTGTGTCCCAGTGACCAGGCTACATGATATAGGTCAGGTTTGTGTCCCAGTGACCAGGCTACATGATAAATCAAATCAAATAAAATTGTATTTGTCACATGCGCCGAATACAACAGGTGTAGACCTTACAGTGAAATTCTTGCTTACGAGTCCCTAAGCAACAATACAGTTTCAAAATATAGGGATAAGAATAAGAGATAAAAGTAACAAGTAATTAAAGAGCAGCAGTAAAATAACAATAGTGAGACTATATACAGGGGTGTACCAGTACAGAGTAGTTAGTAGTTAGAGTTATTATCTGACTATACATAGATGACAACAACAGAGAGTAGCAGCGGTGTAAAGAGGGGGAGAGGGGCGGGGGGGAGGCAATGCAAATAGTCTGGGTAGCCATTTGATTAGATGTTCAGGAGTCTTATGGCTTGGGGATAGAAGCTGTTTAGAAGCTTCCTGGACCTAGACTTGGCTCTACGGTACCGCTTGCCATGCGGTAGCAGAGAGAACAGTCTATGATTGGGGTGGCTGGTGTCTTTGACAATTTTTAGGGCCTTCCTCTGACACAGCCTGGTATCGAGGTCCTGGATGGCAAAAAGCTTGGCCCCAGTGATGTACTGGGCCTTTCGCACTACCCTCTGTTGTGCCTTGTGGTCGGAGGCAGAGCAGTTGCCATACCAGGCAGTCATGCAACCAGTCAGGATGCTCTCTATGGTGCAGCTGTAGAACCTTTTGAGGAGGACCATGACAAATCTTTTCAGTCTGCTGAGGGTGAATAGGTTTTGTCGTGCCCTCTTCACGACTGTCTTGGTGTACATGTACCATGTTAGATTCTTATTGATGTGGACACCAAGGAACTTGAAGCTCTCAACCTGCTCCACTGCAGCCCCCTCAATGAGAATGGGGGTGTGCTCGGTCCTCTTTTTCCTGTAGTCCACAATCATCTCCTTTGTCTTGATCATGTTGAGGGAGAGGTTGTTGTCCTGCCACCACATGGCCAGGTCTCTGACCTCCTCCCTATAGGCTGTCTCGTCATTGTCGGTGATCAGGCCTACCACTGTTGTGTTATCAGCTAATTTAATGATGGTGTTGGAGTCGTGCCTGGTCATGCAGTCATGAGTGAACAGAGAGTACAGGAGTGGACTGAGCACACAACCCTGAGGGGCCCCTGTGTTGAGGATCAGCGTGGCAGATGTGTTGTCACCTTCCCTTACCACTTTGGGGCAGCCCTTCAGGAAGTCCAGGATCCAGTTGCAGAGGGATGTGTTTAGTCCCAGGGTCCTTAGCTTATTGATGAGCTTTGAGGGCACTGTGGTGTAGAACTCTGAGTTGTCATTGAATAGCATTCTCACATAGGTATTCCTTTTGTCCAGGTGGGAAAGGGCAGTGTGGAGTGCAATAGAGATTGAATAATCTGTGGATCTGTTAGGGAGGTATGCAAATTGGAGTGGGTCTAGGGTTTCTGGGATGATGGTGTTGATGTGAGCCATGACCAGCTTTTCAAAGCACTTGATGGCTACAGACGTGAGTTCTACGGGTCGGTAGTCATTTAGGCAGGTTACCTTAGTGTTTTTGGGCACAGGCACTATGGTGGTCTGCTTAAAACATGTTGGAATTACAGACTTGGACAGGGAGAGTTTGAAAATGTAAGTGAAGACACTTGTCAGTTGGTCAGCGCATGCTCAGAGTACAGGTCCTGGTAATCCGTCTGTCCCTGCGGCCTTGTGAATGTTGACCTGTTTAAAGGTCTTACTCACATCGGCTGCAGAGAGCGTGATGACACAGTCTTCCGGAAGAGCTGGTGCTCTCATGCATGTTTCAGTGTTATTTGCCTCGAAGCGAGCGTAGTAGTAGTTTAGCTTGTCTGGTAGGCTCGTGTCACTGGGCAGCTCTCGGCTGTGCTTCCCTTGATAGTCTGTAATGGTTTGCAATCCTGCCACACACGACAAGTGTCAGAGCAGGTGTAGTACGATTCGATCTTAGGCCTGTATTGACATTTTGCCTTTTTGATGGTTCGTCGGAGGGCATAGCAGGATTTCTTATAAGCTTCCGGGTTAGAGTTCTGCATCTTGAAAGTGGCAGCTCAAGCCTTTAGCTCAGTGCGTATGTTGCCTGTAATCCATGGCTTCTGGTTGGGGTATGTATGTATAGTCACTGTGGGAACGACGTCCTCAATGCACTTATTGATAAAGCCAGTGACTGATGTGGTGTACTCCTCAATGCCATCGGAGGAATCCCGGAACATATTCCAGTCTGTGCTGCAAAACAGTCCTGTAGCTTAGCATCTGCTTCATCTGACCACTTTTTTGTAGATCTAGTCACTGGTGCTTCCTGCTTTAATTTGATCTTGTAAGCAAGAATCAGGAGTATAGAATTATGGTCAGATTTGCCCATTTGTTTTAATTAAACAGGTAGTCTAGTTGAGAACAAGCTCTCATTTACAACTGTGACCTGGCCAAGATAAAGCAAAGCTGTGCGCGACACAAACAAAAACACAGAGTTACACATGGAATAAACAAACATACAGTCAATAACACAATAGAATTCTATATACAGTGTGTGCAAATGAGGTAAGATAAGGGAGGTAGGCAATAAATAATAAATATAAATAGGCCATAGTGGCGAAATAATTACAATTTAGCAAATAAACACTGGAGTGATAGATGTGCAAAAGATGGATGTGCAAGTAGAGATACTGGGGTGCAAAGGAGCAAGATAAATAAATAAATACAGTATGGGGATGAGGTAGTTGGATGGGATTTTTACAGGTGGGCTATGTACAGATGCAGTGATCTGACAACTGGTGCTTAAAGTTAGTGAGGGAGTAAAGTTAGTGATAATTTGTTCGAGATTGAGGCATCTAGCTTAGATTGTAGGATGGCCGGGGTGTTAAGCATGTCCCAGTTTAGGTCTCCTAACAGAACGAGCTCTGAAGATAGATGGGGGGCAATCAATTCACATATGGTGTCCAGGGCACAGCTGGGGGCAAAAGGTGGTCTGTTGCAAGCAGCAACAGTGAGAGACTTGTTTCTGAAAAGGTGGATGAAAAGGTGGATTTTTAGAAGTAGAAGCTCAAATAGTTTGGGCACAGACCTGGATAGTAAGACAGAACTCTGCAGGCTCTCTCTGCAATAGATTGCAACTCCGCCCCCTTTGGCAGTTCTATCTTTGTCGGAAAATGTTACAGTTAGGGATGGACATTTCAGAGATCCAGGTGAAAAGGTTCAGAGCTTGCGGTTGGAATCTGGTGATATGGAGAAAAATGAGTCTGTTAAGCTCTAGGTTGAAACACACTGTACAGACTGGCAGGAGTAGTCCTGGCTAGAGGTTAGCTGACTACTAGCTAGTAGTTAGTTAGCTGGCTAGCTTCTGTTGGTGGTTCCGGTTCTGAGGTAAAGAGAAAAGCACATTGGGTGAGGCAGGTTGCAAGAGAGTATGTTGAAGTTGGGGTTAAGAAGAATAAAAAATATATATATGCGAAGAAAAATTATATATAAAGCTATATACACGGGACATGACAAGACGAAGACAAAAGACGTCTGACTGCTACGCCATCTTTTATTCTTTTTGTGGGAGGGCGGGGGAGAGCTCTGTATGCATCTCTGTGTGTGGAGTATAGGTGGTCCATAGTTTTTTCCCCCTCTGGTTGCACATTTAACATGTTGATAGAAATGTGGTAAAAGGGATTGAAGTTTCCCTGCATTCAAATCCCTGGGAACTAGGAGCGCCTGCCTCTGGCATTTTATTGTTTGCTTATACCGGAATACAGCTCATTCAATGCTGTCTTAGTGCCAGCCTCTGACTGTGGTATGTAAACAGCTACGAGAAATACAGATGAAAACTCTCTAGGTAGATAGTGTTGTCTACAGCTTATCATGAGATACTCTACCTCAGGTGAGCAACAGCTCGAGACTTCCATAGATAATCGTGTGCCAGCTGTTATTTACAAAAATAGACCCTACAGATACTACAGGCCCTACAGACACCACATACAAACATCTGCTATTTGAGCAGCTAACCGATCGCTGCAGCTGTACATAGTCTATCGGTAAATAGCCCACCCAATTTTACCTACCTCTTCCCCATACTGTTTATATTTATTTACCTTTCTGCTCTTTTGCACACCAATATCTCTACCTGTACATGACCATCTGATCATTTATCACTCCAGTGTTAATCTGCAAAATTGTAATTATTCGCCTACCTCCTCATGCCTTTTGCACACAATATATATAGACTCTCTTTTTTTTCTACTGTGTTATTGACTTGTTTATTGTTTACTCCATGTGTAACTCTGTGTTGTCTGTTCACACTGCTATGCTTTATCTTGGCCAGGTCGCAGTTGCAAATGAGAACTTGTTCTCAACTAGCCTACCTGGTTAAATAAAGGTGGAAAAAAATACACTACAGACACAGGCTTACTCAGCATTTATCTACAGACACGACATACCCTACAGACACTACAGACACTTCAGACAACACAGCCACCACACTACCAACACCACAAACACTATAGACACTACAGACCCTACAGACACCACATACACTACAGATACTACAGACACAGGCTTACTCAGCATTTATCTATAGCCACTACAGACACTACAGACCCTTCAGACACTACAGACGCTTCAGACAACACAGCCACCACAGACACTACACTACCAACACTTCAGACAACACAGCCACTACACTACCAACACCACAAACACTATAGACCCTACAGACAATTCAGACCCTTCAGACACTACAGACACCACCGACACCACAGAAACAGGCTTACTCAGCATTTATCTTTCAACTCCTTATCTCACACTGTGTGTGTGTGTGCTTTTGTAATTGGCTCGTTGATCAGAAATGCTTTATATTGAACACAATCAGAACACGATCCGCTCTCACAAATTCTTGAAGATGGAGAGACGAGATGGAGAGAAGAGACGTAGAGAACCACAGAGCACACAAACAGAAGAGTCATAGCATGAGAGGAAAGTCAGCTGTGAAACACACCCTTTCTTTCTCATCTCGTTTCTCTTTCACTCATATCTCTCTTTTTTTATCTCTCTCTCTCTTTTTTTATCTCTCCCTCTTTCAGTGACATCAAGTGTATTTAAGATGAGTAGGGTGGTCTTTAAAACTTAAAAATAAACTTATTTTTAATCACAAAATATGTATTTTTTTTTAAAGAGAAGCTCCCAAATGTGATTTACTAGCACATGATCTCTCTCTCTCTCTCTCTCCCCCTCTCTCTCTCTCTCTCACACACACACACACACACACTCCCTCTCACAAGCTCCAGCGAGTAACCAGATAACCACCCAGCTCATAATTTACCATCATACATACTCATATCCCCCCCGTTCACCTGAAACCAGTCACAAATCAATGGGGAGTAAATGCAAATGTGGACAAGTGAGTCATGTTTGTCAACGTCTCCCCCTAAAACCCAATCTTGGGACAGGTGTCATTTCATTCGCCCTTCTTCAAATAAAGCAGTGTTTCCCGTATTCGGTCCTAGGGGTGCACATTATTGCCCTAGCATTACACAGCATTACACAGCATTACACAGCATTACACAGCATTACACAGCATTACACAGCATTACACAGCTGATTCAAATGATCAACTCATCATCAAGCTTTGATTATTTGAATCAGCGCTGCAGTGCTTGGACAAAAACAAAACATGCACCTGAAATTAGTTTAGGTTGTATCATGTATTTTCTGTGGAATATATGTGATAATTCACCCAGTGTCCTAATCCAATTTTACAGCAGGTAATCTAATCCAATTTTACAGCAGGTAATCTAATCCAATTTTACAGCAGGTAATCTAATCCAATTTTACAGCAGGTAATCTAATCCAATTTTACAGCAGGTAATCTAATCCAATTTTACAGCAGGTAATCTAATCCAATTTTACAGCAGGTAATCTAATCCAATTTTACAGCAGGTAATCTAATCCAATTTTACAGCAGGTAATCTAATCCAATTTTACAGCAGGTAATCTAATCCAATTTTACAGCAGGTAATCTGGAGTTAGGAACCACTGTTGGGGGTACTGGAGGACTGGAGTTAGGAGCCACTGTTGGGGGTACTGGAGGACTGGAGTTAGGAACCACTGTTGGGGGTACTGGAGGACTGGAGTTAGGAACCACTGTTGGGGGTACTGGAGGACTGGAGTTAGGAACCACTGTTGGGGGTACTGGAGGACTGGAGTTAGGAGCCACTGTTGGGGGTACTGGAGGACTGGAGTTAGGAACCACTGTTGGGGGTACTGGAGGACTGGAGTTAGGAGCCACTGTTGGGGGTACTGGAGGACTGGAGTTAGGAGCCACTGTTGGGGGTACTGGAGGACTGGAGTTAGGAACCACTGTTGGGGGTACTGGAGGACTAGAGTTAGGAACCACTGTTGGGGGTACTGGAGGACTGGAGTTAGGAGCCACTGTTGGGGGTACTGGAGGACTGGAGTTAGGAACCACTGTTGGGGGTACTGGAGGACTGGAGTTAGGAACCACTTTTGGGGGTACTGGAGGACTGGAGTTAGGAACCACTGTTGGGGGTACTGGAGGACTGGAGTTAGGAACCACTGTTGGGGGTACTGGAGGACTGGAGTTAGGAGCCACTGTTGGGGGTACTGGAGTTGGGAACCACTGTTGGGGGTACTGGAGGACTGGAGTTAGGAACCACTGTTGGGGGTACTGGAGGACTGGAGTTAGGAACCATTGTTGGGGGTACTGGAGGACTGGAGTTAGGAACCACTGTTGAGGGTACTGGAGGACTGGAGTTAGGAACCACTGTTGGGGGTACTGGAGGACTGGAGTTAGGAACCACTTTTGGGGGTACTGGAGGACTGGAGTTAGGAACCACTGTTGGGGGTACTGGAGGACTGGAGTTAGGAACCACTGTTGGGGGTACTGGAGGACTGGAGTTAGGAGCCACTGTTGGGGGTACTGGAGTTGGGAACCACTGTTGGGGGTACTGGAGGACTGGAGTTAGGAACCACTGTTGGGGGTACTGGAGGACTGGAGTTAGGAACCATTGTTGGGGGTACTGGAGGACTGGAGTTAGGAACCACTGTTGAGGGTACTGGAGGACTGGAGTTAGGAGCCACTGTTGGGGGTACTGGAGTTAGGAACCACTATTGGGGGTACTGGAGGACTGGAGTTAGGAACCACTGTTGGGGGTACTGGAGGACTGGAGTTAGGAACCATTGTTGGGGGTACTGGAGGACTGGAGTTAGGAACCACTGTTGGGGGTACTGGAGGACTGGAGTTAGGAACCATTGTTGGGGGTACTGGAGGACTGGAGTTAGGAACCACTGTTGTATGGGGTCAAAAGAAACTGTTTGAATTAATTGATGCACAATTCATGAACGTGACCAGTAAGTACATAACTGAGGGAAACACTGGACTAGCAGAATTATCTCATGATAGGGTGAAACACGGATAAATCTACAAAGCAATTAAACATATAACTACATATTTCTCATGTATCACGCATTTATAAAGATCTATTTAGATGTCTGTACCAGGAATTTCTCTCTATTTCTGTCTATAGTCTATATGATGTAGAGAATTGGAATGAGGAGGAAGTAAATTACACAGTCAGAACTTTCCCCAACGCAACAGACATGTAAATGACTGAATATGTTGCATCATGAACATCAAGTTTGCCGAGTTAACCCTAGTTCTGTCAGGAACTCCCTCCCCTTCCCCCCAATCACCAGATCACATCACAAAGGAAATAGGTGAGGATAGAGTTTCTCAGGGTATAAACGATGAAGGGTTGAGGCCAGACAGTACACATGCTCTCCTGTCTGCTGCTGAACAGGACATCTACAGGACAAGGAGAATCAGTAGACTCCAGCACCAGACGGTGTCAGGTCCAGAGGATCAGTATCTCCAGCACCAGTATTTCCAGCACCAGTAGACTCCAGCACCAGACGGTGTCAGGTCCAGAGGATCAGTATCTCCAGCACCAGTATTTCCAGCACCAGTAGACTCCAGCACCAGACGGTGTCAGGTCCAGAGGATCAGTATCTCCAGCACCAGTATTTCCAGCACCAGTAGACTCCAGCACCAGACGGTGTCAGGTCCAGAGGATCAGTATCTCCAGCACCAGTATTTCCAGCACCAGTAGACTCCAGCACCAGACGGTGTCAGGTCCAGAGGATCAGTATATCCAGCACCAGTGGACTCCAGCACCAGACGGTGTCAGGTCCAGAGGATCAATATCTCCAGCACCAGTAGACTCCAGCACCAGACGGTGTCAGGTCCAGAGGATCAATATCTCCAGCACCAGTAGACTCCAGCACCAGACGGTGTCAGGTCCAGAGGATCAGTATCTCCAGCACCAGACGGTGTCAGGTCCAGAGGATCAGTATCTCCAGCACCTGTAGACTCCAGGATGTCTCCCTGCTCTCTCCTCCTGTCCCTGCTGTTGGCTGCAGCGCTGCAGTGTGAGCATGCCCAGTGCAGACGTGTACCGTGCTCCGACCGCTGCTGCTCCTTTGTAGAGGGCTTCCCCGTCAGACTGAAGGAGCTCCGCACCGCCTTCTCCACCATCAGAGATTACTACGTAAGTACTCTCTCTCTCTCTCTCTCTCTCTCTCTATATATATATATATATATATATATATATACATTTATATTAATATACTACTCTGTAAGTACTCTAATATGTATATACTCTTATATTAACATACTACTATGAAAGTACTCTCTCTATATACATACATTTATATGAAAATACTACTATGCGAGTACTCTATATATATATACTGTATATATATATAAACACATTTATATTAATTAGTAGTATGTAAGTACTCTATATATACATTTATATTAATATACCACTATGTAAGTACTCTAATATACACATTTATTTGAATATACTACCATATAAGTACTATAGAAATATACATTTATATTAATATACTACCATGTAAGTACTCTGTATATATAATATATATACACATTTATATTAGTATAGTACTATGTAAGTACTCTTTTTATCAATATATACACATGTAAGTACTCTAATATATACATTTATGTTAATATACTACCATATAGGTACTATATATATATATATATATATATATATAAACATTGACATTAATATACTACCATATAAGTACTCTCTCTCTCTCTCTCTCTCTCTCTCTCTCTATATATATATATATATATATATATATATAGAGAAACACATTTATATTAATTAGTAGTATGTAAGTACTCTATATATACATTTAAATTAATATACTACTATGTAATTACTCTATATATATACATTAATATTAATATACTACTATGTAATTACTCTATATATATATACATTAATATTAATATACTACTATGTAAGTACTCTAATATATAAACATTTATATACTACTATCTAAGTACTATATATATATTTAAATGAATATACTACTATGTAAGTACTCTACACAGTGATTTTGGAAAGTATTCAGACCCCTTGACTTTTTACACAATTTGTTATGTTATGGCCTTATTCTAAAGTATATAAAAAAAATATCGATTTTTTAATATATATATTTATTTCATTTAACCTTTATTTAACCTTTAATCAATTTGATCAATTTTAGAACAAGTCAAGGGTTCAATACTTACCGAAGGCTCTGTACATAACCCTAACCAAGCGTATCAATTACAACCACTGCTTGATCTAACCTTTATATACAACCCTAACCAAGCATATCATCATATCGGCAGCGTAGCCTAGTGGTTAGAGCGTTGGACTAGTAACCGGAGGGTTGCGAGTTCAAACCCCAGAGCTGACAAGGTACAAATCTGTCGTTCTGCCCCTAACCCACTGTTCCCAGGCCGTCATTGAAAATAAGAATGTGTTCTTAACTGACTTGCCTGGTTAAATAAAGGTAAAATAAAAAATATTTAAAAAACACTGCTTGATCTAACCTTTATATACAACCCTAACCAAGCATATCATTGTATCAATTACAACCACTGCTTGATCTAACCTTTATATACAACCCTTTAGTAAGCACCTTATTGTACCGTTTACACCCACTGCATGACTGGATATGATACAAAACAGACTTCACTAAACTGGGCTGTTTGTTGTCTGCAGGAGGCTAATGATGAGCTGGAGACACCTCTTCTCGACAAGGGGATTCTAGACCACATCAAGGTGAGTTCATACTGTCTCCTCTGATAGAGGGGATTCTAGACCACATCAAGGTGAGTTCATACTGTCTCCTCTTCTCGACAAGGGGATTGTAGACCACATCAAGGTGAGTTCATACTGTCTCCTCTGATAGAGGGGATTCTAGACCACATCAAGGTGAGTTCATACTGTCTCCTCTTCTCGACAAGGGGATTGTAGACCACATCAAGGTGAGTTCATACTGTCTCCTCTGATAGAGGGGATTCTAGACCACATCAAGGTGAGTTCATACTGTCTCCTCTTCTCAACAAGGCGATTCTAGACCACATCAAGGTGAGTTCATACTGTCTCCTCTGCTAGACGAGGGGATTCTAGACCACATCAAGGTGAGTTCATACTGTCTCCTCTTCTAGACGAGGGGATTCTACACCACATCAAGGTGAGTTCATACTGTCTCCTCTGATAGAGGGGATTCTAGACCACATCAAGGTGAGTTCATAATGTCTCCTCTGATAGAGGGGATTCTAGACCACATCAAGGTGAGTTCATACTGTCTCCTCTGCTAGACGAGGGGATTCTAGACCACATCAAGGTGAGTTCATACTGCCTCCTCTGAAACATAAGTGTGTTGAAGATTAACAAAATGTATTTTAAAAATAAACCATTATCCCCCAAGAGTTTCTGGATAATTCCCTAATTTTAGGGTTAGTTATAGTTATAATGTCCTCATCTTCAATTAGGGTTAAGGTTAGTTAAGGTTAGTTATACTTATAATGTCCTCATCTTCAATTAGGGTTAAGGTTAGTTAAGGTTAGTTATACTTATAATGTCCTCATCTTCAATTAGGGTTAAGATTAGTTAAGGTTAGTTATAATGTCCTCATCTTCAGTTAGGGTTAAGGTTAGTTAGGGTTAGTTTTAGTTAACTCATCTTCAGTGTGTTTGTTCCTCTCTCCAGAAATACATAGCAAAGTTGTGATGTTGATGACCTTGTTTCCTCATCAGAGCCCGGTGGGGTGTCATACTATGGACAGCATCCTGATGTTCTATCTCCACACGGTGTTGCCCACCGCCATGAACAACAACAATGGAACACACAACTTTAAATCTCCCATCGACTCCATCGGAAACATCTTCCACGAGCTGAAGAAGAAGATCATCCAATGTGTATGTAGCCTGGTCTGATATCCTGTTAAAGTAGTCTGGTCCTATATAGTCCTATATAGTCTGGTCCTATATAGTCCTATATAGTCTGGTCCTATATAGTCCTATATAGTCTGGTCCTATATAGTCTGGTCCTATATAGTCCAATATAGTCTGGTCCTATATAGTCCTATATAGTCTGGTCCTATATAGTCCTATATAGTCTGGTCCTATATAATCTGGTCCTACATAGTCCTATATAGTCTGGTCCTATATAGTCCTATATAGTCTGGTCCTATATAGTCCTATATAGTCTGGTCCTATATAGTCCAATATAGTCTGGTCCTATATAGTCCTATATAGTCTGGTCCTATATAATCTGGTCCTATATAGTCTGGTCCTATATAGTCTGGTCCTATATAATCTGGTCCTATATAGTCTGGTCCTATATAGTCCTATATAGTCTGGTCCTATATAATCTGGTCCTATATAGTCTGGTCCTATATAGTCCTATATAGTCTGGTCCTATATAGTCCAATATAGTCTGGTCCTATATAGTCCTATATAGTCTGGTCCTATATAGTCCTATATAGTCTGGTCCTATATAGTCATATATAGTCTGGTCCTATATAGTCTGGTCCTATATAGTCCTATATAGTCTGGTCCTATATAGTCCTATATAGTCTGGTCCTATATAATCTGGTCCTATATAGTCCTATATAGTCTGGTCCTATATAGTCCTATATAGTCTGGTCCTATATAGTCCTATATAGTCTGGTCCTATATAGTCCAATATAGTCTGGTCCTATATAGTCCTATATAGTCTGGTCCTATATAGTCCTATATAGTCTGGTCCTATATAGTCCTATATAGTCTGGTCCTATATAATCTGGTCCTATATAGTCTGGTCCTATATAGTCCTATATAGTCTGGTCCTATATAGTCCAATATAGTCTGGTCCTATATAGTCCTATATAGTCTGGTCCTATATAGTCCTAAATAGTCTGGTCCTATATAATCTGGTCCTATATAGTCTGGTCCTATATAGTCCTATATAGTCTGGTCCTATATAGTCCAATATAGTCTGGTCCTATATAGTCCTATATAGTCTGGTCCTATATAGTCCTATATAGTCTGGTCCTATATAGTCCTATATAATCTGGTCCTATATAATCTGGTCCTATATAGTCTGGTCCTATATAGTCTGGTCCTATATAGTCCTATATAGTCTGGTCCTATATAATCTGGTCCTATATAATCTGGTCCTATATAGTCTGGTCCTATATAATCTGGTCCTATATAGTCTGGTCCTATATAGTCTGGTCCTATATAGTCTGGTCCTATATAATCTGGTCCTATATAGTCTGGTCCTATATAGTCCTATATAGTCTGGTCCTATATAGTCCTATATAGTCTGGTCCTATATAGTCCTATATAGTCTGGTCCTATAAAGTCCTATATAGTCTGGTCCTATATAGTCCTATATAGTCTGGTCCTATATAATCTGGTCCTATATAGTCTGGTCCTATATAGTCCTATATAGTCTGGTCCTATATAATCTGGTCCTATATAGTCTGGTCCTATATAATCTGGTCCTATATAATCTGGTCCTATATAGTCTGGTCCTATATAGTCTGGTCCTATATAATCTGGTCCTATATAATCTGGTCATATATAATCTGGTCCTATATAGTCTGGTCCTATATAATCTGGTCCTATATAATCTGGTCCTATATAGTCTGGTCCTATATAGTCTGGTCCTATATAATCTGGTCCTATATAATCTGGTCCTATATAATCTGGTCCTATATAGTCTGGTCCTATATAATCTGGTCCTATATAATCTGGTCCTATATAGTCTGGTCCTATATAATCTGGTCCTATATAATCTGGTCCTATATAGTCTGGTCCTATATAATCTGGTCCTATATAATCTGGTCCTATATAATCTGGTCCTATATAGTCTGGTCCTATATAGTCCTATATAGTCTGGTCCTATATATTCCAATATAGTCTGGTCCTATATAGTCCTATATAGTCTGGTCCTATATAGTCCTAAATAGTCTGGTCCTATATAATCTGGTCCTATATAGTCTGGTCCTATATAGTCCTATATAGTCTGGTCCTATATAGTCCAATATAGTCTGGTCCTATATAGTCCTATATAGTCTGGTCCTATATAGTCCTATATAGTCTGGTCCTATATAGTCCTATATAATCTGGTCCTATATAATCTGGTCCTATATAGTCTGGTCCTATATAGTCCTATATAGTCTGGTCCTATATAGTCTGGTCCTATATAGTCCTATATAGTCTGGTCCTATATAATCTGGTCCTATATAATCTGGTCCTATATAGTCTGGTCCTATATAATCTGGTCCTATATAGTCTGGTCCTATATAGTCTGGTCCTATATAATCTGGTCCTATATAGTCTGGTCCTATATAGTCCTATATAGTCTGGTCCTATATAGTCCTATATAGTCTGGTCCTATATAGTCCTATATAGTCTGGTCCTATAAAGTCCTATATAGTCTGGTCCTATATAGTCCTATATAGTCTGGTCCTATATAATCTGGTCCTATATAGTCTGGTCCTATATAGTCCTATATAGTCTGGTCCTATATAATCTGGTCCTATATAGTCTGGTCCTATATAATCTGGTCCTATATAATCTGGTCCTATATAGTCTGGTCCTATATAGTCTGGTCCTATATAATCTGGTCCTATATAATCTGGTCATATATAATCTGGTCCTATATAGTCTGGTCCTATATAATCTGGTCCTATATAATCTGGTCCTATATAGTCTGGTCCTATATAGTCTGGTCCTATATAATCTGGTCCTATATAATCTGGTCCTATATAATCTGGTCCTATATAGTCTGGTCCTATATAATCTGGTCCTATATAATCTGGTCCTATATAGTCTGGTCCTATATAATCTGGTCCTATATAATCTGGTCCTATATAGTCTGGTCCTATATAATCTGGTCCTATATAATCTGGTCCTATATAGTCTGGTCCTATATAGTCCTATATAGTCTGGTCCTATATAGTCCTATATAGTCTGGTCCTATATAATATGGTCCTATATAGTCTGGTCCTATATAGTCTGGTCCTATATAATCTGGTCCTATATAGTCTGGTCCTATATAGTCCTATATAGTCTGGTCCTATATAGTCCTATATAGTCTGGTCCTATATAATCTGGTCCTATATAGTCTGGTCCTATATAGTCTGGTCCTATATAATCTGGTCCTATATATTCTGGTCCTATATAATCTGGTCCTATATAGTCTGGTCCTATATAGTCTGGTCCTATATAGTCCTATATAGTCTGGTCCTATATAATCTGGTCCTATATAGTCTGGTCCTATATAATCTGGTCCTATATAGTCTGGTCCTATATAGTCTGGTCCTATATAGTCCTATATAATCTGGTCCTATATAGTCTGGTCCTATATAATCTGGTCCTATATAGTCTGGTCCTATATAATCTGGTCCTATATAGTCTGGTCCTATATAAGCTGCTCCTATTTATTTCATGGATGTGTGTCATATCATTAATGCTTCGTCATGTTCTGTGACATAGTTGTATATGTATCCCCCTCACTGGAAACGTCAGAGTTAGGGACCAGCTGGCGGTCTAACCCTAAACACACAACTCTGACACGGTTACTTCCTAATTTACACAGCATCCAACAACCTTCTTACGCTAGAAAGAGAGACTGTCTGTCTGTCTGTCTGTCTGTGTTTCCAGTGTACTACTGTAGCAGCCTGGAGCCTCCCAACAATATTGCAGCGTGGGGTGGCTGTCACAAGATCTGATCTCTTCCTCCCCCTTCCCCTCTTTCTCTCTCCACAGAGGAACTACTTCTCCTGTAAGAAACCGTTTGACATCAACAACTTAATCTCCTCATATAAAAAGGTCAGTCCCCAGCAGGCTCTGAGTGTGTGTGTGTGTGTGTGCACATGCATTTATGTGTGTGTATCTGTGTGTGTACATAAAATATTCATTAAAGTAGTTTGCGATGTCATGTGGTTTTGTAATAAATATACTCTCTGATTCAACAAAAGAGGCAGACATGTTCTTCATTTACAATAACTTTGCTTATCAGAGAACCAGATTTATCTGCTTATCAGAGAACCAGATTTATCTGCTTATCAGAGAACCAGATTTATCTGCTTATCAGAGAACCAGATTTATCTGTAACTTTGACATAAAGTTGAATAATTACATTTCTCAGCTCGTCATCAGTCCACGGGGCACCGTTCTCTCGTGTCTTCACGTTGAAATCAAATTATTATCCAGTCTTCTGATTTTATTTAGGAATGCTTATATATATATAAAAACAGTATTTTCATTCCAGTACATACTAGCAACACGCATAACCACCAAACCAGTACATACTAGCAACACGCATAACCACCAAACCAGTACATACTAGCAACACGCATAACCACCAAACCAGTACATACTAGCAACACGCATAACCACCAAACCAGTACATACTAGCAACACGCATAACCACCAAACCAGTACATACTAGCAACACGCATAACCACCAAACCAGTACATACTAGCAACACGCATAACCACCAAACCAGTACATACTAGCAACACGCATAACCACCAAACCAGTACATACTAGCAACACGCATAACCACCAAACCAGTACATACTAGCAACACGCATAACCACCAAACCAGTACATACTAGCAACACGCATAACCACCAAACCAGTACATACTAGCAACACGCATAACCACCAAACCAGTACATACTAGCAACACGCATAACCACCAAACCAGTACATACTAGCAACACGCATAACCACCAAACCAGTACATACTAGCAACACGCATAACCACCAAACCAGTACATACTAGCAACACGCATAACCACCAAACCAGTACATACTAGCAACACGCATAACCACCAAACCAGTACATACTAGCAACACGCATAACCACCAAACCAGTACATACTAGCAACACGCATAACCACCAAACCAGTACATACTAGCAACACGCATAACCACCAAACCAGTACATACTAGCAACACGCATAACCACCAAACCAGTACATACTAGCAACACGCATAACCACCAAACCAGTACATACTAGCAACACGCATAACCACCAACCAGTACATACTAGCAACACGCATAACCACCAAACCAGTACATACTAGCAACACGCATAACCACCAAACCAGTACATACTAGCAACACGCATAACCACCAAACCAGTACATACTAGCAACACGCATAACCACCAAACCAGTACATACTAGCAACACGCATAACCACCAAACCAGTACATACTAGCAACACGCATAACCACCAAACCAGACAGGCAAATTCAGGGCAGCTAAGACAACCCAAGCCAAGGACAAATCACCTTACATACACCGTTTTATACAGAGCTATAGCTGATTGGAACTCTTTACCAATACATATCTCTCAGGCAAAAAGTAATGCGATAGACCATATGACTGGACAGGAAATAGAAGGAACATCTAATGTGATAGACCATATGACTGGACAGGAAATATAAAGAACATCTAATGTGATAGAAAATATGACTGGACAGGAAATAGAAAGAACATCTAATGTGATAGAACATATGACTGGACAGGAAGTAGAAAGAACATCTACTGTGATAGACCATATGACTGGACAGGAAATAGAAAGCATCAACTGAATGTTAAATGTGTTTCCTGTCAGCTATTTTAATTATCTTTATTGTCTACTATTGTGTGTGTGTGTGTGTGTGTGTGTGTGTGTGTGTGTGTGTGTGTGTGTGTGTGTGTGTGTGTGTGTGTGTGTGTGTGTGTGTGTGTGTGTGTGTGTGTGTGTGTGTGTGTGTGTGTGTGTGTGTGTGTGTGTGTGTGTTTAACTATACTGAACCCGAAGTCCCCAAAAGAATAGTAAAAGATCAGACACTTGACCAACTGGGGACATGCTGTTGGTCCCCACAAGGTCAAAAGCTTATTCTAAGGGGTTGAGGGTTAAGACTAGAATTTGTGTTAAGGTTAGAATTAGGTTTAGGGTTGGTTAGGAGCTAGGGTTAGTTTTAGGGTTAGGAACTAGGATTAGGTTCAGTGTTTGTTAGGTGCTAGGGTTAGTTTTAGGGTTAGGAACTAGGATTAGGTTTAGTGTTGGTTAGGAGCTAGGGTTAGTTATAGGGTTAAGAACTAGGATTAGGTTTAGTATTAAGGCTAGGTTTTTGGGTTAAAGTTAGGATTAGGGTAAGAGTATGGGTTAGGGGTTAGGGAAAATAGGATTTTGAATGGGACTGAATTCTGTATCCCCACAAGGTGTGGTTCCTCTAACCTGAGTGTGTGCTTCCTGTGTGACTAGATGCAGGATAAGGGCCTTTATAAGGCAATGGGAGAGCTGGACCTGCTCTTCAACTACATCGAGGAGTACCTGGTCTCTCAGAGACGCAAACACTGACCCCTGACCCCTAACCACTGCCTCAGCCAACCAGGACACACTGACCCTGAGCATGGACCAACAAATATGAGTAACCTCAAACCTCTAATAACCTCCAACCCCAAACCTCTAAACTGCATGTTCAGACCAGGATGGAATCTGTGTCTTTGCGGAAGTGTTTTTTCTAACATTCCATAGAAGTCTTTGCGTTAGTCTTTAATCCTACTCTTTAGTCGTTCTCGAAGACCGACCCTCTAAAGTCCTGAAGACCTTCTGAGGACCTAACAATTTTAATATATACCATTTATCAGATGACTTTATCCTAATTCGTGTTCAGTACAGTACTGCCTTTATACATTTTAGTATGGATGGGCCCAGTGGGAAGTCAACCCGTGTTCATGACCTTATAAGCGCCATGCTCTACCAACTAAGCCAGGAACTTCTCTCTCAAGTCATGAAGCACATTTAGCTTCAGATTCATCATCGTGTTTATTAATCAGTCATATTGACTAAAACATTCTGCTGTAAAGTTGCATTTGTATTGCATACATTTTCATGATTGACACTTTCTGGAAGTCCTTCTATAGTGTACATTGAACAAAAATATAAACGCAACGTGCAACAATTTCACAGATTTGACTGAGTTTACAATTCATAGGGAAATCAGTGTAATAAATTCATTCGGCCCTAATCTATGGATTTCACATGACTGGGGATACAGATCTGTTGTGGCGTGGATCAGAAAACCAGTCAGTATCTGGTGTAACCACCATTTGCCTCAAGCACATCTCCTTTGCATAGATTTGATCAGGCTGTTGATTGTGGCCTGTGGAATGTTTCCCCACTTCTCTTCAATGGCTGTGCGAAGTTGCTGGGTAGGAATTGAACTGGAACTCGCCGTCGTACACGTGGAATCAGAGCATCCCAAACATCCTGAGTGAGTATGCAGGCCATGGAAGAACTGGGCCATTTTCAGGAAATGTGTACAGATCCTTGAGACATGGGGCCGTGCATCATCATGCTGAACCGTGAGGGGAAGGTGGCGGATTAGTAGCATGACTATGGGCGTCAGGATCTCGTCACGGTATAAAATTGCCATGGATCTAAATGACAAAATTGCACATCCTTTTATTGTCCCCAGCACAAGGTGCACCTGTGTAATGATCATGCTGTTTAATCAGATTCTTGATATGCCACACCTGTCAGGTGGCTGAATTATCTTGGCCAAGGGGAAATGCGCACTAACAGGAATGTAAGCAATATTTGAGAGAAATAAGCTTTATGTGTGTACGGAACATTGATGGGATCTTTTATTTCAGCTCATGAAACATGGGACCAACACTTTACATGTTGCATTTATATTTGTGTTTAGTGTAGTTTGGATATTAACATAATGATGTGATGTTATTCTAACCACAATGTGATAAGGAATCATATCCTGATGTTTAATAATGACCATTAACCACAATGTGGTAAGGATTCATATACTGATCTATAATAATGACTATTACGAATGACCATGTTTACAACATATTGCGACATTTAAAAATATATCCTATTTTTATTACCAATGTCAGTACTGATTTGAAATAAAGTGGAATTCTGCACCATAA
Source organism: Oncorhynchus kisutch (assembly GCF_002021735.2). Classification (NCBI taxonomy): domain Eukaryota; kingdom Metazoa; phylum Chordata; class Actinopteri; order Salmoniformes; family Salmonidae; genus Oncorhynchus; species Oncorhynchus kisutch. The sequence continues at coordinate 3,268,597 of NC_034174.2, forward strand.
TGTATTAATGGGATCATGTTGAAAGCGTATTTTGTTTTGTAAAAGAATCAATAACTGCCATCTCTTCATGGTCTATGTTTTTGACTAATAATTAGCTCCCCTGACATTTTAAATAGTTGTGCCTAAATGTTTGTGAGGTAGAATGTATTTATTTTAAATCAGCTTTTAAGTGTTTTAGCTGTCAATGTTTTGGTATTTATTTATGATTTTAACTGCAGTTTTGAAATAAATCTTCTACTTTGAAACCTCAGTGCTTTTGTTTGCCTTTAAAATGTGAAGCCTTCTAAGTGGTGGGCCAGTTCTTCCACACGCTATTTAGAACGCTTCAGCGATGGGTTGTATGGTGGCACATTTTGGGGAATATTCAGGAGGTGGACACTTTCCGTGGGAATTAACGGGAATATATGGGAATTAACAGGAATATATGGAAATTAACGGAAATATATGGGAATTAACGGAAATATATGGGAATTAACAGAAATATATGGGAATTAACGGAAATATATGGGAATTAACGGGAATATATGGGAATTAACGGGAATATATGGGAATTAACGGAAATATATGGGAATTAACAGGAATATATGGGAATTAACGGGAATATATGCAAATGAATATTAATACCATTTAAATGTAGAGGCTTTCTGCATTGGATATATTTACCATATGGAGACAGAAACATTTACCTTATCATAAGTGGACATACAGTAATTGCAAATGATTAAATCCTTCCAATAGAAAAAAAAACAATTTAGTTACGAATTAAACATGAATTCAATGAGTTGACTCTTCACATGGGATGATTTCATTGAACAACAAAAGAAAGGGAATATTGAATGACCCCCAATGATCCATCGCATCTCCCAAATACATTTTCAACATACATCTGTAAAATGATAGTCTAGAAACTAAAGCTTTGGTTGTCTTCCTCTCAGGCTTCCATGTCTTCTCCCTGGACCTCCTCAATGTCCACCTATTGAACATCAGACTCTTCACTGTCACTTTCCAACCTTGTTGAGGATGGCTTGTTGTCAAGCTCAAAAAGCCTCAAATTTGCCTGAATGGCCACCAATTTTTCCACCCTTGTATTGGTCAGCCTGTTGCGTGCTTTGATGTGTGTGTTCCCAAACAAGGACCAGTTGCGCTCTGAGGCGGCTGATGTTGGTGGGATTTGGAGGATGATGGAGGCAACAGAGGAAAGAGCCTCAGATCCACAAGGGCCTTCCACTAGGTGGTTGATGAGATATGTTGGCACCACTGCAATATTACATCTCCATCCCAAAGCCCATGCTTGGAAGTGTACTTCGCCAGACTGTTAAGAACCTTGCCCTCATCCAGGCCAAGGTGGCGAGACACGGTAGTGATGACGTCATAGCCCTTGTTGATCTCTGCACCAGACAGGATACTCTTGCCAGTTTTCTTGGGGTCCAACATGTACGCTGCGGTGTCTATGGGCTTCAAGCAGAAGTCTTCATGCTTTTTGATGTATTTCAGAACTGCAGTGTCCTCTGCTTGGAGCAACAGTGAACTGGGCAGGGCAGTACGGATTTCTTATCTTACATCTCTTCTCTTACTCTGCAAGCAGAGTCTGAACATCAGACAGGATGGCATTGTCTCCCTCAATCCGTGCAATGGCTACTGCTATAGGTTTCAGGAGTTTCAGGCTGCTTACCACTCTCTCCCAAAATATATAATCCAGGAGGATCCTCTTGCTGGGGCTGTCCATATCGACAGACTGTGATATGGCCATTTCTTGGAGAGACTCCTTCCCCTCCAGGAGACTGTCTAACATGATGACAACACCACCCCAACGGGTGTTGCTGGGCAGCTTCATTGTGATGCTCTTATTCTTCTCATTTTGCTTGGTATGCTGCTATAACTTAATGACCCTTCACATACCTTACCATTTCATTGGCTCTCTTGGCATCCATCGTTTTCAGTATTTATACATTTGCAAAACATTTTAAAAATTTGTTTTTGCTTGTCATTATGGAGTATTGTGTGTAGATGGATGAGGGAAAAAAATATGTAATTCATTTTAGAACAACTACCATTATAATGTCTCTGACCTGTTGGGGAATAATCAGAATTAGTTGGGTAACATGGATAAGATGTTGTATTTTCATTATATGCTTGTGAGTTACTTCTCATCAGAATGTCTATTTTTGTATAATACTGCTGGCCGGTTGCAGTTATCTGTTCTCTGTCCTGGGGTCAGTTACATGGGCCACAGAAAGGGGAGGGGTCAAGCTTGTCTTCATATGTAAACATATCTTTTAAACCAATTATCTCTTGGCTCCACAATGTCTGTGTGCCAGTCACTGTGTCTCTGTGATCTTGTCCAGGAGGGGTGTATTTGATATATGCCTGTTGATAGGTTTTGTTTTATGGTCCTGAGAGCGAGATGAGAACATAGTTTAGGAGACAAAGCTGAACGATAATTTATAGCCAATGCTGTCTGGCTATGTGTGTCTTTGCTATAAAGGATCTCAGTTGCAATGTGTAAGGACTCTCAGAGAATTCATTTATAGACACTGAATTGATCTGAGAGTCACAGGGTTGTTGATGGAGCTCATATAATTAAAGATGGACTTTATGATAACTAACTCTGACTTGTGTGTGGTTTGCTCTCATGATTTAGTAAATACAGGAAATTTCCACTACAGACCTCTGCTGCTGTTAAATACAATTATAATGTCTCTGACCTCTGCTGCTGTTAAATACAATTATAATGTCTCTGACCTCTGCTGCTGTTAAATACCATTATAATGTCTATGACCTCTGCTGCTGTTAAATACCATTATAATGTCTCTGACCTCTGCTGCTGTTAAATACCATTATAATGTCTCTGACCTCTGCTGCTGTTAAATACCATTATAATGTCTCTGACCTCTGCTGCTGTTAAATACCATTATAATGTCTCTGACCTCTGCTGCTGCTGCTGCTGTTAAATACCATTATAATGTCTATGACCTCTGCTGCTGTTAAATACCATTATAATGTCTCTGACCTCTGCTGCTGCTGTTAAATACCATTATAATGTATCTGACCTCTGCTGCTGTTAAATACCATTATAATGTATCTGACCTCTGCTGCTGTTAAATACCATTATAATGTATCTGACCTCTGCTGCTGTTAAATACCATTATAATGTCTCTGACCTCTGCTGCTGTTAAATACCATTATAATGTCTCTGACCTCTGCTGCTGTTAAATACCATTATAATGTCTCTGACCTCTACTGCTGTTAAATACCATTATAATGTCTCTGACCTCTACTGCTGCTGTTAAATACCATTATAATGTCTATGACCTCTGCTGCTGCTGTTAAATACCATTATAACGTCTCTGACCTCTTCTACTGCTGTTAAATACCATTATAATGTCTCTGACCTCTACTGCTGCTGTTAAATACCATTATAATGTCTCTGACCTCTACTGCTGCTGTTAAATACCATTATAATGTCTCTGACCTCTACTGCTGCTGTTAAATACCATTATAATGTCTCTGAACTCTACTGCTGTTAAATACCATTATAATGTCTCTGACCTCTACTGCTGCTGTTAAATACCATTATAATGTCTCTGACCTCTGCTGCTGCTGCTGCTGTTAAATACCATTATAATGTCTCTGACCTCTGCTGCTGTTAAATACCATTATAATGTCTCTGACCTCTACTGCTGCTGTTAAATACCATTATAATGTCTCTGACCTCTACTGCTGTTAAATACCATTATAATGTCTCTGACCTCTACTGCTGCTGTTAAATACCATTATAATGTCTCTGACCTCTACTGCTGCTGTTAAATACCATTATAATGTCTCTGACCTCTGCTGCTGCTGCTGCTGTTAAATACCATTATAATGTCTCTGACCTCTGCTGCTGTTAAATACCATTATAATGTCTCTGACCTCTACTGCTGCTGTTAAATACCATTATAATGTCTCTGACCTCTACTGCTGTTAAATACCATTATAATGTCTCTGACCTCTACTGCTGCTGTTAAATACCATTATAATGTCTTTGACCTCTGCTGCTGCTGCTGCTGCTGTTAAATACCATTATAATGTCTCTGACCTCTGCTGCTGCTGCTGCTGTTAAATACCATTATAATGTCTCTGACCTCTGCTGCTGTTAAATACCATTATAATGTCTCTGACCTCTACTGCTGTTAAATACCATTATAATGTCTCTGACCTCTACTGCTGCTGTTAAATACCATTATAATGTCTCTGACCTCTACTGCTGTTAAATACCATTATAATGTCTCTGACCTCTACTGCTGCTGTTAAATACCATTATAATGTCTCTGACCTCTGCTGCTGTTAAATACCATTATAATGTCTCTGACCTCTACTGCTGTTAAATACCATTATAATGTCTCTGACCTCTGCTGCTGTTAAATACCATTATAATGTCTCTGACCTCTACTGCTGTTAAATACCATTATAATGTCTCTGACCTCTGCTGCTGTTAAATACCATTATAATGTCTCTGACCTCTGCTGCTGTTAAATACCATTATAATGTCTCTGACCTCTACTGCTGTTAAATACCATTATAATGTCTCTGACCTCTACTGCTGTTAAATACCATTATAATGTCTCTGACCTCTACTGCTGCTGTTAAATACCATTATAATGTCTCTGACCTCTACTGCTGTTAAATACCATTATAATGTCTCTGACCTCTGCTGCTGCTGTTAAATACCATTATAATGTCTCTGACCTCTACTGCTGTTAAATACCATTATAATGTCTCTGACCTCTGCTGCTGCTGTTAAATACCATTATAATGTCTCTGATCTCTACTGCTGTTAAATACCATTATAATGTCTCTGACCTCTGCTGCTGTTAAATACCATTATAATGTCTCTGATCTCTACTGCTGTTAAATACAATTATAATGTCTCTGACCTCTGCTGCTGCTGTTAAATACCATTATAATGTCTCTGACCTCTGCTGCTGTTAAATACCATTATAATGTCTCTGACCTCTACTGCTGTTAAATACCATTATAATGTCTCTGACCTCTGCTGCTGTTAAATACCATTATAATGTATCTGCCCTCTGCTGCTGTTAAATACCATTATATGGTCTCTGATCTCTACTGCTGTTAAATACAATTATAATGTCTCTGACCTCTGCTGCTGCTGTTAAATACCATTATAATGTCTCTGACCTCTACTGCTGTTAAATACCATTATAATGTCTCTGACCTCTGCTGCTGTTAAATACCATTATAATGTCTCTGACCTCTGCTGCTGCTGTTAAATACCATTATAATGTCTCTGACCTCTACTGCTGCTGTTAAATACCATTATAATGTCTCTGACCTCTGCTGCTGTTAAATACCATTATAATGTCTCTGACCTCTACTGCTGTTAAATACCATTATAATGTCTCTGACCTCTGCTGCTGCTGTTAAATACCATTATAATGTCTCTGACCTGTTGGGGAATAATCAGAATTAGTTGGGTAACATGGATAAGATGTTGTATTTTCATTATATGCTTGTGAGTTACTTCTCATCAGAATGTCTATTTTTGTATAATACTGCTGGCCGGTTGCAGTTATCTGTTCTCTGTCCTGGGGTCAGTTACATGGGCCACAGAAAGGGGAGGGGTCAAGCTTGTCTTCATATGTAAACATATCTTTTAAACCAATTATCTCTTGGCTCCACAATGTCTGTGTGCCAGTCACTGTGTCTCTGTGATCTTGTCCAGGAGGGGTGTATTTGATATATGCCTGTTGATAGGTTTTGTTTTATGGTCCTGAGAGCGAGATGAGAACATAGTTTAGGAGACAAAGCTGAACGATAATTTATAGCCAATGCTGTCTGGCTATGTGTGTCTTTGCTATAAAGGATCTCAGTTGCAATGTGTAAGGACTCTCAGAGAATTCATTTATAGACACTGAATTGATCTGAGAGTCACAGGGTTGTTGATGGAGCTCATATAATTAAAGATGGACTTTATGATAACTAACTCTGACTTGTGTGTGGTTTGCTCTCATGATTTAGTAAATACAGGAAATTTCCACTACAGACCTCTGCTGCTGTTAAATACAATTATAATGTCTCTGACCTCTGCTGCTGTTAAATACAATTATAATGTCTCTGACCTCTGCTGCTGTTAAATACCATTATAATGTCTATGACCTCTGCTGCTGCTGTTAAATACCATTATAATGTCTCTGACCTCTGCTGCTGTTAAATACCATTATAATGTCTCTGACCTCTGCTGCTGTTAAATACCATTATAATGTCTCTGACCTCTACTGCTGTTAAATACCATTATAATGTCTCTGACCTCTGCTGCTGTTAAATACCATTATAATGTCTCTGACCTCTACTGCTGTTAAATACCATTATAATGTCTCTGATCTCTGCTGCTGTTAAATACCATTATAATGTCTCTGACCTCTGCTGCTGCTGCTGCTGTTAAATACCATTATAATGTCTCTGACCTCTGCTGCTGTTAAATACCATTATAATGTCTCTGATCTCTGCTGCTGTTAAATACCATTATAATGTCTCTGACCTCTGCTGCTGCTGTTAAATACCATTATAATGTCTCTGATCTCTGCTGCTGTTAAATACCATTATAATGTCTCTGACCTCTGCTGCTGCTGTTAAATACCATTATAATGTCTCTGATCTCTGCTGCTGTTAAATACCATTATAATGTCTCTGATCTCTGCTGCTGTTAAATACCATTATAATGTCTATGACCTCTGCTGCTGTTAAATACCATTATAATGTCTCTGACCTCTGCTGCTGCTGTTAAATACCATTATAATGTCTCTGATCTCTGCTGCTGTTAAATACCATTATAATGTCTCTGACCTCTGCTGCTGTTAAATACCATTATAATGTCTCTGATCTCTGCTGCTGTTAAATACCATTATAATGTCTATGACCTCTGCTGCTGTTAAATACCATTATAATGTCTCTGACCTCTGCTGCTGTTAAATACCATTATAATGTATCTGACCTCTACTTCTGTTATATACCATTATAATGTCTCTGACCTCTACTGCTGCTGTTAAATACCATTATAATGTCTCTGACCTCTACTGCTGCTGTTAAATACCATTATAATGTCTCTGACCTCTACTGCTGTTAAATACCATTATAATGTCTCTGACCTCTACTGCTGCTGTTAAATACCATTATAATGTCTCTGACCTCTACTGCTGTTAAATACCATTATAATATCTCTGATCTCTACTGCTGTTAAATACCATTATAATGTCTTTGACCTCTACTGCTGTTAAATACCATTATAACGTCTCTGAACTCTTCTACTGCTGTTAAATACCATTATAATGTCTCTGACCTCTTCTACTGCTGTTAAATACCATTATAATGTCTCTGACCTCTGCTGCTGCTGTTAAATACCATTATAATGTCTCTGACCTCTGCTGCTGTTAAATACCATTATAATGTCTCTGACCTCTACTGCTGTTAAATACCATTATAATGTCTCTGACCTCTACTGCTGCTGTTAAATACCATTATAATGTCTCTGACCTCTGCTGCTGTTAAATACCATTATAATGTCTCTGACCTCTACTGCTGCTGTTAAATACCATTATAATGTCTCTGACCTCTACTGCTGTTAAATACCATTATAATGTCTCTGACCTCTGCTGCTGTTAAATACCATTATAATGTATCTGCCCTCTGCTGCTGTTAAATACCATTATAATGTCTCTGATCTCTACTGCTGTTAAATACCATTATAATGTCTCTGACCTCTGCTGCTGTTAAATACCATTATAATGTCTCTGACCTCTACTGCTGTTAAATACCATTATAATGTCTCTGACCTCTACTACTGCTGTTAAATACCATTATAATGTCTTTGACCTCTACTGCTGTTAAATACCATTATAACGTCTCTGACCTCTTCTACTGCTGTTAAATACCATTATAATGTCTCTGACCTCTTCTACTGCTGTTAAATACCATTATAATGTCTCTGACCTCTACTGCTGTTAAATACCATTATAATGTCTCTGACCTCTGCTGCTGCTGTTAAATACCATTATAATGTCTCTGACCTCTGCTGCTGTTAAATACCATTATAATGTCTCTGACCTCTACTGCTGTTAAATACAATTATAATGTCTCTGACCTCTGCTGCTGTTAAATACCATTATAATGTCTCTGACCTCTGCTGCTGCTGTTAAATACCATTATAATGTCTCTGATCTCTGCTGCTGTTAAATACCATTTTAATGTCTCTGACCTCTACTGCTGCTGTTAAATACCATTATAATGTCTCTGACCTCTACTGCTGCTGTTAAATACCATTATAATGTCTCTGACCTCTACTGCTGTTAAATACCATTATAATGTCTCTGACCTCTACTGCTGCTGTTAAATACCATTATAATGTCTCTGACCTCTGCTGCTGTTAAATACCATTATAATGTCTCTGATCTCTGCTGCTGTTAAATACCATTATAATGTCTCTGACCTCTGCTGCTGTTAAATACCATTATAATGTATCTGCCCTCTGCTGCTGTTAAATACCATTATAATGTCTCTGATCTCTACTGCTGTTAAATACAATTATAATGTCTCTGAACTCTGCTGCTGCTGTTAAATACCATTATAATGTCTCTGACCTCTGCTGCTGTTAAATACCATTATAATGTCTCTGACCTCTACTGCTGTTAAATACCATTATAATGTCTCTGACCTCTACTGCTGTTAAATACCATTATAATGTCTCTGACCTCTGCTGCTGTTAAATACCATTATAATGTCTCTGACCTCTGCTGCTGTTAAATACTATTATAATGTCTCTGACCTCTACTGCTGCTGTTAAATACCATTATAATGTCTCTGACCTCTACTGCTGTTAAATACCATTATAATGTCTCTGACCTCTACTGCTGCTGTTAAATACCATTATAATGTCTCTGACCTCTGCTGCTGTTAAATACCATTATAATGTCTCTGATCTCTGCTGCTGTTAAATACCATTATAATGTCTCTGACCTCTGCTGCTGTTAAATACCATTATAATGTATCTGCCCTCTGCTGCTGTTAAATACCATTATAATGTCTCTGATCTCTACTGCTGTTAAATACAATTATATTGTCTCTGAACTCTGCTGCTGCTGTTAAATACCATTATAATGTCTCTGACCTCTGCTGCTGTTAAATACCATTATAATGTCTCTGACCTCTACTGCTGTTAAATACCATTATAATGTCTCTGACCTCTACTGCTGTTAAATACCATTATAATGTCTCTGACCTCTGCTGCTGTTAAATACCATTATAATGTCTCTGATCTCTACTGCTGTTAAATACCATTATAATGTCTCTGACCTCTACTGCTGTTAAATACCATTATAATGTCTCTGACCTCTGCTGCTGCTGTTAAATACCATTATAATGTCTCTGACCTCTACTGCTGTTAAATACCATTATAATGTCTCTGATCTCTGCTGCTGTTAAATACCATTATAATGTATCTGCCCTCTGCTGCTTTTAAATACCATTATAATGTCTCTGATCTCTGCTGCTGTTAAATACTATTATAATGTCTCTGACCTCTGCTGCTGTTAAATACCATTATAATGTCTCTGACCTCTACTGCTGCTGTTAAATACCATTATAATGTCTCTGACCTCTACTGCTGCTGTTAAATACCATTATAATGTCTCTGACCTCTACTGCTGTTAAATACCATTATAATGTCTCTGACCTCTACTGCTGCTGTTAAATACCATTATAATGTCTCTGACCTCTACTGCTGCTGTTAAATACCATTATAATGTCTCTGACCTCTACTGCTGCTGTTAAATACCATTATAATGTCTCTGACCTCTACTGCTGTTAAATACCATTATAATGTCTCTGATCTCTACTGCTGTTAAATACCATTATAATGTCTCTGACCTCTGCTGCTGCTGTTAAATACCATTATAATGTCTCTGATCTCTGCTGCTGCTGTTAAATACCATTATAATGTCTCTGACCTCTACTGCTGTTAAATACCATTATAATGTCTCTGACCTCTACTGCTGCTGTTAAATACCATTATAATGTCTCTGACCTCTGCTGCTGCTGTTAAATACCATTATAATGTCTCTGATCTCTGCTGCTGTTAAATACCATTATAATGTCTCTGACCTCTACTGCTGCTGTTAAATACCATTATAATGTCTCTGACCTCTACTGCTGCTGTTAAATACCATTATAATGTCTCTGACCTCTGCTGCTGTTAAATACCATTATAATGTCTCTGACCTCTACTGCTGTTAAATACCATTATAATGTCTCTGACCTCTGCTGCTGTTAAATACCATTATAATGTCTCTGACCTCTGCTGCTGTTAAATACCATTATAATGTCTCTGACCTCTGCTGCTGCTGTTAAATACCATTATAATGTCTCTGACCTCTACTGCTGTTAAATACCATTATAATGTCTCTGACCTCTGCTGCTGCTGTTAAATACCATTATAATGTCTCTGATCTCTACTGCTGTTAAATACCATTATAATGTCTCTGACCTCTACTGCTGCTGTTAAATACCATTATAATGTCTCTGACCTCTACTGCTGTTAAATACCATTATAATGTCTCTGACCTCTACTGCTGTTAAATACCATTATAATGTCTCTGACCTCTACTGCTGTTAAATACCATTATAATGTCTCTGACCTCTACTGCTGTTAAATACCATTATAATGTCTCTGACCTCTGCTGCTGTTAAATACCATTATAATGTCTCTGATCTCTACTGCTGTTAAATACAATTATAATGTCTCTGACCTCTGCTGCTGCTGTTAAATACCATTATAATGTCTCTGACCTCTACTGCTGTTAAATACCATTATAATGTCTCTGACCTCTGCTGCTGCTGTTAAATACCATTATAATGTCTCTGACCTGTTGGGGAATAATCAGAATTAGTTGGGTAACATGGATAAGATGTTGTATTTTCATTATATGCTTGTGAGTTACTTCTCATCAGAATGTCTATTTTTGTATAATACTGCTGGCCGGTTGCAGTTATCTGTTCTCTGTCCTGGGGTCAGTTACATGGGCCACAGAAAGGGGAGGGGTCAAGCTTGTCTTCATATGTAAACATATCTTTTAAACCAATTATCTCTTGGCTCCACAATGTCTGTGTGCCAGTCACTGTGTCTCTGTGATCTTGTCCAGGAGGGGTGTATTTGATATATGCCTGTTGATAGGTTTTGTTTTATGGTCCTGAGAGCGAGATGAGAACATAGTTTAGGAGACAAAGCTGAACGATAATTTATAGCCAATGCTGTCTGGCTATGTGTGTCTTTGCTATAAAGGATCTCAGTTGCAATGTGTAAGGACTCTCAGAGAATTCATTTATAGACACTGAATTGATCTGAGAGTCACAGGGTTGTTGATGGAGCTCATATAATTAAAGATGGACTTTATGATAACTAACTCTGACTTGTGTGTGGTTTGCTCTCATGATTTAGTAAATACAGGAAATTTCCACTACAGACCTCTGCTGCTGTTAAATACAATTATAATGTCTCTGACCTCTGCTGCTGTTAAATACAATTATAATGTCTCTGACCTCTACTGCTGTTAAATACCATTATAATGTCTCTGACCTCTGCTGCTGTTAAATACAATTATAATGTCTCTGACCTCTGCTGCTGTTAAATACCATTATAATGTCTATGACCTCTGCTGCTGTTAAATACCATTATAATGTCTCTGACCTCTGCTGCTGTTAAATACCATTATAATGTCTCTGATCTCTGCTGCTGTTAAATACCATTATAATGTCTCTGACCTCTGCTGCTGCTGCTGCTGTTAAATACCATTATAATGTCTATGACCTCTGCTGCTGTTAAATACCATTATAATGTCTCTGACCTCTGCTGCTGCTGTTAAATACCATTATAATGTCTCTGACCTCTGCTGCTGCTGTTAAATACCATTATAATGTCTCTGACCTCTGCTGCTGTTAAATACCATTATAATGTCTCTGATCTCTACTGCTGTTAAATACCATTATAATGTCTCTGACCTCTGCTGCTGTTAAATACCATTATAATGTCTCTGACCTCTGCTGCTGTTAAATACCATTATAATGTCTCTGACCTCTACTGCTGTTAAATACCATTATAATGTCTCTGACCTCTGCTGCTGCTGTTAAATACCATTATAATGTCTCTGACCTCTACTGCTGTTAAATACCATTATAATGTCTCTGACCTCTGCTGCTGTTAAATACCATTATAATGTCTCTGACCTCTACTGCTGTTAAATACCATTATAATGTCTCTGACCTCTACTGCTGCTGTTAAATACCATTATAATGTCTCTGACCTCTGCTGCTGTTAAATACCATTATAATGTCTCTGACCTCTACTGCTGTTAAATACCATTATAATGTCTCTGACCTCTACTGCTGCTGTTAAATACCATTATAATGTCTCTGACCTCTACTGCTGTTAAATACCATTATAATGTCTCTGACCTCTACTGCTGCTGTTAAATACCATTATAATGTCTCTGACCTCTGCTGCTGTTAAATACCATTATAATGTCTCTGATCTCTGCTGCTGCTGTTAAATACCATTATAATGTCTCTGACCTCTACTTCTGTTATATACCATTATAATGTCTCTGACCTCTACTGCTGCTGTTAAATACCATTATAATGTCTCTGACCTCTACTGCTGTTAAATACCATTATAATGTCTCTGACCTCTGCTGCTGTTAAATACCATTATAATGTCTCTGACCTCTACTGCTGCTGTTAAATACCATTATAATGTCTCTGACCTCTACTGCTGTTAAATACCATTATAATGTCTCTGACCTCTACTGCTGCTGTTAAATACCATTATAATGTCTCTGACCTCTGCTGCTGTTAAATACCATTATAATGTCTCTGACCTCTACTGCTGCTGTTAAATACCATTATAATGTCTCTGACCTCTACTGCTGCTGTTAAATACCATTATAATGTCTCTGACCTCTACTGCTGTTAAATACCATTATAATGTCTCTGACCTCTACTGCTGCTGTTAAATACCATTATAATATCTCTGATCTCTACTGCTGTTAAATACCATTATAATGTCTTTGACCTCTACTGCTGTTAAATACCATTATAACGTCTCTGACCTCTTCTACTGCTGTTAAATACCATTATAATGTCTCTGACCTCTTCTACTGCTGTTAAATACCATTATAATGTCTCTGACCTCTACTGCTGTTAAATACCATTATAATGTCTCTGACCTCTGCTGCTGCTGTTAAATACCATTATAATGTCTATGACCTCTACTGCTGTTAAATACCATTATAATGTCTCTGACCTCTACTGCTGTTAAATACCATTATAATGTCTCTGACCTCTACTGCTGTTAAATACCATTATAATGTCTCTGACCTCTACTACTGCTGTTAAATACCATTATAATGTCTTTGACCTCTACTGCTGTTAAATACCATTATAACGTCTCTGACCTCTTCTACTGCTGTTAAATACCATTATAATGTCTCTGACCTCTTCTACTGCTGTTAAATACCATTATAATGTCTCTGACCTCTACTGCTGTTAAATACCATTATAATGTCTCTGACCTCTGCTGCTGCTGTTAAATACCATTATAATGTCTCTGACCTCTACTGCTGTTAAATACCATTATAATGTCTCTGACCTCTGCTGCTGTTAAATACCATTATAATGTCTCTGACCTCTACTGCTGTTAAATACCATTATAATGTCTCTGACCTCTGCTGCTGTTAAATACCATTATAATGTCTCTGACCTCTACTGCTGTTAAATACCATTATAATGTCTCTGACCTCTACTGCTGCTGTTAAATACCATTATAATGTCTCTGACCTCTACTGCTGTTAAATACCATTATAATGTCTCTGACCTCTACTGCTGCTGTTAAATACCATTATAATGTCTCTGACCTCTGCTGCTGTTAAATACCATTATAATGTCTCTGATCTCTGCTGCTGCTGTTAAATACCATTATAATGTCTCTGACCTCTACTTCTGTTATATACCATTATAATGTCTCTGACCTCTACTGCTGCTGTTAAATACCATTATAATGTCTCTGACCTCTACTGCTGTTAAATACCATTATAATGTCTCTGACCTCTGCTGCTGTTAAATACCATTATAATGTCTCTGACCTCTACTGCTGCTGTTAAATACCATTATAATGTCTCTGACCTCTACTGCTGTTAAATACCATTATAATGTCTCTGACCTCTACTGCTGCTGTTAAATACCATTATAATGTCTCTGACCTCTGCTGCTGTTAAATACCATTATAATGTCTCTGACCTCTACTGCTGCTGTTAAATACCATTATAATGTCTCTGACCTCTACTGCTGCTGTTAAATACCATTATAATGTCTCTGACCTCTACTGCTGTTAAATACCATTATAATGTCTCTGACCTCTACTGCTGCTGTTAAATACCATTATAATATCTCTGATCTCTACTGCTGTTAAATACCATTATAATGTCTTTGACCTCTACTGCTGTTAAATACCATTATAACGTCTCTGACCTCTTCTACTGCTGTTAAATACCATTATAATGTCTCTGACCTCTTCTACTGCTGTTAAATACCATTATAATGTCTCTGACCTCTACTGCTGTTAAATACCATTATAATGTCTCTGACCTCTGCTGCTGCTGTTAAATACCATTATAATGTCTATGACCTCTACTGCTGTTAAATACCATTATAATGTCTCTGACCTCTACTGCTGTTAAATACCATTATAATGTCTCTGACCTCTACTGCTGTTAAATACCATTATAATGTCTCTGACCTCTACTACTGCTGTTAAATACCATTATAATGTCTTTGACCTCTACTGCTGTTAAATACCATTATAACGTCTCTGACCTCTTCTACTGCTGTTAAATACCATTATAATGTCTTTGACCTCTACTGCTGTTAAATACCATTATAACGTCTCTGACCTCTGCTGCTGCTGTTAAATACCATTATAATGTCTCTGACCTCTACTGCTGTTAAATACCATTATAATGTCTCTGACCTCTGCTGCTGTTAAATACCATTATAATGTCTCTGACCTCTACTGCTGTTAAATACCATTATAATGTCTCTGACCTCTGCTGCTGTTAAATACCATTATAATGTCTCTGACCTCTGCTGCTGTTAAATACCATTATAATGTCTCTGACCTCTGCTGCTGCTGTTAAATACCATTATAATGTCTCTGACCTCTACTGCTGTTAAATACCATTATAATGTCTCTGACCTCTGCTGCTGTTAAATACCATTATAATGTCTCTGACCTCTGCTGCTGCTGTTAAATACCATTATAATGTCTCTGATCTCTACTGCTGTTAAATACAATTATAATGTCTCTGACCTCTGCTGCTGCTGTTAAATACCATTATAATGTCTCTGACCTCTGCTGCTGTTAAATACCATTATAATGTCTCTGACCTCTACTGCTGTTAAATACCATTATAATGTCTCTGACCTCTGCTGCTGTTAAATACCATTATAATGTATCTGCCCTCTGCTGCTGTTAAATACCATTATAATGTCTCTGATCTCTACTGCTGTTAAATACCATTATAATGTCTCTGACCTCTGCTGCTGTTAAATACCATTATAATGTCTCTGACCTCTACTGCTGTTAAATACCATTATAATGTCTCTGACCTCTGCTGCTGTTAAATACCATTATAATGTCTCTGACCTCTACTGCTGTTAAATACCATTATAATGTCTCTGACCTCTACTGCTGCTGTTAAATACCATTATAATGTCTCTGACCTCTGCTGCTGTTAAATACCATTATAATGTCTCTGACCTCTACTGCTGCTGTTAAATACCATTATAATGTCTCTGACCTCTGCTGCTGCTGTTAAATACCATTATAATGTCTCTGACCTCTACTGCTGTTAAATACCATTATAACGTCTCTGACCTCTTCTACTGCTGTTAAATACCATTATAATGTCTCTGACCTCTGCTGCTGTTAAATACCATTATAATGTCTCTGACCTCTACTGCTGTTAAATACCATTATAATGTCTCTGACCTCTACTGCTGTTAAATACCATTATATTGTCTCTGACCTCTGCTGCTGCTGTTAAATACCATTATAATGTCTCTGACCTCTACTGCTGTTAAATACCATTATAATGTCTCTGATCTCTGCTGCTGTTAAATACCATTATAATGTATCTGCCCTCTGCTGCTGTTAAATACCATTATAATGTCTCTGACCTCTGCTGCTGCTGTTAAATACCATTATAATGTCTCTGATCTCTGCTGCTGTTAAATACCATTATAATTTCTCTGACCTCTACTGCTGTTAAATACCATTATAATGTCTCTGACCTCTACTGCTGTTAAATACCATTATAATGTCTCTGATCTCTGCTGCTGTTAAATACCATTATAATGTCTCTGACCTCTACTGCTGCTGTTAAATACCATTATAATGTCTCTGACCTCTACTGCTGTTAAATACCATTATAATGTCTCTGATCTCTACTGCTGTTAAATACCATTATAATGTCTCTGACCTCTGCTGCTGCTGTTAAATACCATTATAATGTCTCTGATCTCTGCTGCTGCTGTTAAATACCATTATAATGTCTCTGACCTCTACTGCTGTTAAATACCATTATAATATCTCTGACCTCTACTGCTGCTGTTAAATACCATTATAATGTCTCTGATCTCTGCTGCTGTTAAATACCATTATAATGTCTCTGATCTCTGCTGCTGTTAAATACCATTATAATGTCTCTGACCTCTACTGCTGCTGTTAAATACCATTATAATGTCTCTGACCTCTACTGCTGTTAAATACCATTATAATGTCTCTGACCTCTGCTGCTGTTAAATACCATTATAATGTCTCTGACCTCTACTGCTGTTAAATACCATTATAATGTCTCTGACCTCTACTGCTGTTAAATACCATTATAATGTCTCTGACCTCATTATAATGTAAAGACTAATTCAGTGAGTCCAGGTTTTTCCTTTCTAGTTCAGGTACAACGTTACTAACCCTATCAGACGGAGGGAGGATGACACCATGTGTTAATCCTAACCCTATCAGACGGAGGGATGGCTGACACCATGTGTTAATCCTAACCCTATCAGACGGAGGGAGGGTTGACACCATGTGTTAATCCTAACCCTATCAGACGGAGGGAGGGTTGACACCATGTGTTAATCCTAACCCTATCAGACGGAGGGAGGATGACACCATGTGTTAATCCTAACCCTATCAGACGGAGGGAGGGTTGACACCATGTGTTAATCCTAGCCCTATCAGACGGAGGGAGGGTTGACACCATGTGTTAATCTTAACCCTATCAGATGGAGGGAGAGTTGACACCATGTGTTAATCCTAACCCTATCAGACGGAGGGAGGGTTGACACCATGTGTTAATCCTAGCCCTATCAGACGGAGGGAGGGTTGACACCATGTGTTAATCTTAACCCTATCAGATGGAGGGAGGATGACACCATGTGCTAATCCTAACCATAACAGCAGAACCGAAGCTACTCATTTCTACACTCTAACGCAGGCGTGGGAAACTCCAGTCCTCTGGGTTCCTGATTGGTGTCACTCTTTGTCTCCATCCTAAGCAAATACAGGTGACTCATCAAATGGCATTCTAACCTGAAGTTCATGACTAAGTGAATATTGGAGTCAGGTGTGTTAGCTGGGGCTGGGGAAAAACTATGACACCAATCAGGCCCCCGAGGACTGGAGTTACCTTCCCCTACTCTACCCTCAAACGTGACACACATAGAGCACTTACCAGCAGCAAACCTGCCCCCAGAGCACTTACCAGCAGCAAACCTGCCCCAGAGCACTTAACAGCAGGCAGCAAACCTTTACTGTAATGACAACCATACTGGCCTCACCTTTAACGCTCACTGCAAAAACAATCGGGAACAAACCACTAAAAACATACAAAAAATTTAGACCAAAGTCCAGTTTTGTTGTTTAAATATACACTCTTAGAAAACAGGGTTTCTAAGGGGTTATTTGGCTCTCCTTAGGGGACAGCTGAAGGGGTTATTTGGCTCTCCTTAGGGGACAGCTGAAGGGGTTATTTGGCTCTCCTTAGGGGACAGCTGAAGGGGTTATTTGGCTCTCCTTAGGGGACAGCTGAAGGGGTTATTTGGCTCTCCTTAGGGGACAGCTGAAGGGGTTATTTGGCTCTCCTTAGGGGACAGCTGAAGGGGTTATTTGGCTCTCCTTAGGGGACAGCTGAAGGGGTTATTTGGCTCTCCTTAGGGGACAGCTGAAGGGGTTATTTGGCTCTCCTTAGGGGACAGCTGAAGGGGTTATTTGGCTCTCCTTAGGGGACAGCTGAAGGGGTTATTTGGCTCTCCTTAGGGGACAGCTGAAGGGGTTATTTGGCTCTCCTTAGGGGACAGCTGAAGGGGTTATTTGGCTCTCCTTAGGGGACAGCTGAAGGGGTTATTTGGCTCTCCTTAGAGAGATTAAAGTAGATGTCACGTGTCAAAATTTTGATTGATGACCCTATGTGAACCTATGTGAACTCTATGTGAACCCTATGTAGTGATGACGTGTGCATGTCTTCTGGTCAGGCAAGCCTGGTTAGGTGGGGGCTATGGGGTGAGTAAGGGTCCATTTGACAGGCCGTTAATGATTGATGACCCAAGCCTGATTTATGACCCTATGTAATGATTTATGACCCTATGTCATGTAGAAGGGTGCATGCCCAGGGGTGTTGTTGGGGTTGAGTAAGTGACCATGTGTCAGGTCAACCTGTTACTGTTTCTCACGGTTTGGGTTGGTTAAGGCCCCTTATAAAGCCGCTGAACAATACCTGTTTAAGAGTGCACAAGATCTTAAGAATAACCATGGAATTTGGGATCGGTACCAAAGCAGTGATGACGGTAACAACTGAAACAGGCCTTCGGGTTGCCCATAGAGCAAGGGCAAAGTATCAACCAGCAATATATGATGCGCCAAAAAAACGTTTTTTAAATGTGTATAGAACCCAAATACCGCCAGCAAATGCTCTGACAGATCAAGTGTTGATGTCTAATGGCCAGCAGTGGGGGTATCGGTTTGATTACCTGGCCTGTAGAGTGACCCTCTATACGGTAGATGAAGGAGAAGAATATACAGACCAGACTGTAGGCTTGGAATATGGTGTTGAAGACTGGTCGGTTTTTCGCAAGGTTGTGTGTCCTGAACTGAGCCTTATCACCAAGGGGTATAGTGTGTTCACGGGCCACGAGACCCGTTGGGAAGGTACCCCTGACTCCTCAGGACAAATATTTCACAGGGTGAAAATACAAAGAAAGAATGGCCGACCGTGCGGCAGCGTGGAGTTCTATATCGGCACCGAGGCAATCCGAAACCACAACCTTAGGGGTGGGGGCCTGACTGGGGATACCCGACTGCGTCTGCTTATTCCTTTTAAGAGTTGGGATGTACTGGAATTGAAAATGTTGCAACCGTTGGATGCTCTCTTTGTACAGAGCCAACAGCGTCAGAGCCTTGTTCATTTAAAGAAGTGCATAATATATACGAATCGTAAAGATTACGATGCAAAAGAGCCTCAAGAAGATACAGCGTCAGAAGAAAACTAAGTAAGCGGATGCTTTAACCCCGCCCCCCCAGATACCCAAGGGCCTTGTTCTACAATAAAAAGAAAAAAGCAGCCAGTTCTTCATTTCAGCATACACCATGGATCTCCAGACCATCTACGAGGAAGCCACTACGTCATGGGGGCCCGACACTAAAGACTCTATGCCACGAAGCCCTACACTCTACGCACCCCTGGCAAAACCCGTGACACCCCCGACATTTACCCAGCCTGAGGATGTGTTTGATGGGGTGGCCAGTACTATTTTTGTGGATACAATCAAGGCCTCTGTAGCTACACTTTTAAACGTGGTGATTGGCGAATATATACGAGAAAAATGCATCGGCTGTGAGATCAATCATCCCAGCCAGCGTCGTCATCCTTGCCTCTACGACCCTAGATACTACTTTTTCAATCATTTTGAGGAGCTGGTGAAAAGACTGTGGTCCTGCCGTTTTATACCAGCGCTGGTCATCGCCCTGGAGTCTATGGGTATTGCGCCGTCTATCCCTAGAGTTTACGGGGTAACCGAAGCCTTCCTACATGAACTGAAGGAGGCCATCTTCATCCATGAGAAACTCAAAGAAATCCGACACACCCTGGTGGACGACAACAAATACAGGGAAGCTGTGGTGGCTGATGTGATGCTTTTCTGGCTCAATAAATCCCAAGAGACCGAGTGACATTTTGTTTATTTAGAGCTATGGGTAACTATGTGTCTACGATGTTTGAGCGAATAAATACATTTTTTCTTTTGAGAGACCTTACAAATGTTATGCATCAGATTATTGAAAATAAAGTGAACAATGTAAAGTTCTACACAACCCACAATACAGGGGTTATTGTAGAGCGTGTGTTAAAAATGGAGCAAATCATGAAACATGTCCGACATACGGGCGAGAGTTTACAATGGTCACATATGGTATCAAGGCTTGTTGAGGATTCTGAAGAACTAGAAATAACTTTGGCTAAGATTTTACATTATTTGTTTGAACCACCCTTTAATGTGAATGTGTATCATATTTGTTGTTTATATACTTATATATCAGACGTGTGTGTTTTAAAAATTCAGCGAAACAAACCTGTAAATCTAAACAATATATACAGGGTGTTGCATGCTGTGATTGTTGAGAAAACGGGGACTTGTATCTTGCAACAAATCCTGAATTGTCTGTATACGTAATAATTGTTGCATTCTTAAAATAAAAATTCACAAACTGAAATGTTGTCGTTATATGAAAGTGGCTCATTACAGTTATTGTACCTCAGAGAGGCAAGAAGGATGGCTGAGCAGCTGTTGAAAAACATATATTATAATCCCTCTAACCCCGGGTCTTATGGGGGTAAAGAGCGTTTACAGAGAGCTATAGTCGAAGAAACAGGTAGTCTGTTAAGCGATGCTAAAGTGAATGAATGGTTATCAGAGCAAGATGCCTACACTCTACATAAACCTGTAAGAAAACATTTTCCAAGAAATAGAGTTTTTTCTACGCATCCATTATCCCAATTTCAGGCGGATCTATGTGACATGCAGTCCCTTGCCGATAAAAATGATGGAAATCGCTACATGCTAACGGTTATAGATATTTTCTCTAAATTAGCCTATGTAAGGGTGTTAAAAAATAAGAGCGGGGCAGAGGTGACCAGGGCCTTTGAATCGATCTTGAAGGCAGGAGGCGCCCCCAAGAAAGTGCAGACGGATGGCGGAAAATAATTTTTTAATAAAACATTTCAGAAGCTAATGAATAAGTATAATATAGTACATTTTGCTACAGGCTCTGATTTGAAAGCTTCGGTTGTGGAACGCTTTAATAGGACTTTGAAAGAGCGGATGTGGCGCTATTTTACAGCTCACAACACCAACCGATATACAGACATAGTTCAGGATTTAGTAAACGGGTACAACCACAGCTACCATAAGACTATACGTATGAAGCCCTCGGAGGTCTCTTCGGAAAACTCTTTTCAAGTCTTTAAAAATATGTATGGTTTGTTCCCACTTCGCCGTAAGAAAAAAATGACTTTTAAATTCCTAGTGGGTGACTTGGTGCGTATATCAAAGTTGAGGGGTGTTTTCGACAAAAAATACGAACAAGGCTTTAGCTCGGAGTTGTTTACCGTTACCGAATGTCTGCCACGCATTCCGCCGGTCTACAAATTAAAAGATTATGACGGGGATCTTATAGAGGGATCTTTTTATGAGAAGGAATTACAGAAGGTCCAGTTGGGTAAAGACAAAGTCTTTCACGTGGAGGAGATTCTAGATCAGAAGAGAGAAAAGGGTAAAAAATGGTTACTGGTCCGCTGGAAAAACTGGCCTCAAAAGTTCAACAGTTGGGTATTGGAGCAGGATGTGGTGGAGGCAACGGGGGTTAATTTAAACCCCTAGTCATGATAACTAGCGCATCATTCGCGTGTACACAGTTGGGCATCATGGAACACAGCGGCTTCTACCTGACTCTCCCCAGTAATGCGTCGGCACAGATATATCGTAATAATCAGAGTTCGAAGTATACAACCAATTTTCCAAAGCCTATAGAGTTATCAGAGGCTTGGGAAGTAGGTCTCAGCGAGATTACATACCGCCATAGTTGGTATAATATCAAAGCTAAGGACCGTGATTTTTATTGCAAAAGGTTCTCGGAACCTGCGAAACTTATTAAGCTTAAAAAAGGTTTCTATAGAACCGTCGACAGGATCGTCTCAGAGTTGAATGAACACCTAACCCTGAACAAGATGGAAATATTCCTATTCTACAATCCAATCCATAAAAGGATACAAATCTCAGGGCCTGCTAACGGAGGTATAAAGACCAGCGGTAATTTATCCTACATGTTGGGGATGGGTCCCAATAAATGGACGTATGTGAACGATAAATTATTCCCATTCCCTGCGGATATACATGCAGGCTTTTACAACATATTTGTCTATACCGACATCATAACCTATCAAAGGGTCGGAGACAGCTGTGTGCCCCTCCTGCGAACAGTTCATATAGACGGCAAGGATGGGGACATCGTCACTGTCAATTATGACAAGCCGCACTACGTACATGTCAGCAAGAACTATATTGAAAACATTCTGGTTGAGCTTAAAACGGATCAGAACGAAAACATTGAATTTACTTATGGTAAAACGATTGTAAAACTCCACTTTAGACCCACCAAAACCTCTCTACATATATAATAGCTGTATTATATTTATAAACATAATACAAATAAAAGTGTTATGGAGCACCATCAGCTCGACCCTAACCGTTATGTTTCATACTATGTGGATCAAGTGGGTAATGGACTACCAGGATATCATGGAGCGCCGACAATGTATGGTTCGGGGATAGGCGGTATATTCCGTAACCTCTTCAGGATGGTTTTACCGTTTATGAAGAGAGGCTTCAGCATAGCCAAACCACATTTAAAATCAGCGGCTAAAAATATAGTAAGTGAGGTTGTAGCCAATGCTATGACCCGAAGGGCGTCACCAGAGGTGGAGCATCAAGAAGGCTCGGGGCTTATGATATTGTCTCGAAGGCCAAAAAAGAGACCCCCTGGTTTAAGGCGTAGACCGGCACCTAAAAAGCGGCGGTTAACTGTTAAAAGAACCTCAGTAAGTCAAAGACGGGGTAAAGTGAGGAGGTCTGTACCAAAACAGGCTAAAAGAATACTAGGAAGTATTTTCTAAAAGAATAAGTGACATGGCTCTTTTACATCGAATGTCCTCTGAAGCTATAAAGACAGAACTTGATCTTTTCACGGCACCGTTAACGCAGCATTCAATAGATAGATCCAGTTATGTGGAGATAGCCCCTCTCTCTGCTATTACCGATAACGGGCCTATCGAATTTTTCATACCAGGCCATGGTGACAACTATCTGGACCTCAACAACACCTTGGTGCATTTACGTCTAAAAGTGACCAAAAGAGATGGGTCTAATATTGCAGACGATGCCAAAGTGAGTCTCATTAATTACCCCTTGGCCACCATTTTCTCCCAAGTTGATGTGACTTTGGGTGAACGCCTAATCAGTCAAAGCAGCGCTACATACCCTTATAGAGCCATCATGGAGTGTTTACTAAACTACTCCGAAGACACTCTCAAAACCCAATTTAGCGCCGGGCTGTTTAGCAAGGATACTGCAGGAGCCTCTATGGAATCGACAGACCCTTCCACCGGTGCAAACAAAGGACTAGCGGCACGAGCTCGCTACTGCGCCGAATCTCGAGAGTTTCATTTGCTAGGCCCTATACACTCTGACATTTTCTTTCAAGAACGGTTACTCTTAAATTCGGTTGATTTAAGATTAAAATTAACCAGGGCCAAGGATGATTTTTGCCTGATGTCTCCCCAAGACGGGGATTTTAGTTTGAAAGTGTTGGGGGCAACCCTTTTTATTAAAAAAGTATCTGTATCTCCGGCCGTGCGCCTGGGTCACTCACATGCTTTGATGAAAGGAAATGCCCTTTACCCTCTCCAAAGAATTACCATGAAAACCTTTAGCATACCCGTGGGCAGTAGAATCTGCAGTCAAGAAAACCTATTTCTAGGCCCTTTACCTAGATATGTGGTTATAGGTCTGGTTGATCACGCCTCTAATACGGGCAGTTTAGATAAAAAACCCTTTAATTTTCAGCACTTCAATGCAGAGTATGTAGCGCTCTGTCAGGACGGACGTCAGGTTCCGGCGAAGGCTTTCCAACCACAATTTAATAACAACATATCTGTGCGAGAATTTTACAATCTATTCCTGGCTACAGGGCGACATCTAAAAGATCTCTCTTTACCTATTGACAGAAATGATTTTGCAGAGGGTTACACATTGTATGCTTTCAATTTATCACCTGATGATGACACCTCAGGAAATCTGTCTGTGGTGTCCCAAGGTAACCTCAGGCTGGAAATGCGTTTCCGTACACCTTTAGCCTGTACAGTTAGCATGATTGTTTACGCATGCTCTGATTCAATCTTGGAAGTGAATGCCCGAAGACAGGTCTTAGTGGATTATTATTAAGGACCTTTGAACAAAGACATGAATACCCAAGAGTTGGACGGTCTCATGAGCCGCTTGATTGGAAAACAATTTTGTGGAGTGTTGGCTTGTGATGAATTACCTATTGAGATATGGTCTGAGAGGCCTGCAATGTTTATTGTCAATACCCATCCTAAACACATGCCTGGTGAACATTGGCTAGCTATGACATTAGAACAGGAAGGTGGACGAAAAATCTCAACTTTTTTTGATTCCTATGGCTTTCCCCCCGGTTTTTCACATTTCCCTAAATCTATTAAAGATTTTTTGACCCTAAACGGTACAAAGATCTACTACAACATCAAACAAGTGCAAGATAACCTTTCCACTACATGCGGTCACCACTGTGTATTTTACCTGTGCCAAAGAGCCCGGGGAGTTTCTTTTGAAGATGTTATGTCTCTTTATAAGGATGATTTAAGAAGTAATGATAACCTTGTATCTTGTTTTGTTAGAAAATATCAAAAGTGTTCAAATGTGTGTCCTTTAAGAACGCGTAATCAAGGCGTATGCTCACGTCATATGTTTCAAGAATGCCACAAATGTTAACTTGCTTATTTTTCAAATAAAAAATTTATTGAATTTAATCATAGTCATTCAAAAGTCATTTTCAAAAGTCTAACCACGCCGAGAGATCGGGTTTAGGAAAAGGTCCTGAGACGTTCATGGGAGTAAATGAGTTAGCATCATCGCTTTCATATGGGGCCGGTGTCGTTGGGGCATCTTTAGGGGTGCTGTATCTCGTTGAAGGCTTTTGTTTTAAAGCTTGAATCTGTTGACGAAGCTTATGGTTGGGTACACCGGAGAGGGGGATGTTGAGGATTGCCAGGGCCTTAAGAAACTGACGCCAGCCGGGAGGCCTTCGGTCATCAGCAACCTTGTGGGCAGCCGTGGTACTTTTAAGCAAGTCCTGCATATGGGACCCCCTAACCACAGAGCCCTGAAGGATAAACTCTCCAGAGTCGTTCCAAGCAGCTATCCCCTTTGAGTCTTTTATCTTGTTCATAATGTATTTAACATTCTTCCTGTTACGTAAAGGCACATGTGTCAGTAGGTCATGCATAACTTTATCTTCAAATGGCATTTGAGCTTCACCCGACATATTATCTCCACTAGGTAAGATCGACGGTACAGGCCTTACAGGGGCATGGCTATCGTTAGGTTCGACATCTGTTAAAGGGTCCGGTAGGGAAAGGGTTAAATGGTTAGTCTCTCTCTCCCCTTGCTTTACCCGAGTCAAATACCTTTGCATTAGGTTTGTGTATTTTTGAATCTTATCATAGGGGTTCAATCCTTTTCGGTTCAAAACATCCTTCATGGCCGTATCCAAATCATTTTCCGCTGTTTGTCTGATATCTTCAGGACCCTGCATTTGTTTTTTAAGTCTATCCAACTCTTGTTGAGGCACCAAGTACATTTTAGTGGCCATCACACCACGTGTTCAACCCCCACGTCTGGCCGCAATAAGGCTGGTGATGAAGGGCACGGCTATACTGAGTAAAGGTAGAAGAAAACCCCCAGACTGTTGTATACTATGTCTTTTCTTTTGAAGACTGGCCCTTTTATTGGCAAAGAGTTTGATCGCTGTCTTTTGTCTCCTTAATTTTTTCAATTGGTTCAGGGTGAGTGGAATGCGTCCTTTGAGAAGATTCAAAGCAATCTCACATAGGGCTAATATGAGATCTGAAGAACAGCGACCCAAGATGGCCTTCCGTTCTTTAGCTGTAGAACCTACTAGCCTTCTCAAGAGGGGGAGGTTTCTTTTTAAACGCAGAGACATAGCGTTTACTTTTTAGGAAGGTATGCAGCAGGCCTCTCCCCCGTAAACAGCCCTGTACGTAGCCTAAGGTGTTCTGGAGTATTTGCTTTTAAATCCACGATTAAATAAGAAAATGGCTCTTTGGTAGCGTCCTCATAGCTCTCCATAAAGTATGATTTCCGTCCAGGGTACATCTGCTGAGCTAGAGTGCTAATTTGCAGTTTGTCTCTAGGATTTTTAAACAATACCATGTAGTTGGCATTCAAGCTAATGGTCCGACTATTTTTACCTTGGTGAAACACATTCTGGACCAAGTAAAGCACGGACAGGTTTCTATGATGAGTATATTGGGTAAAAGCTCGTGCAATTTCAGGGTGTTCGCTACCAGCAAATAGCATATCGTCCAAAACCAGCAGATTATTTACATGTGGGGGGAGAAGTTCATCATCAGACAGAGAATCGGGTATTCCTTCAACAAACTTGATTTTTATTGTCTTCAATAATTCATCATACAGAGGTTGGTAACATGAATAACACCATACAATATTGTCAGGCTTTTGAGATAACACATGTTCAGAATTCTCTAAAATACTTTTTACAAAAAAAGTTTTACCACTGTTTGAAGGGCCTGCAATTAATGCTGAAAAAGGCAATTGTAGCCGGGGGTCAAAACCCTCGACAGCAGTCATAATATCTTAAGCTTTAAGACACACTGGGGCTTGTAGCATAAGTCAGTAGCCAAAGGGCAATGTGGTACCGTCAGGCAATAGCTGTCTCTTGTCATAGACTACCCTGAATCTTTTAGTGAGTGGTGCGTTTCTTAGATGGAACCCCTTTTTATCCCTCACTATTTTGTTGTAGGAGCTCAAAATCTCCAAGTCACTATTCTTGTCCTTTACGAACCCCTCGACCAAGCGCGTGATTGATTCCAAGTTTACACGCGGTGCATTTTCATAGTTTTGAGTCACGCCTTTGGCTTTCAACACCACGTGATTGGCTGTAGTCCTAAAAGCATAGCTTTTTGGACCACATGAGGACCATTCTGTAATATGGTCACCCTCTTCGAGTTCACTCGTTAAACCCCCAAGATAGTTGCTAAGTGGGGGGGTCCAATCCCCCGGTTTGCTTACATAGACCACAGAGTCTGTGTCGTGGTAAAGAACCCGCCTCTGAAGCTGTTCCATGAGGGTGTACAGTTCAAGGCGGCCATAGGCTGTGGTAAATGCTGCAAGAAACACATTTACATTACCCGGGGGTAGAACCCACTTTTGGTGGCGCCTCCATTGCACCAAGGCAATGTCTTGACTCAAGAAGGAAAAATGTGAAATTTCGTATTGGTCCGAAAAAACAAATTCCAAAAATTCTTCGGGGTCTTTAATGATCGAAGTTGTTAGCATATTGCATCTCTGCGCTAATTTCCCCCAAAGGGAGTTCAAGTACAATTTCGACACATTTCTTTTGGTTTTGTTGACCTCTATTCTGTCAGGGTCAAGAAGTATGCCTTCTCTGTCATGGTAGTCTTGAATGTACTGGTCTTTACTTTCTTGATCTGTGACCGATGCAGGATAGCCTGAAGCCATCTGCTTGCATCTCAAGAAGGTTTTGATGTACTCTTTAAAAAGTGTGTCTGATTTCCTGGAAAAGTTCCACACTTCAAAGATTTTGGCCACACGATACCCCTTCTCTAAAGCCTTAGAGAATTCTACAGTGACCCATACACCGGTCAGGGCTCTTTCTTGATCTGTGTGATCACAGGGGTTTTCCTGGTTGTGGTTTTCACAGCATGTGCGACAAAGGGGAAAGAAAAGTTTTCCTTTAGGACCCTTGTAAGGCAACACAGGTATAAACAGCCCCCTAGGAGGGTAGACAGTCGCTTTGATTAAACCAAAATAATTTTGGGGTTCGTCAAAGTCGCTGTGAATAATTTCAGGATGCCCTATAGGATAGAATGAGGAACTCATTACATGAGGATATAGGGATGTAAAATCTACATAGCCTATTGTCTCGTCGGGTTGAGCTACATAACGCAATGTCAAAGCATTGGTCCGGCCTCCAAACAAGGCCTGTCGCGGTTCCAGGGGCTCTGGAGGGTCATAATGGGTAAGGAAGGCCTTAACACTAGGATCTGCCTTTTTGAGGGCTGTCCATTCGTGCTCCCACAAAACCACAACTTTTAACCCGTAAGTAGCCTTTAAAGAATTCAGTTTGTCTTGAAACTCTTGGTACATTTCCCCAAAAGTCTTTTGGGTTAGGACACACAAGGTGTGGGGGACAAAGCATAATTTACAACCGTGGAAGAAACAACCGTTGTACTCATACACTGTCTCAACCCCGTCAATCTGTGTGTATCCATCTACATGGTAAGGCCCAAAAGCCTTCTCCCCCCGATTCAAAGCATGTTGGATAAAAATATCTTTATCCTGGGCCAAGTACTCCAACCATTGAATGGAACCACTAGAGTAGGCCTTGAATTGGCGTCGGTAGTTGTCTGGCGATGGGATAGCTATAGATTCAGGAGTTAGATAGTGTGTACGATAGGTTTTCATGCACGCTGATGCAATAGTTGTACAGCTCCAGGGGTCAATGCCCGCATCTTTGATTACCTCTTCTCTGAATCTGAGGCATCCTTCACGAAGTATAACAACGTCATTGTCACAGTATGATTCCATCTCTTTATGGAAATCAAAAGTGCCATGTCTTACGGTCTCGTACCATGTCATGAATCTCTCACGCTCTTTGGGAGACATTTGATCACACCCGTACATTTCGGGGGCTGGATAAGATCCTATATAATGTAGATTCTCCTCAGATGTGAAGAAATGAGGGAAATAGCCTTTGACAGAGTTTTCAAAACCCAAGGCCTCTGGCATTTGAGCCAATCTCATGGGTAAGAAGCTTAAGCTGTCAATGTATCTCTGTTTGAAGGCGGGGTCAACAAAGCATAATATTTTACTCCCTTGAGCTATGACACTGGGTGCCACGCCTTGCTGTATCAAAGGGTTCAGAAGCAGATAGGAGTCATAGGCCCTAGCATTGTGAGCTATAAACGTGAAGTTTCTGTACTGGGCTTTTCTAAAATGTTTTAGAAAGAGCCGGGCACAATTGGGTCCCTCGGCCGACCATTTTTCACCCTTGAAAGTCATGGTTGACACAAAAATAGGCAAATGAACCCCTGATTGCTGATTTGTCTCAAAATCATAAAACACATATTTCTCTGTATGTTCATCTTCAGCCAAGGGCTGAATGTAACACTCATGTGTTACTTCTTGAACCGCTTCCGCGTCTCTGCTTTTCAAAGGACCTTTACAGATTGGGCAGTGTATAATTCCACAAACATGAGGTTTAGGGCTATCTATTTTAAGGTTGTAATTGCAATGACATTTTGGACATTTCTTGTTAATGTCACAACTGCTTACAGATTTACATGCCTTGGGATGCCATGTTTCAGTTTTGTGTTTTTCGTAACAGTAGGCCGAACGACATGTGCGGTGACAATCCGCACAGGGGGTCAAGTTTAGCGGCTGCATAGGGCAATGTTTATCCAGACATACTGAACAGTTGTAACGGCACGAGTGCCCCCCCATGCGTGTGTAGCCGGTATGACAGGCTGGACAGACATATGGCGCGCCTAAAAAGGCTGTGATGTTAGTTACGGCATAGTAATGCTCATTTTGCACATAAAAGTACATAGTCTTAGGATGTGGTTCGGGTATATTTTGGAACTTGAGGAGAGCGTCATTAGCCCTACTGTGGTACAAAACCACAATCTTGATGTTCAGAAAGTTTTCAAATTTGACTATGTCTGAGAAAGCCACAGCATCCTGTATACCGAGACCCACCGCAGTTTGTAGCTCTCGAGCTTTTTGTAACGCGGCTTGATCAGTACATCCTGGGCTGAGTAAGTGGGCCAAACCTATGGCAAAACATAGCTTATTACCTGGATTGTGAACGTTTATGAGATAGGCCCTTTTATTGCTTATGATTTCGGACTGCATTAAACTCTCGAGCTTTCGTCTCTGACCCCCGCCCCCTTGTGGTTGTCGTACTAATTGTACTACAAGTTCGAGGGTCCTATCTGCTAGCACGTTTAAATTTGACTGAACAAGGCGTTCTAGCAGTTTAACAAATTGTTCAAGCTCTGCTTCACCATTCTGTAAAATAAGCGATACCTTGCTCTGTAGACTGTCTCCACAAATTTCCAACTGTAAGAGATCCCTAGGTTCGCTATAATCTCTAATCCTCGCTAACAGTTCATTCAAAGTGTCCATAAGCATTACGTAAAACACAGCATATTCCCGAATCTGACCCCCCCATGCGAAATTGAAAAACTGGCGAACCTCAATATTGTTGAATTTATTTCGACGCAAAACATGTACACTTCGATCAAGACCTCCCCCCTCCAGATTTGCTAGGCAATTGTCCAACTGTTCAAAAACATCGTATTGGGTTTCAGACTCTTCGGACATTGGTGTTAAAGGCTGATTTATAGGTGTCTGGGGTGCTGAATTAAACCTAGCGCTCTCGTTCTGTACACTGATCTCAAGACCGCCCCCCTCCAGATTTGCTAGACATTTGTCCAACTGTTCAAAAACATCATATTGACTTTCAGACTCTTCGGACAATGTTGTTAAAGGCTGTCTTAGAGGTGTCTGTGGGGCCGAATTAAACCTAGGGCTCGCGTTAAGCTGGGTAATTAGAGATATGATGGTTTCGGGAATCTGTGTTAACATGTTTTCCTCGGAAGGCCCTGACTCATTCATACGTGTAATAATGTCTATGAGTTCGGAGGGAATCTGGGATAATAGATTTTCATCTATTGTCATTATGTCAATTACCCCCGAATCATTCATATGGTTAACTATATCTTGGAGCTCTGTAGGGATCCTGGCTAAGAGGGTTTCAATTGTCTCACTTTGGTCTATAGGGGGCGCCATCTGTCTAATTAAGGATGTGTGTGTGTGTGTGTGTTTACATGTGTGTTTTTTAACGGCGGTATTTGCTTGTTTTAGCCCTAATGTTTTTTAACATACGGGGTAGCTCGCTACGCCAGAATGACACATCCTGATTGTATTGATGCTCGAGTAGAATACACATGCGCCTCTGGAGTAGAGCCTTTCGTGATTTTAAACCCAGGGTAAACGCTTTGAAAAAACGTTCTTGGTCTATTTCAGAATCTGCTGTTTCCCCCACAGAATTGGCCGATTCAAGAAGGTTGGCAGCTTCACAGAACATCAAATCGTCTACCTCAGAAATGTCATTTAAATCTTTGACATCATCAGGTTTCGCTGTTTTCTTGACTGGTGTCTTTGGAGCCTCCTCGGGGATGCTTGTCTGGGCATCCTCCGATGTTTGTGCGTTGTGTTTATAAGCCGGTGAGGAGTCTGAAATAAAAATAATACATACAAAAATAGGTTATTAACCCTAAAATATGTTAAAAATGCCAAATACATTTCAGATATAAGCCAATATATTAACAATACATTAATTAAATACCTCGGCTTTTTTGACGAGGGCTGTTCTGAAGAAGCTCTGAAACCAGGGGCTGATGTCTTTGTTCAACCTGTATTACAGCATCTGCAGGTTCGGTAGATGGTGAGCCTGAAAAAAAAAAAAAAAAAAAAAACAGCATTAGGCCTTGTTTTAACATATTCCGGCATAAAAAAAATATATAAATATTAAAATAATAATATATATAAATAATAATATATAATTGATTCATACCTAGTCCTTGGAACGACGTCTCGTGAATATCGGCCAAGTAGAATTGTTCGGGTGAAGCGGAACTGTGGATCTGAGCACTAATTATCCTTTGGTGTTTAGAAATATGGGGGACAACGTTGTCCTGGCCAAGGGGAGTTGACCTGCCGTTTAAAGTCTCTGTTCGCTGCTTTTGTGTAAATACATCCTGGGAGTAGGGCAGAATTGTCTCGTAGTCATATGCTTCGCAGAAACCGTTCAGGCTCCATAGGGCCTCGTTTAACCTTCTAGGCTTTAGGTCCTCTGTAAACATATAAAATAACTTTTAATATAAGATGCCCACACTTTTTGTTTTTAAGGTATAAATATTTTTATGTATGGAATTCTTGGAGCTTACTTACGTTGACAATTCAGGGCAGGCGTTTGTTTGTCTGCACTTTGTTTCGGAGCCCCATTGGATGGTTCGAGCTCAGTTATACCTCGGAGTATCTGCGTGAATGCTTCAGAATCTATAAAACATTCGACAATATTAAAGCTATAATCACTTTAGCTAATATTGCCTTGTTATACGGTAAGCATACTGATCCTAATGATTGTTTAATATTTCTATAACATCCCACGCTTTTCAAACAATTCCCCACAACAACCAAATCTAATAAAGATTTATTTCAAGAACTCACCTTGCGATAGATCCATTAGACTGTTTTCCCCGATTATCTTTTTTAACGCTTCAGTCCGATAACGATTCTTGGAGTTTCTGGAGGTGCTGTTTGCATCGGAACTAAAACGCTGCTAACATTGCCCATGGTTTCTAGCGCTTTTGTACCCTACGACCTAGAGAAAAACCCCTGAATGATTTTTTACATAGCATTTGGGGTTTGTCGTTTTTTTCGGGCTATACCCCCGCCCATGGTATATTTGACACATTTCAAACACATGGTATTGGGTGTGTCTAAACATTAGGATCCTTTTGGAGCTTCTAAAATCTCCGGGGTGCTAGCACCTAGATGCATGGGGGTGGGTTGGTCTCGACATCGCTGGGATGAATGACTTTTTAGCCCACCTAAAAAAATTGTTTTATGAAAGGCCTTTAAGATTAGGAGTCGTAAGACACAATATTATTGTTGGGGGGTAGGCATCTGTTTTGCAGGCTAGTGTAAACCTTGGTTTCAAACGACCCACCAGGCATGCAAGGGTATTTTTTTAACAAACAACCCGCCCCCCCTTTTTCTGTTTTTGAAACACACACACACACACACACACACACACACACACAGCCACTACAGAAAACTCCCTCACGCACATACGCGCGCACATGGCTTTTTCCGCAAGTTTTTTCTCAGGGACAGACTGCGCTAAGAGTGAACAAACGCGAGAGTTCATAACGTGGTGAGATTCTGATTTTAAAACCATTTATTTCATTCAAAATATTTAGTACATACATTTTATATCCTTACATTCTTAAGGTATTTTACGATGCCTTTCTTACAGATCCTGGGAGCTTATGCAACCAACCGCCATTGTCCGTGTCGAGTTCACCCTCAAAAGGCAAGGCTCTCTTGCTAGGTCCATCAACACTTGGTAAGTTTTCACTCCAGGGGTAGATCCTCCGTCGGGCCTTTTGGTCTTGACTCTGTCTCAAGGAAAGCCTCGCCCAGCGCTTTAACTGGTCCCCATTTTGGAAGAGAATGTCCAGCTTATTCATAAGTGTTATGAAAATTGGATAATCCACCCATTTAAAACTAAACACAGGAATAAAAGTTTACATGTTTGCGTGCTCTGGAAGCTACAGGAGAATTGACAGACTTTGTAGCATTAGCCTTATCATAAAGGTCACAGGCTAAAATTGTCACTTTGTTGTCAGGGCTATAGTCCATTGAAGCAATTCTTAGAGCCTTGAGATCACTGCGGCCGCAGACCTGTTCTTCCAACGCATATCCTGGCACATTTGTAACACTTAGGACCTGTTCAATTTTACAAAGAGCCAGCCTGATGTTTAGCCATTCTCTCATCCCCAGAGCCGGGGGAAAACTCCCAGGTTTTGCAGGATAAAGGGGTTTGGGTCCACGGTCTGTGAATATCTTTACCGTAGAATCCTCCGGGTGGAATATGTAAGACATGTGGCCCTCACTCGTACCCAAAAATCCTTTAAAACATTCTGGAGCTTCACACAGAACTTCTTCAAGGCTTTGGTCACTGGGTTCATGACAAGCCGAGCATAACATCCCTAAAATTGGCATAGGTGTCATTTTTGTTTAATATTCAGGGGGGTTATCATGTACAGTCTTAAACAGGTATTGTTCAGGCGCTTTATAAGGGGCAATAAACCAACCAAAACCGTGAGAAACAGTAACAGGTTGACCTGACACATGGTCACTTACTCAACCCTGGGCATGCACCCTTCTACATGACATAGGGTCATAAATCATTACATAGGGTCATAAATCAGGCTTGGGTCATCAATCATTAACGGCCTGTCAAATGGACCCTTACTCACCCCATAGCCCCCACCTAACCAGGCTTGCCTATCAGGCTTGGGTCATCAATCATTAACGGCCTGTCAAATGGACCCTTACTCAACCCATAGCCCCCACCTAACCAGGCTTGCCTGACCAGAAGACATGCACACGTCATCACTACATAGGGTTCACATAGCGTTCACATAGGTTCACATAGGGTCATCAATCAAAATTTTGACACGTGACATCTACTTTAATCTCTCTCTCCTTAGGGGACAGCTGAAGGGGTTATTTGGCTCTCCTTAGGGGACAGCTGAAGGGGTTATTTGGCTCTCCTTAGGGGACAGCTGAAGGGGTTATTTGGCTCTCCTTTAGGGGACAGCTGAAGGGGTTATTTGGCTCTCCTTAGGGGACAGCTGAAGGGGTTATTTGGCTCTCCTTAGGGGACAGCTGAAGGGGTTATTTGGCTCTCCTTAGGGGACAGCTGAAGGGGTTATTTGGCTCTCCTTAGGGGACAGCTGAAGGGGTTATTTGGCTCTCCTTAGGGGACAGCTGAAGGGGTTATTTGGCTCTCCTTAGGGGACAGCTGAAGGGGTTATTTGGCTCTCCTTAGGGGACAGCTGAAGGGGTTATTTGGCTCTCCTTTAGGGGACAGCTGAAGGGGTTATTTGGCTCTCCTTAGGGGACAGCTGAAGGGGTTATTTGGCTCTCCTTAGGGGACAGCTGAAGGGGTTATTTGGCTCTCCTTAGGGGACAGCTGAAGGGGTTATTTGGCTCTCCTTAGGGGACAGCTGAAGGGGTTATTTGGCTCTCCTTAGGGGACAGCTGAAGGGGTTATTTGGCTCTCCTTAGGGGACAGCTGAAGGGGTTATTTGGCTCTCCTTAGGGGACAGCTGAAGGGGTTATTTGGCTCTCCTTAGGGGACAGCTGAAGGGGTTATTTGGCTCTCCTTAGGGGACAGCTGAAGGGGTTATTTGGCTCTCCTTAGGGGACAGCTGAAGGGGTTATTTGGCTCTCCTTTAGGGGACAGCTGAAGGGGTTATTTGGCTCTCCTTAGGGGACAGCTGAAGGGGTTATTTGGCTCTCCTTAGGGGACAGCTGAAGGGGTTATTTGGCTCTCCTTAGGGGACAGCTGAAGGGGTTATTTGGCTTTCCTTAGGGGACAGCTGAAGGGGTTATTTGGCTCTCCTTTAGGGGACAGCTGAAGGGGTTATTTGGCTCTCCTTAGGGGACAGCTGAAGGGGTTATTTGGCTCTCCTTAGGGGACAGCTGAAGGGGTTATTTGGCTCTCCTTAGGGGACAGCTGAAGGGGTTATTTGGCTCTCCTTAGGGAACAGCTGAAGGGGTTATTTGGCTCTCCTTAGGGGACAGCTGAAGGGGTTATTTGGCTCTCCTTAGGGGACAGCTGAAGGGGTTATTTGGCTCTCCTTAGGGGACAGCTGAAGGGGTTATTTGGCTCTCCTTAGGGGACAGCTGAAGGGGTTATTTGGCTCTCCTTAGGGGACAGCTGAAGGGGTTATTTGGCTCTCCTTAGGGGACAGCTGAAGAACCCTTTTAGGTTCTAGATAGCAAATGAGAAAAAGAAACCTTAGTCCACATATTTTTTTCTGACGAAGGCGCTTCTATGTGGTTTCCATCTGAGACTGATGCTGACGCATTTCTGCAGAGAGACACTGTGTGTGTGTGTGTATGTGTGTATATAAATGTGTGTGTGTGTGTATATTCTTGTACTGCACCAACAGGAGTCAGAGATATTCTGAGGAAATAGCTAAATCGGTGTGAAGATAATCTCTGAACGTGCATCAGGGCATCAGTGA
Source organism: Oncorhynchus kisutch (assembly GCF_002021735.2). Lineage (NCBI taxonomy): Eukaryota > Metazoa > Chordata > Actinopteri > Salmoniformes > Salmonidae > Oncorhynchus > Oncorhynchus kisutch. The sequence goes on from NC_034174.2 coordinate 3,304,998, forward strand.
AACAGTCATAACATAACTCTAACCACCATGCATTCACACTGACTCTGCTTAACTACCAGGCAATTCATCAAGGCTTTCTAGCTGAGAGCATCAGCTGAAGATGAGAAGACTCTGACTCATCCAGAGTACAGGGTAAAGGTTAGCGTCAGCGTACTGAGGCCTGTTGTCACAGGAGAATGTATCTGCATCCAAAATGGCAACGCATTCCCTATGTAGAGCACTACTTTTGAACAGAGTCGTGTGGGCCTGGTCAAAAGTAGTGCACTAAAGTCGGGAATATGATTCCATTTGAAGAGAGGCACGCATCTGGAGAGTCCACACCAAGACACCAAGCCATTCTACTACTGTACTGTAGCTACATCTGTAGAGTCCACATTAACACACCAAGCCATTCTACTACTGTACTGTAGCTACATCTGTAGAGTCCATATTAACACACCAAACCATTCTACTACTGTACTGTAGCTACATCTGTAGAGTCCACATTAACACACCAAGCCATTCTACTACTGTAGTTACATCTGTAGAGTCCACATTAACACACCAAGCCATTCTACTACTGTACTGTAGCTACATCTGTAGAGTCCACATTAACACACCAAGCCATTCTACTACTGTACTGTAGCTACATCTGTAGAGTCCACATTAACACACCAAACCATTCTACTACTGTACTGTAGCTACATCTGTAGAGTCCACATTAACACACCAAGCCATTCTACTACTGTACTGTAGCTACATCTGTAGAGTCCATATTAACACACCAAACCATTCTACTACTGTAGCTACATCTGTAGAGTCCACATTAACACACCAAGCCATTCTACTACTGTAGCTACATCTGTAGAGTCCACATTAACACACCAACACACCAAGCCATTCTACTACTGTACTGTAGCTACATCTGTAGAGTCCACATTAACACACCAAGCCATTTTACTACTGTACTGTAGCTACATCTGTAGAGTCCACATTAACACACCAAGCCATTCTACTACTGTACTGTAGCTACATCTGGAGAGTCCACATTAACACACCAAGCCATTCTACTACTGTAGCTACATCTGGAGAGTCCACACCAACACACCAAGCCATTCTACTACTGTACTGTAGCTACATCTGTAGAGTCCACATTAACACACCAAACCATCCTACTACTGTAGCTACATCTGTAGAGTCCACACCAAGACACCAAACCATTCTACTACTGTAGCTGCATCTGTAGAGTCCACATTAACACACCAAGCCATTCTACTACTGTACTGTAGCTACATCTGTAGAGTCCACACCAAGACACCAAGCCATTCTACTACTGTACTGTAGCTACATCTGTAGAGTCCACATTAACACACCAAACCATTCTACTACTGTAGCTACATCTGTAGAGTCCACATTAACACACCAAACCATTCTACTACTGTAGCTACATCTGTAGAGTCCACACCAAGACACCAAACCATTCTACTACTGTAGCTGCATCTGTAGAGTCCACACCAAGACACCAAACCATTCTACTACTGTAGCTGCATCTGTAGAGTCCACATTAACACACCAAACCATTCTACTACTGTAGCTACATCTGGAGAGTCCACACCAGGACACCAAGCCATTCTACTACTGTACTGTAGCTACATCTGTAGAGTCCACATTAACACACCAAGCCATTCTACTACTGTAGCTACATCTGTAGTGTCCACATTAACACACCAAACCATTCTACTACTGTAGCTACATCTGGAGAGTCCACACCAGGACACCAAGCCATTCTACTACTGTACTGTAGCTACATCTGTAGAGTCCACATTAACACACCAAGCCATTCTACTACTGTACTGTAGCTACATCTGTAGAGTCCATATTAACACACCAAGCCATTCTACTACTGTAGCTACATCTGTAGAGTCCACATTAACACACCAAGCCATTCTACTACTGTAGCTACATCTGTAGAGTCCACATTAACACACCAACACACCAAGCCATTCTACTACTGTACTGTAGCTACATCTGTAGAGTCCACATTAACACACCAAGCCATTTTACTACTGTACTGTAGCTACATCTGTAGAGTCCACATTAACACACCAAGCCATTCTACTACTGTACTGTAGCTACATCTGGAGAGTCCACATTAACACACCAAGCCATTCTACTACTGTAGCTACATCTGGAGAGTCCACACCAACACACCAAGCCATTCTACTACTGTACTGTAGCTACATCTGTAGAGTCCACATTAACACACCAAACCATCCTACTACTGTAGCTACATCTGTAGAGTCCACACCAAGACACCAAACCATTCTACTACTGTAGCTGCATCTGTAGAGTCCACATTAACACACCAAGCCATTCTACTACTGTACTGTAGCTACATCTGTAGAGTCCACATTAACACACCAAACCATCCTACTACTGTAGCTACATCTGGAGAGTCTACGCCAAGACACCAAACCATTCTACTACTGTAGCTACATCTGTAGAGTCCACATTAACACACCAAACCATTCTACTACTGTAGCTACATCTGTAGAGTCCACACCAAGACACCAAGCCATTCTACTACTGTACTGTAGCTACATCTGTAGAGTCCACATTAACACACCAAACCATTCTACTACTGTAGCTACATCTGTAGAGTCCACATTAACACACCAAACCATTCTACTACTGTAGCTACATCTGGAGAGTCCACATTAACACACCAAGCCATTCTACTACTGTACTGTAGCTACATCTGTAGAGTCCACATTAACACACCAAACCATCCTACTACTGTAGCTACATCTGGAGAGTCTACGCCAAGACACCAAACCATTCTACTACTGTAGCTACATCTGTAGAGTCCACATTAACACACCAAACCATTCTACTACTGTAGCTACATCTGTAGAGTCCACACCAAGACACCAAGCCATTCTACTACTGTACTGTAGCTACATCTGTAGAGTCCACATTAACACACCAAACCATTCTACTACTGTAGCTACATCTGTAGAGTCCACATTAACACACCAAACCATTCTACTACTGTAGCTACATCTGGAGAGTCCACGCCAAGACACCAAACCATTCTACTACTGTAGCTACATCTGTAGAGTCCACATTAACACACCAAACCATTCTACTACTGTAGCTACATCTGTAGAGTCCACACCAAGACACCAAACCATTCTACTACTGTAGCTGCATCTGTAGAGTCCACACCAAGACACCAAACCATTCTACTACTGTAGCTGCATCTGTAGAGTCCACATTAACACACCAAACCATTCTACTACTGTAGCTACATCTGGAGAGTCCACACCAGGACACCAAGCCATTCTACTACTGTACTGTAGCTACATCTGTAGAGTCCACATTAACACACCAAGCCATTCTACTACTGTAGCTACATCTGGAGAGTCCACATTAACACACCAAACCATTCTACTACTGTAGCTACATCTGTAGAGTCCACACCAAGACACCAAGCCATTCTACTACTGTACTGTAGCTACATCTGTAGAGTCCACATTAACACACTAAACCATCCTACTACTGTATCTACATCTGTAGTGTCCATATTAACACACCAAACCATTCTACTACTGTAGCTACATCTGGAGAGTCCATAGTTCTACTGTACTGTAGCTATATCTGGAGAGTCCATAGTTCTACTGTACTGTATCTACATCTGGAGAGTCCATAGTTCTACTGTACTGTATCTACATCTGGAGAGTCCATAGTTCTACTGTACTGTAGCTACATCTGGAAAGTCCATAGTTCTACTGTACTGTATCTACATCTGGAGAGTCCATAGTTCTACTGTACTGTATCTACATCTGGAGAGTCCACAGTTCTACTGTACTGTATCTACATCTGGAGAGTCCATAGTTCTACTGTACTGTATCTACATCTGGAGAGTCCATAGTTCTACTGTACTGTATCTACATCTGGAGAGTCCATAGTTCTACTGTACTGTATCTACATCTGGAGAGTCCATAGTTCTACTGTACTGTATCTACATCTGGAGAGTCCACAGTTCTACTGTACTGTATCTACATCTGGAGAGTCCATAGTTCTACTGTACTGTAGCTACATCTGGAGAGTCCATAGTTCTACTGTACTGTATCTACATCTGGAGAGTCCATAGTTCTACTGTACTGTATCTACATCTGGAGAGTCCATAGTTCTACTGTACTGTATCTACATCTGGAGAGTCCACAGTTCTACTGTACTGTATCTACATCTGGAGAGTCCATAGTTCTACTGTACTGTATCTACATCTGGAGAGTCCATAGTTCTACTGTACTGTATCTACATCTGGAGAGTCCATAGTTCTACTGTACTGTATCTACATCTGGAGAGTCCACAGTTCTACTGTACTGTAGCTACATCTGGAGAGTCCACAGTTCTACTGTACTGTAGCTACATCTGGAGAGTCCATAGTTCTACTGTACTGTATCTTTATAATCACTAGATTTCCAAAAAGGAATAGGAAGTAAAAATGTTGTAAAAACTCAGATCCAATTTAAAACACAGGACACAGTAATATACTTACAGGACATTGAAATATGCAACAGGAAATTGTCATATATTTACAGGACATCTTAATATATTTACAGGAGACAGTAATATACTTACAGGAGATGGAAATATACTTACAGGATATGGTAATATGCGGGAGATGTAATATACAGGAGACGGTAACATACTTACAGGAGATGTTATTATATGTACCAAACTACTTCTATGATCGCTTCGAGGCAAATAACACTGAGACATGCTTGAGAGAGCCAGCTGTTCTGGAAGACTGTGATTACGCTTTCCGCAGCCGTCGTGAGTAAGACATTCACAAGGCCGCTGGGCCAGACGGATTACCAGGACAGGTACTGCTAGCATGCGCTGACCAACTGGCAAGTGTCTTCACTGACATTTTCAACCTCTCCCGGTCCGAGTCTGTAATACCAACATGTTTTAAGCAGACCACCATAGTCCCTGTGCCCAAGAACACTAAGGTAACCTGCCTAAATGACTACCGACCTGTAGCACTCAGGTCTGTAGCCATGAAGTGCTTTGAAAGGCTGGTCATGGCTCACATCAACACCATTATCCCAGAAACTCTAGAACCACTCCAATTTGCATACCGCCCCAACAGATCCACAGATGATGCAATCTCTATTGCACTCCACACTGCCCTTTCCCACCTGGACAAAAGGAACACCTATGTGAGAATGCTATTCATTGACTACAGCTCAGCGTTCAACACCATAGTGCCCTCAAAGCTCATCAATAAGCTATAGACCCTAGGACTAAACACCTCCCTCTGCAACTGGATCCTGGACTTCCTGATGGGCCGCCCCTAGGTGGCAAGGGTAGGTAACAGCACATCCGTCACGCTGATCCTCTACACATCACCAACAAACTAACATGGTCCAAGCAAACCAAGACAGTCGTGAAGAGGGCACGACAACACCTATTCCCCCTCAGGAGACTGAAAAGATTTGGTATGGGTATTCAGATCCTCAAAAGGTTCTACAGCTGCACCATCGAGAGCATCCTGACTGGTTGCATCACTGCCTGGTATGGCAACAACTCAGCCTCTGAACGCAAGGCACTACAGAGGGTAGTGCGTACGGCCTAGTACATCCCTATAATTTCTCAGCAAACAGCTTGAGGCAGGGCTTTCTCCTATAGAGCTCCATTTTTATGGAATGGTCTGCCTACCCATGTGAGAGACGCAGACTCTGTCTCAACCTATAAGTCTTTACTGAAGACACATCTCTTCAGTGGGTCATATGATTGAGTGTAGTCTGACCCAGGAGTGTGAAGGTGAACGGAAAGGCTCTGGAGCAACGAACCGCCCTTGCTGTCTCTGCCTGGCCGGTTCCCCTTTCCACTGGGATTCTCTGCCTCTAACCCCATTACAGGGGCTGAGTCACTGGCTTACTGGTGCTCTTTCATGCCGTCCCTAGGAGGGGTGCGTCACTTGAGTGGGTTCAGTCACTGATGTGATCTTCCGGATCCTGTGTTCTGCCTTACAACCAGCGCCACGGGATGGTTCCCATGCAGCGACCCAAAAAAACGACTCAGAAAAAGAGGGAAACGAAGCGGTCTTCTGGTCAGACTCCGGAGACGGGCACATCGTGCACCACTCCCTAGCATTCTTCTTGCCAATGTCCAGTCTCTTGACAACAAGGTTGATGAAATCCGAGCAAGGGTAGCATTCCAGAGGGACATTAGAGACTGTAATGTTCTTTGCTTCACGGAAACGTGGCTCACCGGAGAGACGCAATCCGAAGCGGTGCAGCCAGCGGGTTTCTCCACGCATCGCGCGGACAGAAACGAACATCTTTCTGGTAAGAAGAGGGGCGGGGGCGTATGCCTTATGGCCAACGTGACATGGTGTGATGAAAGAAACATACAGGAACTCAAATCCTTCTGTTCACCTGATTTAGAATTCCTCACAATCAAATGTAGACCGCATTATCTACCAAGAGAATTCTCTTCGATTATAATCACAGCCGTATATATCCCCCCCCAAGCAGACACATCGATGGCTCTGAACGAACTTTATTTAACTCTCTGCAAACTGGAAACGATTTATCCGGAGGCTGCATTCATTGTAGCTGGGGATTTTAACAAGGCTAATCTGAAAACAAGACTCCCTAAATTTTATCAGCATATCGATTGCGCAACCAGGGGTGGAAAGACCCTGGATCATTGTTACTCTAACTTCCGCGACGCATATAAGGCCCTGCCCCGCCCCCCTTTCGGAAAAGCTGACCACGACTCCATTTTGTTGATCCCTGCCTACAGACAGAAACTAAAACAAGAAGCTCCCACGCTGAGGTCTGTCCAACGCTGGTCCGACCAAGCTGACTCCACACTCCAAGACTGCTTCCATCACATGGACTGGGAGATGTTTCGTATTGCGTCAGCCAACAACATTGACGAATACGCTGATTCGGTGTGCGAGTTCATTAGAACGTGCGTTGAAGATGTCGTTCCCATAGCAACGATTAAAACATTCCCCAACCAGAAACCGTGGATTGATGGCAGCATTCGTGTGGAACTGAAGGCGCGAACCACTGCTTTTAATCAGGGCAAGGTGTCTGGTAACATGACTGAATACAAACAGCGCAGCTATTCCCTCCGCAAGGCTATCAAACAAGCTAAGCGCCAGTACAGAGACAAAGTAGAATCTCAATTCAACGGCTCAGACACAAGAGGCATGTGGCAGGGTCTACAGTCAATCACGGACTACAGGAAGAAACCCAGCCCAGTCACGGACCAGGATGTCTTGCTCCCAGGCAGACTAAACAACTTTTTTGCCCGCTTTGAGGACAATACAGTGCCACTGACACGGCCTGCAACGAAAACATGCGGTCTCTCCTTCACTGCAGCCGAAGTGAGTAAGACATTTAAACGTGTTAACCCTCGCAAGGCTGCAGGCCCAGACGGCATCCCCAGCCGCGCCCTCATGCATGCGCAGACCAGCTGGCCGGTGTGTTTACGGACATATTCAACCAATCCCTATACCAGTCTGCTGTTCCCACATGCTTCAAGAGGGCCACCATTGTTCCTGTTCCCAAGAAAGCTAAGGTAACTGAGCTAAACGACTACCGCCCCGTAGCACTCACATCCGTCATCATGAAGTGCTTTGAGAGACTAGTCAAGGACCATATCACCTCCACCCTACCTGACACCCTTGACCCACTCCAATTTGCTTACCGCCCAAATAGGTCCACAGACGATGCAATCTCAACCACACTGCACACTGCCCTAACCCATCTGGACAAGAGGAATACCTATGTGAGAATGCTGTTCATCTACTACAGCTCGGCATTCAACACCATAGTACCCTCCAAGCTCGTCATCAAGCTCGAGACCCTGGGTCTCGACCCCGCCCTGTGCAACTGGGTACTGGACTTCCTGACGGGCCGCCCCCAGGTGGTGAGGGTAGGCAACAACATCTCCTCCCCGCTGATCCTCAACACTGGGGCCCCACAAGGGTGCGTTCTGAGCCCTCTCCTGTACTCCCTGTTCACCCACGACTGCGTGGCCACGCACACCTCCAACTCAATCATCAAGTTTGCGGACGACACAACAGTGGTAGGCTTGATTACCAACAACGACGAGACGGCCTACAGGGAGGAGGTGAGGGCCCTCGGAGTGTGGTGTCAGGAAAATAACCTCACACTCAACGTCAACAAAACTAAGGAGATGATTGTGGACTTCAGGAAACAGCAGAGGGAACACCCCCCCATCCACATCGATGGAACAGTAGTGGAGAGGGTAGCAAGTTTTAAGTTCCTCGGCATACACATCACAGACAAACTGAATTGGTCCACTCACACAGACAGCATCGTGAAGAAGGCGCAGCAGCGCCTCTTCAACCTCAGGAGGCTGAAGAAATTCGGCTTGTCACCAAAAGCACTCACAAACTTCTACAGATGCACAATCGAGAGCATCCTGGCGGGCTGTATCACCGCCTGGTATGGCAACTGCACCGCCCTCAACCGTAAGGCTCTCCAGAGGGTAGTGAGGTCTGCACAACGCATCACCGGGGGCAAACTACCTGCCCTCCAGGACACCTACACCACCCGATGCTACAGGAAGGCCATAAAGATCATCAAGGACATCAACCACCCGAGCCACTGCCTGTTCACCCCGCTGTCATCCAGAAGGCGAGGTCAGTACAGGTGCATCAAAGCTGGGACCGAGAGACTGAAAAACAGCTTCTATCTCAAGGCCATCAGACTGTTAAACAGCCACCACTAACATTGAGTGGCTACTGCCAACACACTGTCAATGCCACTGACTCTACTCCAGCCACTTTAATCATGGGAATTGATGGGAAATGATGTAAATATATCACTAGCCACTTTAAACAATGCTACCTTATATAATGTTACTTACCCTACATTATTCATCTCATATGCATACGTAGATACTGTACTCTATATCATCGACTGCATCCTTATGTAATACATGTATCACTAGCCACTTTAACTATGCCACTTGGTTTACATACTCATCTCATATGTATATACTGTACTCGATATCATCTACTGTATCTTGCCTATGCTGCTCTGTACCATCACTCATTCATATATCCTTATGTACATATTCTTTATCCCCTTACACTGTGTATAAGACAGTAGGTTTTTTTGGAATTGTTAGTTAGATTACTTGTTCGTTATTACTGCATTGTTGGAACTAGAAGCACAAGCATTTCGCTACACTCGCATTAACATCTGCTAACCATGTGTATGTGACAAATACATTTGATTTGATTTGATTTGATTTGTCTGGGTTGGCGCACCCTCTTGGGTTGTGCCGTGGCGGAGATCTCGGCCTTGTCTCAGGATGGTAAGTTGGTGATTGAATATATCCCTCTAGTGGTGTGGGGAATGTGCTTTGGCAAAGTGGGTGGGGTTATATCCTTCCTGTTTGGCCCTGTCCGGAGGTATCATCGGATGAGGCCACAGTGTCTCCTGACCCCTCCTGTCTCAGCCTCCAGTATTTATGCTGCAGTAGTTTGTGTGTCGGGGGGCTAGGGTCAGTTTGTTATATCTGGAGTACTTCCCCTGTCCTATTCGGTGTCCTGTGTGAATTTAAGTATGCTCTAATTCTCTCTTTCTCTCTTTCTTTCTCTCTCTCAGAGGACCTGAGTCCTAAGACCATGCCTCAGGACTACCTGGCATGATGACTCCTTGCTGTCCCCAGTCCATCTGGCCGCGCTGCTGCTCCAGTTTCTACTGTTCTGCCTGCGGCTATAGAATCCTGATGGTTTGTTGTTTTCAACTCTCTAGAGACAGCAGGAGTGGTAGAGATACTCTTAATGATCGGCTATGAAAAGCCAACTGACATTTACTCCTGAGGTGCTGAGTTGCTGCACCCTCGACAACTACTGTGATTATTATTATTTGACCATGCTGGTCATTTATGAACATTTGAACATCTTGGCCATGTTCTGTTATAATCTCCACCCGGCACAGCCAGAAGAGGACTGGCCACCCCACATAGCCTGGTTCCTCTCTAGGTTTCTTCCTAGGTTTTGGCCTTTCTAGGGAGTTTTTCCTAGCCACTATGCTTCTACACCTGCATCGCTTGCTGTTTGAGGTTTTATGCTGGGTTTCTGTACAGCACTTTGAGATATCAGCTGATGTACGAAGGGCTATTTAAATACATTTGATTTGATTTGATTTAGGGATACAGTGTTACAGTGATCTTCACCATAACAGTCAACAGCTGAGAAAGATGCCAAACTGCAGGTGTCACTTTGGGTTTTCAGTTTCCATGTTTCTATGTAAGTAGAGCATGACGTCAGTAGCGTGCATCTAACCATAGACAGTGTTGCATCTGCACACTGTGTGTGTTTTGTTCCAGAATACTTTCTGAATTTTAGAACGTCAAGAAAAAGCAAATATCATACTCTGACGCCACATATCATGACAACGTTTCCAAAACAACACAAAGTATTATGTTTCCTGTTACAAGGACTCAGATAAAGAGGTAAAGAGGTCCATTTCTGGAACGGTGTCTACTTCAGATCAGCTGTTTAAAGTGTGTACTTTGATTGTCATCGTGGTTATTTTTCAACACGTTGATGATAAACAGGCACAAACCTGCATGAACACTTTGTGTGTGTGTGTGCATTTCTCAATGTGTGTGTGCATTTCTCTATGGGTGTGTGCATTTCTCTATGTGTGTGTGCATTTCTCTGTGTGTGTGTGTGTGTGTGTGTGCATTTCTCTATGTGTGTGTGTGCATTTCTCTATGTGTGTGTGTGCATTTCTCTCTATGTGTGTGTGTGCGTGTGTGTGCATTTCTCTATGTGTGTGTGTGTGTGTGTGTGTGTGCATTTCTCTATGTGTGTGTGCATTTCTCTGTGTGTGTGTGTGCATTTCTCTATGTGTGTGTGTGTGTGCATTTCTCTATGTGTGTGTGTGTGTGCATTTCTCTATGTGTGTGTGTGTGTGTGCATTTCTCTATGTGTGTGTGTGCATTTCTCTATGTGTGTGTGTGTGTGTGTGTGTGTCTATGCAGCCCAGGTCAAAGATAGACAGCATGGCATGGCTGAACGTCCCCAAGACCAGGAAAGCCTTCGTCACCAAAGGCCCCCTCTCTTACCGTAAACATCGTCATAAGAGGCCATCTCTCTAACGATCCCATCATGTGTTAGGATGTATAGAGAATTCATCAGAACAACTCTGAGTTTCATGTCTTCAGTTTGTGATGTCCTCACTTTCCTTCTATCACTCTGTGTGAAAATGACATAAGTAATATCAATATCATTACATGTTCACGTTCACCTTCATGTTCACATTCACCTTCATGTTCACCTTCATGTTCATCTGCATGTTCACCTGCATGTTGGAGGTGTAGGGCGAAGTTGCCTCGAGACACTGATCTTGGATCAGTTTTACATTTCTTCCACTAATGGTTAATGATGTAGTCTGGGATCTTATTGAGCAATTACAAATTCGTAACATATTGTACAAATAGGAATTCACAACATATCATACACATTTCAACAATCCCCCAGGATATATATATATACATATGTACACATATATGTACACATATGAAATTGATGATGTAGTACGCATATGAAATGGATGACGTAGTACACATATGAAATGGATGATGTAGTACACATATGAAATGGATGATGTAGTACACATATGAAGTGGATGATGTAGTACACATGAAATGGATGACGTAGTACACATGAAATGGATGACGTAGTACGCATATGAAATGGATGATGTAGTCACATATGAAATGGATGATGTAGTACACATATGAAATGGATTACGTAGTACACATATGAAATGGATGATGTAGTACACATATGAAATGGATGATGTAGTACACATATGAAATGGATGATGTAGTACACATGAAATGGATGACGTAGTACGCATATGAAATGGATGATGTAGTCACATATGAAATGGATGATGTAGTACACATATGAAATGGATGATGTAGTACACATATGAAATGGATGATGTAGTACACATATGAAATGGATGATGTAGTACACATATGAAATGGATGATGTAGTACACATATGAAATGGATGATGTAGTACACATGAAATGGATGACGTAGTACGCATATGAAATGGATGATGTAGTCACATATGAAATGGATGATGTAGTACACATATGAAATGGATGATGTAGTACACATATGAAATGGATGATGTAGTACACATATGAAATGGATGATGTAGTACGCATATGAAATGGTTGACAGAGTACACATATGAAATGGATGATGTAGTACACATATGAAATGGAGGGCGTAGTACACATACAGTGGGGAGAACAAGTATTTGATACACTGCCGATTTTGCAGGTTTTCCTACTTACAAAGCATGTAGAGGTCTGTAATTTTTTACCATAGGTAGACTTCAACTGTGAGAGACGGAATACAAAACAAAAATCCAGAAAATCACATTGTATGATTTTTAAGAAATGAATTTGCATTATATTGCATGACATAAGTATTTGATCACCAACCAACCAGTAACATGCTGGGGAATATCGCGGCCCCAAGGCAGAGCTGGAGGTAGCGAAAGCTGAAAGCGAAAGCTGAAAGCTGAAAGGCGGCGATATGAGGCGGCAGCACGGCAGCGTGACAAGCGTGAGCTGCCAGAGCCGTCCGTCAGTCAGGAGCTGCCAGAGCCATCTGTCAGTCAGGAGCTGCCAGAGCCGGCCGTCAGTCAGGAGCTGCCAGAGCCGTCCGTCTGTCCTGAGCTGCCAGAGCCGTTCGTCAGTCAGGAGCTGCCGGAGCCGTCCGTCAGTCAGGAGCTGCCTGAGCCGTCCGTCAGTCAGGAGCTGCCGGAGCCGTCCGTCAGTCAGGAGCTGCCGGAGCCGTCCGTCAGTCAGGAGCTGCCGGAGTCGCCCTTCACTCCTTCTACTGGGTAAAGATATACAGCCCTGGTCTAACCTCCACTGGGTAAAGATATACAGCCCTGATCTAACCTCTACTGGGTAAAGATATCCCTGATCTAACCTCTACTGGGTAAAGATATCCCTGATCTAACCTCTACTGGGTAACGACATCCCTGATCTAACCTCTAATGGGCAAAGATATACAGCCCTGATCTAACCTCTACTGGGTAAAGATATCCTTGATCTAACCTCCACTGGGTAAAGATATACAGCCCTGATCTAACCTCTACTGGGTAAAGACATACAGCCCTGATCTAACCTCTACTGGTTAAAGATATACCGCCCTGATCTAACCTCTACTGGTTAAAGATATACCGCCCTGATCTAACCTCTACTGGTTAAAGATATACCGCCCTGATCTAACCTCTACTGGTTAAAGATATACCGCCCTGATCTAACCTCTACTGGGTAAAGATATCCCTGATCTAACCTCTACTGGGTAAAGATATCCCTGATCTAACCTCTAATGGGTAAAGATATACAGCCCTGATCTAACCTCGACTGGGTAAATGATCAAGGTTATGATCAATGATATCAAAAGCTGTCTGACAAGTCTAACAGAACAGCTCCCACAATCTGCTTACTATCAATTTCTTTCAGTAAATCATCAGTCACTGTGTCAGTGCCGAGCATGTTGAGTACCCTTCCCTATAAGCATGCTGAAAGTCTGTGGTTAATTAGTTTTCTGAAAAATAACTTTGTATTTTGTCAAACATTCGTTTTAGCAAAGTTGTCTAAGCACCGGTAACAAGCTGATTGGTTGGGTGTTTGAACCATTAATAAAGGGTGCTCTGCTATTCTTGGAAAGAAACACTCAACCACATACACAACCACTTTAAAAACACACAACCAAGATAGAAACACACAACCAGTCAAGAAACACTCAACCACTTTAAAAACACACAACCAAGTTAGAAACACACAACCACTTTAGAAACAAACAACCAGTCAAGAAACACACAACCACTTTAAAAACACACAACCAGGTTAGAACCACACAACCAGTATAGAAACACACAACCACTTTAAAAATAAACAACCATTTTAAAAACACAGTCACTTTAAAAACAAACAACCACTTTAGAAACACACAACCAGCTAACAGGTGTGTAAAGGATACTTACAGGAAATACAGTACCAGCCAAAAGGACACATCTACTCATTCCAGGGTTTTTCTTTATTTTTTTACAATTTTCTACATTGTAGAATAATAGTGAAGACATCAAAACTACGAAATAACACATGGAATCATGTAGTAACCAAAACAGTGTTAAACAAATCAAAATATATTTCATATTCTTCAAAGTAGCCACCCTTTGTCTTGTTGACAGCTTTGCACACTCTTGGCATTCTCTCAACCAGCTTCAATGAGATAGTCACCTGGAATGCATTTCAATTTGCAGGTATGCATTGTTAAAAGATAATTTGTGGCATTTCTTTCCTTCTTAAAGCGTTTGAGCCAATCAGTTGTGTTGTGACAAGGTAGGGGTGGTATACAGAAGATAGCCCTATTTGGTAAAAGACCAAGTCCATATTATGGCAAGAACAGCTCAAATAAGCAAAGAGAAATGACAGTCCATCATTACTTTAAGACATGAAAGTCAGTCAATCCAGAACATTTCAAGAACTTTTTGCAGTCGCAAAAACCCTCAAGCGTTATGATGAAACTGTCTCTCATGAGGACCGCCACAGGAAAGGAAGCACCAGAGTTACTACTGCTGCAGTGGATAAGTTCATTAGAGTTACCAGCCTCAGAAATTGTAGCCCACATAAATTCTTCACAGAGTTCAAGTAACAGACACATCTCAATATCAACTGTTCAGAGGAGACTGTGTGAATCAGGCCTTCATGGTCAGATTTCTGCAAAAAAAACACTACTAAAGGACACCAATAAGAAGAGACTTGCTTGGGCCAAAAAACACGATTAATGGACATTAGACCGGTGGAATCCTGTCCTTTGGTCTGATGAGTCCAAATGTGAGATTTTTGGTTCCAACCACTGTGTCTTTGTGAGATGTAGAGTAGGTGAACGGATGATGTCCACATGTGTGGTTTACACTGTGAAGCATGGAGGAGGTGGTGTGATGGTGTGGGGTGCTTAGCTGGTGACACTGTCTGGGATCTATTTATAATTCAAGGCACACTTAACCGGCATGGCTACCATGCGGGAATATCATTAGTTTTTCAACAGGACAATGACTCAAAACGCACCTCCAGGCTGTGTAAGGGCTATTTGACCAAGAATGAGAGTGATGGAGTGCTGCATCAGATGACCTGGCCTCCACAATCACCCGACCTCAACCCAATTGAGATGGTTTAGGATGAGTCGGATCGCAGAGTGAAGGAAAAGCAACCAACATGTCCTCAGCATATGTGGGAACTCCTTCAAGACTGTTGGAAAAGCATTCCACGTGAAGATGGTTGAGAGAATGCCAAGAGTGGGCAAAGCTGTCATCAAGGCAAAGGGTGGCTACTTTGAAGAATCTGAAATCTATTTGATTTGTTGAAAACCCTTGAATGAGTAGGTATGTCCAGACATTTGAGACCATGTCACGTGATTTATCGTACTTCTTTGGGGGGGGGGATTAAAGGTTTTAAACCATCTTAACGTACCTCTCCACTGTATAGTTCAAGCATGGAGAGTGTGTACAGAGGAGTGTGTGTGTGTGTGTGTGTGTGTGTGTGTGTGTGTGTGTGTGTGTGTGTGTCCTTACCGATGTAGTATGGTGTGTAACACCAGAAGGGATTGTGTGACACAGACAAGGAGTAATTAAAGTTAATGAACACCATTTCAACTAGGCAGAAACTAATGGGTTGTGGATTAAGTAAGCAGATAAGGTAGTTAACCTATGGTTGAACCGATGAAACTGAGCTCTGGGGTGTTTTAGATAAGGCTGTGAGTGCATTCCTAGGTTCTCTGTTAATTAGAACTGTCAGCTAAGTGGTGATCGATAATGTTGATGGGTCAAAAGTTCATTCAGTTATGTTGTGTGACCTGGGAGTGTGTTAGTAAGTTAGAATGAACTATTAACCTCACTTTGTCCCGGTCGAGAGGAGGGGATTCTGTTAAGCAATGAAATGACGTCATGTTATTGTATATAAACTGTTGCTCGTGGTAACGTGGCAGTGCGCTCCGAGAATAAATTCTGTTACCTATTATTGAAATGGCTGGTCTCCGTCTATTTTATGCAAACAAGAATCTTACAAATTCTCATAAAATAGATTAAGGGTTTTCAATTTATGAAAACACATTGGCATAATTAAATTACAGTAACAGCAAGAGAGAGAGAGAGAAGAGAGAGAAATGAGAGACCAGATTATATTGGCTATAGGACTTGATTATATTTTAGAGTCAGATGTCAGCAGGTGAAACTGCCGGTAGTGAACAGGTAGGGTAAGAGGTCAGTGGTTAAAGGTCAGGTACCTTGATTTATTTGTGAGAGATGTTGAACTGGGTGGCCTCTCCAATACTCTTCATGATGTCAGAGGCCTCTGCAACAAAAACAACACACACAGTTAGCAAACAGAGACAATTTCAGACACTGTGTCTGTGTTATCATGTGCGTTTCCTACCTCTCTGTGATGGTCTCCTCTGTCCTGAGCATGGCTGAGCAGCTTTCATCATCCATGCTGCAACACACACAGCAGATTTATCATAATCATTTAATCTCGCCCCCTTAAAGTGTGGTTGACCACACACACAAGCTGCTCTTCACACTACAGATGAGTTTAAATTAACGTGAGAGTGTTTGGCACGGGCGTTTGTCACCAGGGGTAATGAGGGGAGGGGGTTGATTACTGGAAAGCTGCCAGCGAGGGAGAAGGGTCTCAGTCATTTTGAAAGAGAAACAGACATTCAAGAAAGACAGAGGGACGAGGAGAGAGAGAGAAATGGAAGACAGAGGGACGAGGAGAGAGAGAAATGGAAGACAGAAGGACGAGGAGAGAGAGAGAGAAATGGAAGACAGAGGGACGAGGAGAGAGAGAGAGAAATGAAAGACAGAGGGACGACGAGAGAGAGAGAGAAATGGAAGACAGAGGGACGAGGAGAGAGAGAGAGAAATGGAAGACAGGGACGAGGAGAGAGAGAGAGAGAAATGGAAGACAGAGGGATGAGGAGAGAGAGAGAGAGAGAGAAATGGAAGACAGAGGGACGAGGAGAGAGAGAGAGAGAAATGGAAGACAGAGGGACGAGGAGAGAGAGAGAAATGGAAGACAGAGGGACGAGGAGAGAGAGAGAGAAATGGAAGACAGAGGGACGAGGAGAGAGAGAGAGAAATGAAAGACAGAGGGACGACGAGAGAGAGAGAAATGGAAGACAGAGGGACGAGGAGAGAGAGAGAGAAATGGAAGACAGGGACGAGGAGAGAGAGAGAGAGAAATGGAAGACAGAGGGATGAGGAGAGAGAGAGAGAGAGAGAGAGAAATGGAAGACAGAGGGACGAGGAGAGAGAGAGAGAGAAATGGAAGACAGAGGGACGAGGAGAGAGAGAGAGAGAAATGGAAGACAGAGGGACGAGGAGAGAGAGAGAAATGGAAGACAGAGGGACGAGGAGAGAGAGAGAAATGGTAGACAGAGGGATGAGGAGAGAGAGAGAGAAATGGAAGACAGAGGGATGAGGAGAGAGAGAGAAATGGAAGACAGAGAGTGATTGAAGTGTGATGGAAGTTCAGAAGCCACCCTAGAGACAAGTCCATCTGAACTTTACCAACCACGTTAACATACAACCTCGAAAGACAATTAACAAATGGTTCAAACTTCATGGAAATGTTCTGATCTTTCTTCTAATGTTGTAGTGTTGTGGTCTGATAGTTATGCAAAACTACTGAAAACTGCGGCTGCGACGATGAGAGAGGAAGTCCCAACTGACAGAAGTTAGCTAATAACAGAGGCAAAGACAGATTACTACACGTGACTGTGTGAGAGGGAGGTAAAGGATGTTTAGTGGTTTCATATCTCTCACACCTCGTTTGTGGTAATAGAACAGTCAGTGAACATATATGAACTAACCTGGTTTAGGAGAAATGGGCAGCTTCCTTTAACTCAACAGGCCATAACCCTAACACTAACCATTAATATGGGTCAGCTTCCTTTAACTCAACAGGCCATAACCCCAACCATTAATATGGGTCAGCTTCCTTTAACTCAACAGGCCATAACCCTAACCCCAACCATAAATATGGGACAGGTTCCTTTATAAATAAAGGCCATCAGATTAATTGACTATAAACTATGTAGCCTACTACTACTAGCCAAGCCAGTTAGGACAGGAAACTCAAGTGTTTTCACTGGCTGATAACATCAGCTAAGGTTGCGCCAACTAGACTCAAAGAAAAATATTCAATGTTAAAAACAGCAGTGTATTTTAAATTGACCTGCTGTTGAATTGCTGCTTTGCAATTGCTGCTGCTGTAACTATTGCTGCTGCTGTATCTATTGCTGCTGCTGTAACTATTGCTGCTGCTGTAACTATTGCTGCTGCTGTATCTATTACTGCTGCTGCTGTATCTATTGCTGCTGCTGCTGTATCTATTGCTGCTGCTGTATCTATTACTGCTGCTGCTGTATCTATTACTGCTGCTGTATCTATTACTGCTGCTGTATCTATTGCTGCTGCTGCTGTAACTATTGCTGCTGCTGCTGTATCTATTGCTGCTGCTGCTGTATCTATTGCTGCTGCTGCTGTATCTATTGCTGCTGCTGCTGTATCTATTGCTGCTGCTGCTGTATCTATTACTGCTGCTGTATCTATTGCTGCTGCTGCTGTATCTATTGCTGCTGCTGCTGTATCTATTACTGCTGCTGCTGTATCTATTGCTGCTGCTGTATCTATTGCTGCTGCTGCTGTATCTATTGCTGCTGCTGCTGTATCTATTGCTGCTGCTGCTGTATCTATTGCTGCTGCTGCTGTATCTATTGCTGCTGCTGTATCTATTGCTGCTGCTGCTGTATCTATTGCTGCTGCTGCTGTATCTATTGCTGCTGCTGCTGTATCTATTGCTGCTGCTGCTGTATCTATTGCTGCTGCTGCTGCTGCTGTAACTATTGCTGCTGCTGTATCTATTGCTGCTGCTGCTGTATCTATTGCTGCTGCTGCTGTAACTATTGCTGCTGCTGCTGTAACTATTGCTGCTGCTGCTGTAACTATTGCTGCTGCTGCTGTATCTATTGCTGCTGCTGCTGTAACTATTGCTGCTGCTGCTGTAACTATTACTGCTGCTGTAACTATTGCTGCTGCTGCTGTAACTATTGCTGCTGCTGTATCTATTGCTGCTGCTGTATCTATTACTGCTGCTGTAACTATTGCTGCTGCTGCTGTAACTATTGCTGCTGCTGTATCTATTGCTGCTGCTGCTGTATCTATTACTGCTGCTGCTGTATCTATTGCTGCTGCTGCTGTAACTATTGCTGCTGCTGCTGTAACTATTGCTGCTGCTGTATCTATTGCTGCTGCTGTATCTATTGCTGCTGCTGTATCTATTGCTGCTGCTGTATCTATTGCTGCTGCTGTAACTATTGCTGCTGCTGTAACTATTGCTGCTGCTGCTGTATCTATTGCTGCTGCTGCTGTAACTATTGCTGCTGCTGCTGTATCTATTGCTGCTGCTGCTGTATCTATTGCTGCTGCTGTATCTATTGCTGCTGCTGTATCTATTGCTGCTGCTGCTGTATCTATTGCTGCTGCTGCTGTATCTATTGCTGCTGCTGCTGTAACTATTGCTGCTGCTGCTGTATCTATTGCTGCTGCTGCTGTATCTATTGCTGCTGCTGCTGTATCTATTGCTGCTGCTGCTGTATCTATTGCTGCTGCTGTATCTATTGCTGCTGCTGTATCTATTGCTGCTGCTGTATCTATTGCTGCTGCTGTATCTATTGCTGCTGCTGTATCTATTGCTGCTGCTGTATCTATTGCTGCTGCTGCTGTAACTATTGCTGCTGCTGCTGTAACTATTGCTGCTGCTGTATCTATTGCTGCTGCTGTATCTATTGCTGCTGCTGTATCTATTGCTGCTGCTGCTGTATCTATTGCTGCTGCTGCTGTATCTATTGCTGCTGCTGCTGTAACTATTGCTGCTGCTGCTGTAACTATTGCTGCTGCTGCTGTATCTATTGCTGCTGCTGCTGTAACTATTGCTGCTGCTGCTGTATCTATTGCTGCTGCTGCTGTATCTATTGCTGTTGCTGCTGTATCTATTGCTGCTGCTGCTGTATCTATTGCTGCTGCTGCTGTATCTATTGCTGCTGCTGCTGTATCTATTGCTGCTGCTGTATCTATTGCTGCTGCTGTATCTATTGCTGCTGCTGTATCTATTGCTGCTGCTGTATCTATTGCTGCTGCTGTAACTATTGCTGCTGCTGTAACTATTGCTGCTGCTGCTGTATCTATTGCTGCTGCTGCTGTATCTATTGCTGCTGCTGTATCTATTGCTGCTGCTGTATCTATTGCTGCTGCTGCTGTATCTATTGCTGCTGCTGTATCTATTGCTGCTGCTGTATCTATTGCTGCTGCTGCTGTATCTATTGCTGCTGCTGTATCTATTGCTGCTGCTGCTGTATCTATTGCTGCTGCTGCTGTATCTATTGCTGCTGCTGTATCTATTGCTGCTGCTGCTGTATCTATTGCTGCTGCTGTATCTATTGCTGCTGCTGTATCTATTGCTGCTGCTGCTGTATCTATTGCTGCTGCTGCTGTATCTATTGCTGCTGCTGCTGTATCTATTGCTGCTGCTGTATCTATTGCTGCTGCTGTATCTATTGCTGCTGCTGTATCTATTGCTGCTGCTGCTGTATCTATTGCTGCTGCTGTATCTATTGCTGCTGCTGTATCTATTGCTGCTGCTGTATCTATTGCTGCTGCTGTATCTATTGCTGCTGCTGTATCTATTGCTGCTGCTGTATCTATTGCTGCTGCTGTATCTATTGCTTGCTGCTGCTGTATCTATTGCTGCTGCTGCTGTATCTATTGCTGCTGCTGCTGTATCTATTGCTGCTGCTGCTGTATCTATTACTGCTGCTGTATCTACTGCTGCTGCTGTATCTATTACTGCTGCTGCTGTATCTATTGCTGCTGCTGTATCTATTGCTGCTGCTGCTGTATCTATTGCTGCTGCTGCTGCTGCTGTAACTATTGCTGCTGCTGTAACTATTGCTGCTGCTGTAACTATTGCTGCTGCTGTATCTATTGCTGCTGCTGTATCTATTGCTGCTGCTGCTGTATCTATTGCTGCTGCTGCTGTATCTATTGCTGCTGCTGTATCTATTGCTGCTGCTGTATCTATTGCTGCTGCTGCTGCTGTAACTATTGCTGCTGCTGTATCTATTGCTGCTGCTGTATCTATTGCTGCTGCTGCTGCTGTAACTATTGCTGCTGCTGCTGTATCTATTGCTGCTGCTGCTGTAACTATTGCTTGCTGCTGTAACTATGCTGCTGTGCTGTAACTATTGCTGCTGCTGCTGTAACTATTGCTGCTGCTGCTGCATCTATTGCTGCTGCTGCTGTAACTATTGCTGCTGCTGTAACTATTGCTGCTGCTGCTGTAACTATTGCTGCTGCTGCTGTATCTATTGCTGCTGCTGTAACTATTGCTGCTGCTGCTGTAACTATTGCTGCTGCTGCTGTAACTATTGCTGCTGCTGTAACTATTGCTGCTGCTGTAACTATTGCTGCTGCTGCTGTAACTATTGCTGCTGCTGCTGTATTTATTGCTGCTGCTGCTGTATCTATTGCTGCTGCTGTATCTATTGCTGTTGCTGTATCTATTGCTGCTGCTGCTGTATCTATTGCTGCTGCTGCTGTATCTATTGCTGCTGCTGTAACTATTGCTGCTGCTGTAACTATTGCTGCTGCTGCTGTATCTATTGCTGCTGCTGCTGTATCTATTGCTGCTGCTGTAACTATTGCTGCTGCTGTAACTATTGCTGCTGCTGCTGTATCTATTGCTGCTGCTGCTGTATCTATTGCTGCTGCTGCTGTATCTATTGCTGCTGCTGTATCTATTGCTGCTGCTGTATCTATTGCTGCTGCTGCTGTATCTATTGCTGCTGCTGCTGTATCTATTGCTGCTGCTGTATCTATTGCTGCTGCTGCTGTATCTATTGCTGCTGCTGTATCTATTGCTGCTGCTGCTGTAACTATTACTGCTGCTGTATCTATTGCTGCTGCTGTATCTATTGCTGCTGCTGCTGTATCTATTGCTGCTGCTGCTGTAACTATTGCTGCTGCTGCTGCTGTAACTATTGCTGCTGCTGTATCTATTGCTGCTGCTGTATCTATTGCTGCTGCTGCTGTATCTATTGCTGCTGCTGCTGTATCTATTACTGCTGCTGCTGTATCTATTGCTGCTGCTGCTGTATCTATTGCTGCTGCTGTATCTATTGCTGCTGCTGCTGTAACTATTGCTGCTGCTGTATCTATTGCTGCTGCTGCTGTATCTATTGCTGCTGCTGTATCTATTGCTGCTGCTGTATCTATTGCTGCTGCTGTATCTATTGCTGCTGCTGCTGTAACTATTGCTGCTGCTGTAACTATTGCTGCTGCTGCTGTATCTATTGCTGCTGCTGTATCTATTGCTGCTGCTGCTGTATCTATTGCTGCTGCTGTATCTATTGCTGCTGCTGCTGTATCTATTGCTGCTGCTGTATCTATTACTGCTGCTGCTGTATCTATTGCTGCTGCTGCTGTATCTATTGCTGCTGCTGTATCTATTGCTGCTGCTGTATCTATTGCTGCTGCTGCTGTAACTATTGCTGCTGCTGTAACTATTGCTGCTGCTGTAACTATTGCTGCTGCTGTATCTATTGCTGCTGCTGTATCTATTGCTGCTGCTGCTGTATTTATTGCTGCTGCTGTAACTATTGCTGCTGCTGCTGTATCTATTGCTGCTGCTGTATCTATTGCTGCTGCTGTAACTATTGCTGCTGCTGCTGTAACTATTGCTGCTGTATTTATTGCTGCTGCTGTAACTATTGCTGCTGCTGTATCTATTGCTGCTGCTGCTGTAACTATTGCTGCTGCTGCTGTATCTATTGCTGCTGCTGTATCTATTGCTGCTACTGCTGTAACTATTGCTGCTGCTGCTGTAACTATTGCTGCTGCTGCTGTATCTATTGCTGCTGCTGCTGTAACTATTGCTGCTGCTGTATCTATTGCTGCTGCTGTATCTATTGCTGCTGCTGTAACTATTGCTGCTGCTGTATCTATTGCTGCTGCTGTAACTATTGCTGCTGCTGTAACTATTGCTGCTGCTGTAACTATTGCTGCTGCTGTAACTATTGCTGCTGCTGTATCTATTGCTGCTGCTGTATCTATTGCTGCTGCTGCTGTATCTATTGCTGCTGCTGCTGTATCTATTGCTGCTGCTGCTGTAACTATTGCTGCTGCTGCTGTATTTATTGCTGCTGCTGTATCTATTGCTGCTGCTGTATCTATTGCTGCTGCTGTATCTATTGCTGCTGCTGTAACTATTGCTGCTGCTGCTGTATTTATTGCTGCTGCTGTATCTATTGCTGCTGCTGCTGTATCTATTGCTGCTGCTGTATCTATTGCTGCTGCTGCTGTAACTATTGCTGCTGCTGTATCTATTGCTGCTGCTGCTGTATCTATTGCTGCTGCTGCTGTAACTATTGCTGCTGTATCTATTGCTGCTGCTGCTGTATCTATTGCTGCTGCTGTATCTATTGCTGCTGCTGCTGTATCTATTGCTGCTGCTGCTGTAACTATTGCTGCTGCTGTAACTATTGCTGCTGCTGCTGTATCTATTGCTGCTGCTGCTGTATCTATTGCTGCTGCTGCTGTATCTATTGCTACTGCTGCTGTATCTATTGCTGCTGCTGTATCTATTGCTGCTGCTGTAACTATTGCTGCTGCTGTAACTATTGCTGCTGCTGCTGTAACTATTGCTGCTGCTGTATCTATTGCTGCTGCTGTATCTATTGCTGCTGCTGCTGTATCTATTGCTGCTGCTGCTGTATCTATTGCTGCTGCTGTATCTATTGCTGCTGCTGTATCTATTGCTGCTGCTGCTGTATCTATTGCTGCTGCTGTATCTATTGCTGCTGCTGTAACTATTGCTGCTGCTGTAACTATTGCTGCTGCTGCTGTATCTATTGCTGCTGCTGTATCTATTGCTGCTGCTGTATCTATTGCTGCTGCTGTATCTATTGCTGCTGCTGCTGTAACTATTGCTGCTGCTGCTGTATCTATTGCTGCTGCTGTATCTATTGCTGCTGCTGTATCTATTGCTGCTGCTGTATCTACTGCTGCTGCTGTATCTATTGCTGCTGCTGCTGTATCTATTGCTGCTGCTGTAACTATTGCTGCTGCTGTATCTATTGCTGCTGCTGTATCTATTGCTGCTGCTGTATCTATTGCTGCTGCTGTATCTATTGCTGCTGCTGCTGTATCTATTACTGCTGCTGTAACTATTGCTGCTGCTGCTGTATCTATTGCTGCTGCTGCTGTATCTATTACTGCTGTAACTATTGCTGCTGCTGTATCTATTGCTGCTGCTGTATCTACTGCTGCTGCTGCTGTATCTATTACTGCTGTAACTATTGCTGCTGCTGTAACTATTGCTGCTGCTGTATCTATTACTGCTGTAACTATTGCTGCTGCTGTATCTATTGCTGCTGTAACTATTGCTGCTGCTGTAACTATTGCTGCTGCTGTATCTATTGCTGCTGCTGCTGTATCTATTGCTGCTGCTGTATCTATTGCTGCTGCTGTATCTATTGCTGCTGCTGTAACTATTGCTGCTGCTGTAACTATTACTGCTGCTGCTGTATCTATTGCTGCTGCTGTATCTATTGCTGCTGCTGCTGTAACTATTGCTGCTGCTGCTGTATCTATTGCTGCTGCTGCTGTAACTATTGCTGCTGCTGCTGTATCTATTACTGCTGCTGTATCTATTACTGCTGCTGTAACTATTGCTGCTGCTGTAACTATTGCTGCTGATGCTGCTGTAACTATTGCTGCTGCTGCTGTATCTATTGCTGCTGCTGCTGTATCTATTGCTGCTGCTGTATCTATTGCTGCTGCTGTATCTATTGCTG
This sequence comes from Oncorhynchus kisutch, assembly GCF_002021735.2. Lineage (NCBI taxonomy): Eukaryota > Metazoa > Chordata > Actinopteri > Salmoniformes > Salmonidae > Oncorhynchus > Oncorhynchus kisutch. The sequence continues at coordinate 3,330,006 of NC_034174.2, forward strand.
CTGCTGCTGTATCTATTGCTGCTGCTGTATCTATTGCTGCTGCTGCTGCTGCTGTATCTATTGCTGCTGCTGCTGTATCTATTGCTGCTGCTGTATCTATTGCTGCTGCTGTATCTATTGCTGCTGATGCTGCTGTAACTATTGCTGCTGCTGCTGTATCTATTGCTGCTGCTGCTGTATCTATTGCTGCTGCTGTATCTATTGCTGCTGCTGTATCTATTGCTGCTGCTGCTGCTGTATCTATTGCTGCTGCTGTATCTATTGCTGCTGCTGCTGTATCTATTGCTGCTGCTGCTGTATCTATTGCTGCTGCTGTATCTATTGCTGCTGCTGTATCTATTGCTGCTGCTGCTGTAACTATTGCTGCTGCTGCCATATCTATTGCTGCTGCTGCTGTATCTATTGCTGCTGCTGCTGTATCTATTGCTGCTGCTGCTGTATCAATTGCTGCTGCTGCTGTATCTATTGCTGCTGCTGCTGTATCTATTGCTGCTGCTGTATCTATTGCTGCTGCTGCCATATCTATTGCTGCTGCTGTAACTATTGCTGCTGCTGCTGTATCTATTGCTGCTGCTGCTGTATCTATTGCTGCTGCTGCTGTATCTATTGCTGCTGCTGCTGTATCTATTGCTGCTGCTGCTGTATCTATTGCTGCTGCTGTAACTATTGCTGCTGCTGCTGTATCTATTGCTGCTGCTGCTGTAACTATTGCTGCTGCTGCTGTATCTATTGCTGCTGCTGTATCTATTGCTGCTGCTGTAACTATTGCTGCTGCTGCTGTATCTATTGCTGCTGCTGCTGTAACTATTGCTGCTGCTGCTGTATCTATTGCTGCTGCTGTATCTATTGCTGCTGCTGTATCTATTGCTGCTGCTGCTGTATCTATTGCTGCTGCTGTAACTATTGCTGCTGCTGCTGTAACTATTGCTGCTGCTGTATCAATTGCTGCTGCTGCTGTAACTATTGCTGCTGCTGCTGTAACTATTGCTGCTGCTGCCATATCTATTGCTGCTGCTGCTGTATCTATTGCTGCTGCTGCTGTATCTATTGCTGCTGCTGCTGTATCTATTGCTGCTGCTGTAACTATTGCTGCTGCTGCTGTATCGATTGCTGCTGCTGTATCTATTGCTGCTGCTGTATCTATTGCTGCTGCTGTAACTATTGCTGCTGCTGTAACTATTGCTGCTGCTGTATCTATTGCTGCTGCTGTATCTATTGCTGCTGCTGCTGTTAACTATTGCTGCTGCTGCTGTATCTATTGCTGCTGCTGTATCTATTGCTGCTGCTGTAACTATTGCTGCTGCTGCTGTATCTATTGCTGCTGCTGCTGTAACTATTGCTGCTGCTGCTGTATCTATTGCTGCTGCTGTATCTATTGCTGCTGCTGTTATCTATGCTGCTGCTGTATTTCCTATATGCTGCTGCTGCTGTATCTATTGCTGCTGCTGTATCTATTGCTGCTGCTGGCTCTATCTATTGCTGCTGCTGTATCTATTGCTGCTGCTGTATCTATTGCTGCTGCTGTAACTATTACTGCTGCTGCTGTAAACTATTGCTGCTGCTGTATCTATTGCTGCTGCTGCTGTATTTATTGCTGCTGCTGTATCTATTGCTGCTGCTGTATCTATTGCTGCTGCTGTAACTATTGCTGCTGCTGTATCTATTGCTGCTGCTGTATCTATTGCTGCTGCTGTAACTATTGCTGCTGCTGTATCTATTGCTGCTGCTGTATCTATTGCTGCTGCTGCTGTATCTATTGCTGCTGCTGCTGTATCTATTGCTGCTGCTGTATCTATTGCTGCTGCTGTATCTATTGCTGCTGCTGCTGTATCTATTGCTGCTGCTGTATCTATTGCTGCTGCTGTATCTATTGCTGCTGCTGCTGTATCTATTGCTGCTGCTGTATCTATTGCTGCTGCTGCTGTATCTATTGCTGCTGCTGCTGTATCTATTGCTGCTGCTGCTGTATCTATTGCTGCTGCTGTATCTATTGCTGCTGCTGTATCTATTGCTGCTGCTGCTGTATCTATTGCTGCTGCTGCTGTATCTATTGCTGCTGCTGCTGTATCTATTGCTGCTGCTGCTGTATCTATTGCTGCTGCTGTATCTATTGCTGCTGCTGTATCTATTGCTGCTGCTGCTGTATCTATTGCTGCTGCTGTATCTATTGCTGCTGCTGTATCTATTGCTGCTGCTGCTGTATCTATTGCTGCTGCTGTTATCTATTGCTGCTGCTGTAATCTATTGCTGCTGCTGTATCTATTGCTGCTGCTGCTGTAAACTATTTGCTGCTGCTGGCTGTATCTATTGCTGCTGCTGTATCTATTGCTGCTTGCTGTATCTATTGCTCTGCTGTATCTATTGCTGCTGCTGTATCTATTGCTGCTGCTGTATCTATTGCGCTGCTGTATCTATGCTGCTGCTGTATCTATTGCTGCTGCTGTATCTATTGCTGCTGCTGTATCTATTGCTGCTGCTGTATCTATTGCTGCTGCTGCTGTATCTATTGCTGCTGCTGCTGTATCTATTGCTGCTGCTGCTGTATCTATTGCTGCTGCTGCTGTATCTATTGCTGCTGCTGTATCTATTGCTGCTGCTGTATCTATTGCTGCTGCTGCTGTATCTATTGCTGCTGCTGTATCTATTGCTGCTGCTGCTGTATCTATTGCTGCTGCTGCTGCTGCTGTAACTATTGCTGCTGCTGTAACTATTGCTGCTGCTGTAACTATTGCTGCTGCTGTATCTATTGCTGCTGCTGTATCTATTGCTGCTGCTGCTGTATCTATTGCTGCTGCTGCTGTATCTATTGCTGCTGCTGTATCTATTGCTGCTGCTGTATCTATTGCTGCTGCTGCTGCTGTAACTATTGCTGCTGCTGCTGTATCTATTGCTGCTGCTGCTGTATCTATTGCTGCTGCTGTATCTATTGCTGCTGCTGCTGTATCTATTGCTGCTGCTGCTGCTGTAACTATTGCTGCTGCTGTAACTATTGCTGCTGCTGCTGTAACTATTGCTGCTGCTGCTGTAACTATTGCTGCTGCTGCTGCATCTATTGCTGCTGCTGCTGTAACTATTGCTGCTGCTGTAACTATTGCTGCTGCTGCTGTAACTATTGCTGCTGCTGCTGTATCTATTGCTGCTGCTGTAACTATTGCTGCTGCTGCTGTAACTATTGCTGCTGCTGTAACTATTGCTGCTGCTGTAACTATTGCTGCTGCTGCTGTAACTATTGCTGCTGCTGCTGTATTATTGCTGCTGCTGCTGTATCTATTGCTGCTGCTGTATCTATTGCTGCTGCTGTATCTGCTGCTATTGCTGCTGCTGCTGTATCTATTGCTGCTGCTGCTGTATCTATTGCTGCTGCTGTAACTATTGCTGCTGCTGTAACTATTGCTGCTGCTGCTGTATCTATTGCTGCTGCTGCTGTATCTATTGCTGCTGCTGTAACTATTGCTGCTGCTGTAACTATTGCTGCTGCTGCTGTATCTATTGCTGCTGCTGCTGTATCTATTGCTGCTGCTGCTGTATCTATTGCTGCTGCTGTATCTATTGCTGCTGCTGTATCTATTGCTGCTGCTGTATCTATTGCTGCTGCTGCTGTATCTATTGCTGCTGCTGTATCTATTGCTGCTGCTGCTGTAACTATTGCTGCTGCTGTATCTATTGCTGCTGCTGTATCTATTGCTGCTGCTGCTGTATCTATTGCTGCTGCTGCTGTAACTATTGCTGCTGCTGCTGCTGTAACTATTGCTGCTGCTGTATCTATTGCTGCTGCTGTATCTATTGCTGCTGCTGCTGTATCTATTGCTGCTGCTGCTGTATCTATTGCTGCTGCTGCTGTATCTATTGCTGCTGCTGTATCTATTGCTGCTGCTGCTGTAACTATTGCTGCTGCTGTATCTATTGCTGCTGCTGCTGTATCTATTGCTGCTGCTGTATCTATTGCTGCTGCTGTATCTATTGCTGCTGCTGTATCTATTGCTGCTGCTGCTGTAACTATTGCTGCTGCTGTAACTATTGCTGCTGCTGCTGTATCTATTGCTGCTGCTGTATCTATTGCTGCTGCTGCTGTATCTATTGCTGCTGCTGTATCTATTGCTGCTGCTGCTGTATCTATTGCTGCTGCTGTATCTATTGCTGCTGCTGTATCTATTGCTGCTGCTGCTGTAACTATTGCTGCTGCTGTAACTATTGCTGCTGCTGTAACTATTGCTGCTGCTGTATCTATTGCTGCTGCTGTATCTATTGCTGCTGCTGCTGTATCTATTGCTGCTGCTGTAACTATTGCTGCTGCTGTATCTATTGCTGCTGCTGTATCTATTGCTGCTGCTGTAACTATTGCTGCTGCTGCTGTAACTATTGCTGCTGTATTTATTGCTGCTGCTGTAACTATTGCTGCTGTATTTATTGCTGCTGCTGTAACTATTGCTGCTGCTGTATCTATTGCTGCTGCTGCTGTAACTATTGCTGCTGCTGCTGTATCTATTGCTGCTGCTGTATCTATTGCTGCTGCTGCTGTAACTATTGCTGCTGCTGCTGTAACTATTGCTGCTGCTGCTGTATCTATTGCTGCTGCTGCTGTAACTATTGCTGCTGCTGCTGTAACTATTGCTGCTGCTGCTGTATTTATTGCTGCTGCTGTATCTATTGCTGCTGCTGCTGTATCTATTGCTGCTGCTGTATCTATTGCTGCTGCTGCTGTAACTATTGCTGCTGCTGTATCTATTGCTGCTGCTGCTGTATCTATTGCTGCTGCTGCTGTATCTATTGCTGCTGCTGCTGTATCTATTGCTGCTGCTGTATCTATTGCTGCTGCTGTATCTATTGCTGCTGCTGTATCTATTGCTGCTGCTGTAACTATTGCTGCTGCTGCTGTATTTATTGCTGCTGCTGTATCTATTGCTGCTGCTGTATCTATTGCTGCTGCTGTATCTATTGCTGCTGCTGTAACTATTGCTGCTGCTGCTGTATCTATTGCTGCTGCTGTATCTATTGCTGCTGCTGTATCTATTGCTGCTGCTGCTGTAACTATTGCTGCTGCTGTATCTATTGCTGCTGCTGCTGTATCTATTGCTGCTGCTGCTGTATCTATTGCTGCTGCTGCTGTATCTATTGCTGCTGCTGTATCTATTGCTGCTGCTGCTGTATCTATTGCTGCTGCTGCTGTAACTATTGCTGCTGCTGTAACTATTGCTGCTGCTGCTGTATCTATTGCTGCTGCTGCTGTATCTATTGCTGCTGCTGCTGTATCTATTGCTGCTGCTGCTGTATCTATTGCTGCTGCTGCTGTATCTATTGCTGCTGCTGCTGTATCTATTGCTGCTGCTGCTGTATCTATTGCTGCTGCTGCTGTAACTATTGCTGCTGCTGTATCTATTGCTGCTGCTGCTGTATCTATTGCTGCTGCTGCTGTATCTATTGCTGCTGCTGCTGTATCTATTGCTGCTGCTGTATCTATTGCTGCTGCTGCTGTATCTATTGCTGCTGCTGCTGTAACTATTGCTGCTGCTGTAACTATTGCTGCTGCTGCTGTATCTATTGCTGCTGCTGCTGTATCTATTGCTGCTGCTGCTGTATCTATTGCTGCTGCTGCTGTATCTATTGCTGCTGCTGTATCTATTGCTGCTGCTGTAACTATTGCTGCTGCTGTAACTATTGCTGCTGCTGCTGTAACTATTGCTGCTGCTGTATCTATTGCTGCTGCTGTATCTATTGCTGCTGCTGCTGTATCTATTGCTGCTGCTGCTGTATCTATTGCTGCTGCTGCTGTATCTATTGCTGCTGCTGTATCTATTGCTGCTGCTGTAACTATTGCTGCTGCTGTAACTATTGCTGCTGCTGCTGTATCTATTGCTGCTGCTGTATCTATTGCTGCTGCTGTATCTATTGCTGCTGCTGTATCTATTGCTGCTGCTGCTGTAACTATTGCTGCTGCTGCTGTATCTATTGCTGCTGCTGTATCTATTGCTGCTGCTGTATCTATTGCTGCTGCTGTATCTACTGCTGCTGCTGTATCTATTGCTGCTGCTGCTGTATCTATTACTGCTGTAACTATTGCTGCTGCTGTAACTATTGCTGCTGCTGTATCTATTGCTGCTGCTGTATCTATTGCTGCTGCTGTATCTATTGCTGCTGCTGTATCTACTGCTGCTGCTGTATCTATTGCTGCTGCTGCTGTATCTATTACTGCTGTAACTATTGCTGCTGCTGTATCTATTGCTGCTGCTGTATCTACTGCTGCTGCTGCTGTATCTATTGCTGCTGTAACTATTGCTGCTGCTGTAACTATTGCTGCTGCTGTATCTATTACTGCTGTAACTATTGCTGCTGCTGTATCTATTGCTGCTGTAACTATTGCTGCTGCTGTAACTATTGCTGCTGCTGTATCTATTGCTGCTGCTGCTGTATCTATTGCTGCTGCTGTATCTATTGCTGCTGCTGTATCTATTGCTGCTGCTGTAACTATTGCTGCTGCTGCTGTAACTATTGCTGCTGCTGTAACTATTGCTGCTGCTGCTGTATCTATTGCTGCTGCTGCTGTATCTATTGCTGCTGCTGTATCTATTGCTGCTGCTGTATCTATTGCTGCTGCTGCTGTATCTATTGCTGCTGCTGTATCTATTGCTGCTGCTGCTGCTGCTGTATCTATTGCTGCTGCTGCTGTATCTATTGCTGCTGCTGTATCTATTGCTGCTGCTGCTGTATCTATTGCTGCTGATGCTGCTGTAACTATTGCTGCTGCTGCTGTATCTATTGCTGCTGCTGCTGTATCTATTGCTGCTGCTGTATCTATTGCTGCTGCTGTATCTATTGCTGCTGCTGCTGTATCTATTGCTGCTGCTGTATCTATTGCTGCTGCTGCTGTATCTATTGCTGCTGCTGCTGTATCTATTGCTGCTGCTGTATCTATTGCTGCTGCTGTATCTATTGCTGCTGCTGCTGTAACTATTGCTGCTGCTGCTGTATCTATTGCTGCTGCTGCTGTATCTATTGCTGCTGCTGCTGTATCTATTGCTGCTGCTGCTGTATCTATTGCTGCTGCTGTAACTATTGCTGCTGCTGTAACTATTGCTGCTGCTGCTGTATCTATTGCTGCTGCTGCTGTATCTATTGCTGCTGCTGCTGTATCTATTGCTGCTGCTGCTGTATCTATTGCTGCTGCTGTAACTATTGCTGCTGCTGCTGTATCTATTGCTGCTGCTGCTGTATCTATTGCTGCTGCTGCTGTATCTATTGCTGCTGCTGCTGTATCTATTGCTGCTGCTGCTGTATCTATTGCTGCTGCTGTAACTATTGCTGCTGCTGCTGTATCTATTGCTGCTGCTGCTGTAACTATTGCTGCTGCTGCTGTATCTATTGCTGCTGCTGTATCTATTGCTGCTGCTGTAACTATTGCTGCTGCTGCTGTATCTATTGCTGCTGCTGCTGTAACTATTGCTGCTGCTGCTGTATCTATTGCTGCTGCTGTATCTATTGCTGCTGCTGTATCTATTGCTGCTGCTGCTGTAACTATTGCTGCTGCTGCTGTATCTATTGCTGCTGCTGCTGTATCTATTGCTGCTGCTGCTGTATCTATTGCTGCTGCTGTAACTATTGCTGCTGCTGTATCTATTGCTGCTGCTGTATCTATTGCTGCTGCTGTATCTATTGCTGCTGCTGCTGTATCTATTGCTGCTGCTGCTGTATCTATTGCTGCTGCTGCTGTATCTATTGCTGCTGCTGCTGTATCTATTGCTGCTGCTGCTGTATCTATTGCTGCTGCTGCTGTATCTATTGCTGCTGCTGTATCTATTGCTGCTGCTGCTGTATCTATTGCTGCTGCTGTAACTATTGCTGCTGCTGCTGTAACTATTGCTGCTGCTGCTGTAACTATTGCTGCTGCTGTATCTATTGCTGCTGCTGCTGTAACTATTGCTGCTGCTGCTGTAACTATTGCTGCTGCTGCTGTAACTATTGCTGCTGCTGCTGTATCTATTGCTGCTGCTGCTGTAACTATTGCTGCTGCTGCTGTATCTATTGCTGCTGCTGTATCTATTGCTGCTGCTGTAACTATTGCTGCTGCTGCTGTATCTATTGCTGCTGCTGCTGTAACTATTGCTGCTGCTGCTGTATCTATTGCTGCTGCTGTATCTATTGCTGCTGCTGTATCTATTGCTGCTGCTGCTGTATCTATTGCTGCTGCTGTATCTATTGCTGCTGCTGCTGTATCTATTGCTGCTGCTGTATCTATTGCTGCTGCTGTATCTATTGCTGCTGCTGTAACTATTACTGCTGCTGCTGTAACTATTGCTGCTGCTGTAACTATTGCTGCTGCTGCTGTATCTATTGCTGCTGCTGCTGTATTTATTGCTGCTGCTGTATCTATTGCTGCTGCTGTATCTATTGCTGCTGCTGTATCTATTGCTGCTGCTGCTGTATCTATTGCTGCTGCTGCTGTATCTATTGCTGCTGCTGTATCTATTGCTGCTGCTGTATCTATTGCTGCTGCTGCTGTATCTATTGCTGCTGCTGTATCTATTGCTGCTGCTGCTGTATCTATTGCTGCTGCTGTATCTATTGCTGCTGCTGTAACTATTACTGCTGCTGCTGCTGTATCTATTACTGCTGTAACTATTGCTGCTGCTGTAACTATTGCTGCTGCTGTATCTATTACTGCTGTAACTATTGCTGCTGCTGTATCTATTGCTGCTGTAACTATTGCTGCTGCTGTAACTATTGCTGCTGCTGTATCTATTGCTGCTGTAACTATTGCTGCTACTGTAACTATTGCTGCTGTAACTATTGCTGCTGCTGTATATATTGCTGCTGTAACTATTGCTGCTACTGTAACTATTGCTGCTGTAACTATTGCTGCTGCTGTATCTATTGCTGCTGCTGTATCTATTGCTGCTGCTGCTGTATCTATTGCTGCTGCTGCTGTATCTATTGCTGCTGCTGCTGTATCTATTGCTGCTGCTGTATCTATTGCTGCTGCTGTAACTATTGCTGCTACTGTAACTATTGCTGCTGTAACTATTGCTGCTGCTGTATCTATTGCTGCTGCTGTATCTATTGCTGCTGCTGCTGTATCTATTGCTGCTGCTGCTGTAACTATTGCTGCTGCTGCTGTAACTATTGCTGCTGCTGCTGTATCTATTGCTGCTGCTGCTGTATCTATTGCTGCTGCTGTATCTATTGCTGCTGCTGTATCTATTGCTGCTGCTGTAACTATTGCTGCTGCTGCTGTATCTATTGCTGCTGCTGCTGTAACTATTGCTGCTGCTGTATCTATTGCTGCTGCTGTATCTATTGCTGCTGCTGTAACTATTGCTGCTGCTGCTGCATCTATTGCTGCTGCTGCTGTATCTATTGCTGCTGCTGCTGTATCTATTGCTGCTGCTGCTGTATCTATTGCTGCTGCTGTATCTATTGCTGCTGCTGTATCTATTGCTGCTGCTGTATCTATTACTGCTGCTGCTGTAACTATTGCTGCTGCTGTAACTATTGCTGCTGCTGCTGTATCTATTGCTGCTGCTGTATCTATTGCTGCTGCTGTATCTATTGCTGCTGCTGTAACTATTGCTGCTGCTGCTGTAACTATTGCTGCTGCTGCTGTATCTATTACTGCTGCTGTAACTATTGCTGCTGCTGTAACTATTGCTGCTGATGCTGCTGTAACTATTGCTGCTGCTGCTGTATCTATTGCTGCTGCTGCTGTATCTATTGCTGCTGCTGCTGCTGTATCTATTGCTGCTGCTGTATCTATTGCTGCTGCTGTAACTATTGCTGCTGCTGCTGTATCTATTGCTGCTGCTGTATCTATTGCTGCTGCTGCTGTAACTATTGCTGCTGCTGTAACTATTGCTGCTGATGCTGCTGTAACTATTGCTGCTGCTGCTGTAACTATTGCTGCTGCTGCTGTATCTATTGCTGCTGCTGTATCTATTACTGCTGCTGCTGTATCTATTGCTGCTGCTGCTGTATCTATTGCTGCTGCTGCTGTATCTATTGCTGCTGCTGCTGTATCTATTGCTGCTGCTGTATCTATTGCTGCTGCTGTATCTATTGCTGCTGCTGTAACTATTGCTGCTGCTGCTGTATCTATTGCTGCTGCTGCTGTAACTATTGCTGCTGCTGTATCTATTGCTGCTGCTGTAACTATTGCTGCTGCTGCTGTATCTATTGCTGCTGCTGCTGTAACTATTGCTGCTGCTGCTGTATCTATTGCTGCTGCTGTATCTATTGCTGCTGCTGTATCTATTGCTGCTGCTGCTGTAACTATTGCTGCTGCTGCTGTATCTATTGCTGCTGCTGCTGTATCTATTGCTGCTGCTGCTGTATCTATTGCTGCTGCTGTAACTATTGCTGCTGCTGTATCTATTGCTGCTGCTGTATCTATTGCTGCTGCTGTATCTATTGCTGCTGCTGCTGTATCTATTGCTGCTGCTGCTGTATCTATTGCTGCTGCTGCTGTATCTATTGCTGCTGCTGCTGTATCTATTGCTGCTGCTGCTGTATCTATTGCTGCTGCTGCTGTATCTATTGCTGCTGCTGTATCTATTGCTGCTGCTGCTGTATCTATTGCTGCTGCTGTAACTATTGCTGCTGCTGCTGTAACTATTGCTGCTGCTGCTGTAACTATTGCTGCTGCTGTATCTATTGCTGCTGCTGCTGTAACTATTGCTGCTGCTGCTGTAACTATTGCTGCTGCTGCTGTAACTATTGCTGCTGCTGCTGTATCTATTGCTGCTGCTGCTGTAACTATTGCTGCTGCTGCTGTATCTATTGCTGCTGCTGTATCTATTGCTGCTGCTGTAACTATTGCTGCTGCTGCTGTATCTATTGCTGCTGCTGCTGTAACTATTGCTGCTGCTGCTGTATCTATTGCTGCTGCTGTATCTATTGCTGCTGCTGTATCTATTGCTGCTGCTGCTGTATCTATTGCTGCTGCTGTATCTATTGCTGCTGCTGCTGTATCTATTGCTGCTGCTGTATCTATTGCTGCTGCTGTATCTATTGCTGCTGCTGTAACTATTGCTGCTGCTGCTGTAACTATTGCTGCTGCTGTAACTATTGCTGCTGCTGCTGTATCTATTGCTGCTGCTGCTGTATTTATTGCTGCTGCTGTATCTATTGCTGCTGCTGTATCTATTGCTGCTGCTGTATCTATTGCTGCTGCTGCTGTATCTATTGCTGCTGCTGCTGTATCTATTGCTGCTGCTGTATCTATTGCTGCTGCTGTATCTATTGCTGCTGCTGCTGTATCTATTGCTGCTGCTGTATCTATTGCTGCTGCTGCTGTATCTATTGCTGCTGCTGTATCTATTGCTGCTGCTGTAACTATTACTGCTGCTGCTGCTGTATCTATTGCTGCTGTAACTATTGCTGCTGCTGTAACTATTGCTGCTGCTGTATCTATTGCTGCTGTAACTATTGCTGCTGCTGTATCTATTGCTGCTGTAACTATTGCTGCTGCTGTAACTATTGCTGCTGCTGTATCTATTGCTGCTGTGTACTATTGCTGCTGCTGTAACTATTGCTGCTGTAACTATTGCTGCTGCTGTATATATTGCTGCTGTAACTATTGCTGCTACTGTAACTATTGCTGCTGTAACTATTGCTGCTGCTGTATCTATTGCTGCTGCTGTATCTATTGCTGCTGCTGCTGTATCTATTGCTGCTGCTGCTGTATCTATTGCTGCTGCTGCTGTATCTATTGCTGCTGCTGTATCTATTGCTGCTGCTGTAACTATTGCTGCTGCTGTAACTATTGCTGCTGCTGTAACTATTGCTGCTGCTGTATCTATTGCTGCTGCTGTATCTATTGCTGCTGCTGCTGTATCTATTGCTGATGCTGCTGTAACTATTGCTGCTGCTGCTGTAACTATTGCTGCTGCTGCTGTATCTATTGCTGCTGCTGCTGTATCTATTGCTGCTGCTGTATCTATTGCTGCTGCTGTATCTATTGCTGCTGCTGTAACTATTGCTGCTGCTGCTGTATCTATTGCTGCTGCTGCTGTAACTATTGCTGCTGCTGTATCTATTGCTGCTGCTGTATCTATTGCTGCTGCTGTAACTATTGCTGCTGCTGCTGTATCTATTGCTGCTGCTGCTGTATCTATTGCTGCTGCTGCTGTATCTATTGCTGCTGCTGCTGTATCTATTGCTGCTGCTGTATCTATTGCTGCTGCTGTATCTATTGCTGCTGCTGTATCTATTGCTGCTGCTGCTGTAACTATTGCTGCTGCTGTAACTATTGCTGCTGCTGCTGTATCTATTGCTGCTGCTGTATCTATTGCTGCTGCTGTATCTATTGCTGCTGCTGTAACTATTGCTGCTGCTGCTGTAACTATTGCTGCTGCTGCTGTATCTATTACTGCTGCTGTAACTATTGCTGCTGCTGTAACTATTGCTGCTGCTGCTGTAACTATTGCTGCTGCTGCTGTATCTATTGCTGCTGCTGCTGTATCTATTGCTGCTGCTGCTGCTGTATCTATTGCTGCTGCTGTATCTATTGCTGCTGCTGTAACTATTGCTGCTGCTGCTGTATCTATTGCTGCTGCTGTATCTATTGCTGCTGCTGCTGTAACTATTGCTGCTGCTGTAACTATTGCTGCTGATGCTGCTGTAACTATTGCTGCTGCTGCTGTAACTATTGCTGCTGCTGCTGTATCTATTGCTGCTGCTGTATCTATTACTGCTGCTGCTGTATCTATTGCTGCTGCTGCTGTATCTATTGCTGCTGCTGCTGTATCTATTGCTGCTGCTGCTGTATCTATTGCTGCTGCTGTATCTATTGCTGCTGCTGTATCTATTGCTGCTGCTGTAACTATTGCTGCTGCTGCTGTATCTATTGCTGCTGCTGCTGTAACTATTGCTGCTGCTGTATCTATTGCTGCTGCTGTATCTATTGCTGCTGCTGTAACTATTGCTGCTGCTGCTGTATCTATTGCTGCTGCTGCTGTATCTATTGCTGCTGCTGCTGTATCTATTGCTGCTGCTGTATCTATTGCTGCTGCTGTAACTATTGCTGCTGCTGCTGTATCTATTGCTGCTGCTGTATCTATTGCTGCTGCTGTATCTATTGCTGCTGCTGTATCTATTGCTGCTGCTGCTGTAACTATTGCTGCTGCTGCTGTATCTATTGCTGCTGCTGTATCTATTGCTGCTGCTGCTGTAACTATTGCTGCTGCTGCTGTAACTATTGCTGCTGCTGTATCTATTGCTGCTGCTGCTGTAACTATTGCTGCTGCTGCTGTATCTATTGCTGCTGCTGTATCTATTGCTGCTGCTGCTGTATCTATTGCTGCTGCTGCTGCATCTATTGCTGCTGCTGTATCTATTGCTGCTGCTGCTGTAACTATTGCTGCTGCTGCTGTATCTATTGCTGCTGCTGCTGTAACTATTGCTGCTGCTGTAACTATTGCTGCTGCTGTATCTATTGCTGCTGCTGCTGTATCTATTGCTGCTGCTGTATCTATTGCTGCTGCTGTATCTATTGCTGCTGCTGTAACTATTGCTGCTGCTGTAACTATTGCTGCTGCTGTATCTATTGCTGCTGCTGTAACTATTGCTGCTGCTGTAACTATTGCTGCTGCTGTATCTATTGCTGCTGCTGCTGTATCTATTGCTGCTGCTGCTGTATCTATTGCTGCTGCTGTATCTATTGCTGCTGCTGTAACTATTGCTGCTGCTGCTGTATCTATTGCTGCTGCTGTATCTATTGCTGCTGCTGTATCTATTGCTGCTGCTGCTGTAACTATTGCTGCTGCTGTATCTATTGCTGCTGCTGTAACTATTGCTGCTGCTGTATCTATTGCTGCTGCTGTATCTATTGCTGCTGCTGCTGTATCTATTGCTGCTGCTGCTGTATCTATTGCTGCTGCTGTATCTATTGCTGCTGCTGCTGTATCTATTGCTGCTGCTGTATCTATTGCTGCTGCTGTATCTATTGCTGCTGCTGTATCTATTGCTGCTGCTGCTGTATCTATTGCTGCTGCTGTATCTATTGCTGCTGCTGTATCTATTGCTGCTGCTGTATCTATTGCTGCTGCTGCTGTATCTATTGCTGCTGCTGTATCTATTGCTGCTGCTGTAACTATTGCTGCTGCTGTATCTATTGCTGCTGCTGTATCTATTGCTGCTGCTGCTGTAACTATTGCTGCTGCTGTATCTATTGCTGCTGCTGTAACTATTGCTGCTGCTGCTGTATTTATTGCTGCTGCTGCTGTAACTATTGCTGCTGCTGCTGTATCTATTGCTGCTGCTGTAACTATTGCTGCTGCTGCTGTATCTATTGCTGCTGCTGCTGTATCTATTGCTGCTGCTGTATCTATTGCTGCTGCTGTATCTATTGCTGCTGCTGTATCTATTGCTGCTGCTGCTGTATCTATTGCTGCTGCTGTAACTATTGCTGCTGCTGCTGTATCTATTGCTGCTGCTGCTGTAACTATTGCTGCTGCTGCTGTATCTATTGCTGCTGCTGCTGTATCTATTGCTGCTGCTGTATCTATTGCTGCTGCTGTAACTATTGCTGCTGCTGCTGTATCTATTGCTGCTGCTGCTGTAACTATTGCTGCTGCTGTATCTATTGCTGCTGCTGTATCTATTGCTGCTGCTGTATCTATTGCTGCTGCTGTAACTATTACTGCTGCTGCTGCTGTATCTATTACTGCTGTAACTATTGCTGCTGCTGTAACTATTGCTGCTGCTGTATATATTGCTGCTGCTGCTGTAACTATTGCTGCTGCTGTATATATTGCTGCTGCTGCTGTATCTATTGCTGCTGCTGCTGTAACTATTGCTGCTGCTGTATCTATTGCTGCTGCTGTATCTATTGCTGCTGCTGTATCTATTGCTGCTGCTGCTGTATCTATTGCTGCTGCTGCTGCATCTATTGCTGCTGCTGTATCTATTGCTGCTGCTGCTGTAACTATTGCTGCTGCTGTAACTATTGCTGCTGCTGTATCTATTGCTGCTGCTGCTGTATCTATTGCTGCTGCTGTATCTATTGCTGCTGCTGCTGTAACTATTACTGCTGCTGCTGTATCTATTGCTGCTGCTGTAACTATTGCTGCTGCTGTAACTATTGCTGCTGCTGTATCTATTGCTGCTGCTGTATTTATTGCTGCTGCTGCTGTATCTATTGCTGCTGCTGTAACTATTGCTGCTGCTGCTGTATCTATTGCTGCTGCTGTAACTATTGCTGCTGCTGTATCTATTGCTGCTGCTGCTGTAACTATTACTGCTGCTGCTGTATCTATTGCTGCTGCTGTATCTATTGCTGCTGCTGTATCTATTGCTGCTGCTGCTGTATCTATTGCTGCTGCTGTAACTATTGCTGCTGCTGCTGTATCTATTGCTGCTGCTGCTGTATCTATTGCTGCTGCTGTATCTATTGCTGCTGCTGCTGTATCTATTGCTGCTGCTGCTGTATCTATTGCTGCTGCTGCTGTATCTATTGCTGCTGCTGTAACTATTGCTGCTGCTGCTGTATCTATTGCTGCTGCTGTATCTATTGCTGCTGCTGTATCTATTGCTGCTGCTGCTGTATCTATTGCTGCTGCTGTAACTATTGCTGCTGCTGCTGTATCTATTGCTGCTGCTGCTGTATCTATTGCTGCTGCTGTATCTATTGCTGCTGCTGCTGTAACTATTGCTGCTGCTGCTGTAACTATTGCTGCTGCTGTAACTATTGCTGCTGCTGCTGTATCTATTGCTGCTGCTGCTGTATCTATTGCTGCTGCTGCTGTAACTATTACTGCTGCTGCTGTAACTATTGCTGCTGCTGTAACTATTGCTGCTGCTGTATCTATTGCTGCTGCTGTAACTATTGCTGCTGCTGTAACTATTGCTGCTGCTGTATCTATTGCTGCTGCTGCTGTAACTATTGCTGCTGCTGCTGTATCTATTGCTGCTGCTGTAACTATTGCTGCTGCTGTAACTATTGCTGCTGCTGTATCTATTGCTGCTGCTGCTGTAACTATTGCTGCTGCTGTAACTATTGCTGCTGCTGTAACTATTGCTGCTGCTGTAACTATTGCTGCTGCTGTATCTATTGCTGCTGCTGCTGTAACTATTGCTGCTGCTGTATCTATTGCTGCTGCTGTAACTATTGCTGCTGCTGTAACTATTGCTGCTGCTGTATCTATTGCTGCTGCTGCTGTAACTATTGCTGCTGCTGCTGTAACTATTGCTGCTGCTGCTGTATCTATTGCTGCTGCTGTATCTATTGCTGCTGCTGCTGTATCTATTGCTGCTGCTGCTGTAACTATTGCTGCTGCTGCTGTATCTATTGCTGCTGCTGCTGTAACTATTGCTGCTGCTGCTGTAACTATTGCTGCTGCTGCTGTATCTATTGCTGCTGCTGCTGTATCTATTGCTGCTGCTGCTGTATCTATTGCTGCTGCTGTATCTATTGCTGCTGCTGCTGTATCTATTGCTGCTGCTGCTGTAACTATTGCTGCTGCTGCTGTATCTATTGCTGCTGCTGTAACTATTGCTGCTGCTGTATCTATTGCTGCTGCTGTATCTATTGCTGCTGCTGTAACTATTACTGCTGCTGCTGTATCTATTGCTGCTGCTGTAACTATTACTGCTGCTGCTGCTGTATCTATTGCTGCTGCTGTATATATTGCTGCTGCTGTATCTATTGCTGCTGCTGTAACTATTGCTGCTGCTGTATCTATTGCTGCTGCTGTAACTATTACTGCTGCTGCTGTAACTATTGCTGCTGCTGTATATATTGCTGCTGCTGCTGTAACTATTGCTGCTGCTGTATCTATTGCTGCTGCTGCTGTAACTATTACTGCTGCTGCTGTAACTATTGCTGCTGCTGTATATATTGCTGCTGCTGCTGTAACTATTGCTGCTGCTGCTGTAACTATTGCTGCTGCTGTATCTATTGCTGCTGCTGCTGTAACTATTTACTGCTGCTGCTGTAACTATTGCTGCTGCTGTATCTATTGCTGCTGCTGCTGTATCTATTGCTGCTGCTGCTGTATCTATTGCTGCTGCTGTATCTATTGCTGCTGCTGCTGTATCTATTGCTGCTGCTGCTGTATCTATTGCTGCTGCTGTAACTATTGCTGCTGCTGTATCTATTACTGCTGCTGTATCTATTGCTGCTGCTGCTGTATCTATTGCTGCTGCTGTATCTATTGCTGCTGCTGTAACTATTGCTGCTGCTGCTGTATCTATTGCTGCTGCTGCTGTATCTATTGCTGCTGCTGTATCTATTGCTGCTGCTGTATCTTTGCTGCTGCTGCTGTAACTATTGCTGCTGCTGTATCTATTGCTGCTGCTGTATCTATTGCTGCTGCTGCTGTAACTATTACTGCTGCTATATCTATTGCTGCTGCTGTATCTATTGCTGCTGCTGCTGTAACTATTGCTGCTGCTGTATCTATTGCTGCTGCTGTAACTATTGCTGCTGCTGTATCTATTGCTGCTGCTGTAACTATTACTGCTGCTGCTGCTGTATCTATTGCTGCTGCTGTAACTATTGCTGCTGCTGCTGTATCTATTGCTGCTGCTGCTGTATCTATTGCTGCTGCTGCTGTATCTATTGCTGCTGCTGCTGTATCTATTGCTGCTGCTGTAACTATTGCTGCTGCTGTATCTATTGCTGCTGCTGTAACTATTGCTGCTGCTGCTGCTGTAACTATTACTGCTGCTGCTGTATCTATTGCTGCTGCTGTAACTATTGCTGCTGCTGTATCTATTGCTGCTGCTGTAACTATTGCTGCTGCTGCTGCTGTAACTATTGCTGCTGCTGCTGTATCTATTGCTGCTGCTGCTGTATTTATTGCTGCTGCTGTATCTATTGCTGCTGCTGTATCTATTGCTGCTGCTGCTGTATCTATTGCTGCTGCTGTAACTATTGCTGCTGCTGTAACTATTGCGCTGCTGCTGTCTATTGCTGCTGCTGTAAACTATTGCTGCTGCTGCTGTAACTATTGCTGCTGCTGCTGTAACTATTGCTGCTGCTGTATCTATTGCTGCCTGCTGTAACTATTGCTGCTGCTGCTGTATCTATTGCTGCTGCTGTAACTATTGCTGCTGCTGTATCTATTGCTGCTGCTGTAACTATTGCTGCTGCTGCTGTATCTATTGCTGCTGCTGTAACTATTGCTGCTGCTGCTGTAACTATTGCTGCTGCTGCTGTATCTATTGCTGCTGCTGTATCTATTGCTGCTGCTGTATCTATTGCTGCTGCTGCTGTAACTATTGCTGCTGCTGCTGTATCTATTGCTGCTGCTGTATCTATTGCTGCTGCTGTAACTATTGCTGCTGCTGCTGTAACTATTGCTGCTGCTGTAACTATTGCTGCTGCTGTATCTATTGCTGCTGCTGTATCTATTGCTGCTGCTGTATCTATTGCTGCTGCTGTATCTATTGCTGCTGCTGCTGTAACTATTGCTGCTGCTGTATCTATTGCTGCTGCTGTATCTATTGGTGCTGCTGTAACTATTGCTGCTGCTGCTGTATCTATTGCTGCTGCTGTATCTATTGCTGCTGCTGCTGTAACTATTACTGCTGCTGCTGTATCTATTGCTGCTGCTGTATCTATTGCTGCTGCTGCTGTAACTATTACTGCTGCTGCTGCTGTATCTATTGCTGCTGCTGCTGTATCTATTGCTGCTGCTGTATCTATTGCTGCTGCTGTATCTATTGCTGCTGCTGCTGTATCTATTGCTGCTGCTGCTGTAACTATTGCTGCTGCTGCTGTATCTATTGCTGCTGCTGCTGTATCTATTGCTGCTGCTGCTGTATCTATTGCTGCTGCTGCTGTATCTATTGCTGCTGCTGTATCTATTGCTGCTGCTGCTGTATCGATTGCTGCTGCTGTAACTATTGCTGCTGCTGCTGTAACTATTGCTGCTGCTGCTGTATCTATTGCTGCTGCTGTAACTATTGCTGCTGCTGCTGTATCTATTGCTGCTGCTGTAACTATTGCTGCTGCTGCTGTAACTATTGCTGCTGCTGTATCTATTGCTGCTGCTGCTGTATCTATTGCTGCTGCTGCTGTAACTATTGCTGCTGCTGTATCTATTGCTGCTGCTGCTGTAACTATTGCTGCTGCTGCTGTATCTATTGCTGCTGCTGCTGTATCTATTGCTGCTGCTGTAACTATTGCTGCTGCTGCTGTATCTATTGCTGCTGCTGTAACTATTGCTGCTGCTGCTGTAACTATTGCTGCTGCTGTATCTATTGCTGCTGCTGCTGTATCTATTGCTGCTGCTGTATCTATTGCTGCTGCTGCTGTATCTATTGCTGCTGCTGTATCTATTGCTGCTGCTGCTGTAACTATTGCTGCTGCTGTAACTATTGCTGCTGCTGTATCTATTGCTGCTGCTGCTGTAACTATTGCTGCTGCTGTATCTATTGCTGCTGCTGCTGTATCTATTGCTGCTGCTGTATCTATTGCTGCTGCTGCTGTATCTATTGCTGCTGCTGTATCTATTGCTGCTGCTGCTGTATCTATTGCTGCTGCTGTATCTATTGCTGCTGCTGCTGTATCTATTGCTGCTGCTGTATCTATTGCTGCTGCTGTATCTATTGCTGCTGCTGCTGTAAATATTGCTGCTGCTGTATCTATTGCTGCTGCTGCTGTATCTATTGCTGCTGCTGTATCTATTGCTGCTGCTGCTGTATCTATTGCTGCTGCTGTATCTATTGCTGCTGCTGCTGTATCTATTGCTGCTGCTGTATCTATTGCTGCTGCTGCTGTAACTATTGCTGCTGCTGTATCTATTGCTGCTGCTGCTGTATCTATTGCTGCTGCTGTATCTATTGCTGCTGCTGCTGTATCTATTGCTGCTGCTGTATCTATTGCTGCTGCTGTATCTATTGCTGCTGCTGTATCTATTGCTGCTGCTGCTGTATCTATTACTGCTGCTGTATCTATTGCTGCTGCTGTAACTATTACTGCTGCTGTATCTATGTGCTGCTGCTGTATCTATTGCTGCTGCTGTATCTATTGCTGCTGCTGCTGTATCTATTGCTGCTGCTGCTGTATCTATTGCTGCTGCTGTATCTATTGCTGCTGCTGTATCTATTGCTGCTGCTGCTGTATCTATTGCTGCTGCTGCTGTATCTATTGCTGCTGCTGCTGCTGTAACTATTGCTGCTGCTGCTGTATCTATTGCTGCTGCTGTATCTATTGCTGCTGCTGTATCTATTGCTGCTGCTGCTGCTGTATCTATTGCTGCTGCTGCTGTATCTATTGCTGCTGCTGCTGTATCTATTGCTGCTGCTGTATCTATTGCTGCTGCTGTATCTATTGCTGCTGCTGTATCTATTGCTGCTGCTGTATCTATTGCTGCTGCTGTATCTATTGCTGCTGCTGTATCTATTGCTGCTGCTGTATCTATTGCTGCTGCTGTATCTATTGCTGCTGCTGTATCTATTGCTGCTGCTGCTGTATCTATTGCTGCTGCTGTATCTATTGCTGCTGCTGTATCTATTGCTGCTGCTTTATCTATTGCTGCTGCTGCTGCTGTATCTATTGCTGCTGCTGCTGTATCTATTACTGCTGCTGTAACTATTGCTGCTGCTGCTGTATCTATTGCTGCTGCTGCTGTATCTATTGCTGCTGCTGCTGTAACTATTACTGCTGCTGCTGTATCTATTGCTGCTGCTGTATCTATTGCTGCTGCTGCTGTAACTATTGCTGCTGCTGCTGTATCTATTGCTGCTGCTGCTGTATCTATTGCTGCTGCTGTATCTATTGCTGCTGCTGCTGTATCTATTGCTGCTGCTGCTGTATCTATTGCTGCTGCTGCTGTATCTATTGCTGCTGCTGCTGTATCTATTGCTGCTGCTGCTGTATCTATTGCTGCTGCTGCTGTAACTATTGCTGCTGCTGCTGTATCTATTGCTGCTGCTGCTGTAACTATTGCTGCTGCTGTATCTATTGCTGCTGCTGTAACTATTGCTGCTGCTGTATCTATTGCTGCTGCTGTAACTATTGCTGCTGCTGTAACTATTGCTGCTGCTGTATCTATTGCTGCTGCTGCTGTATCTATTGCTGCTGCTGTATCTATTGCTGCTGCTGTAACTATTGCTGCTGCTGTATCTATTGCTGCTGCTGTAACTATTGCTGCTGCTGTATCTATTGCTGCTGCTGTATCTATTGCTGCTGCTGCTGTAACTATTGCTGCTGCTGCTGTATCTATTGCTGCTGCTGCTGTATCTATTGCTGCTGCTGCTGTATCTATTGCTGCTGCTGCTGTATCTATTGCTGCTGGACAACATGCTCTGCTGTATCTATTGCTGCTGCTGCTGTAACTATTGCTGCTGCTGTATCTATTGCTGCTGCTGCTGTATCTATTGCTGCTGCTGTATCTATTGCTGCTGCTGCTGTATCTATTGCTGCTGCTGTATCTATTGCTGCTGCTGTATCTATTGCTGCTGCTGTATCTATTGCTGCTGCTGCTGTATCTATTACTGCTGCTGTATCTATTGCTGCTGCTGTAACTATTACTGCTGCTGTATCTATTGCTGCTGCTGCTGTATCTATTGCTGCTGCTGTATCTATTGCTGCTGCTGCTGTATCTATTGCTGCTGCTGCTGTATCTATTGCTGCTGCTGTATCTATTGCTGCTGCTGTATCTATTGCTGCTGCTGCTGTATCTATTGCTGCTGCTGCTGTATCTATTGCTGCTGCTGCTGCTGTAACTATTGCTGCTGCTGCTGTATCTATTGCTGCTGCTGTATCTATTGCTGCTGCTGTATCTATTGCTGCTGCTGCTGCTGTATCTATTGCTGCTGCTGCTGTATCTATTGCTGCTGCTGCTGTATCTATTGCTGCTGCTGTATCTATTGCTGCTGCTGTATCTATTGCTGCTGCTGTATCTATTGCTGCTGCTGTATCTATTGCTGCTGCTGTATCTATTGCTGCTGCTGTATCTATTGCTGCTGCTGTATCTATGCTGCTGCTGTATCTATTGCTGCTGCTGTATCTATTGCTGCTGCTGTATCTATTGCTGCTGCTGTATCTATTGCTGCTGCTGTATCTATTGCTGCTGCTTTATCTATTGCTGCTGCTGCTGCTGTATCTATTGCTGCTGCTGCTGTATCTATTACTGCTGCTGTAACTATTGCTGCTGCTGCTGTATCTATTGCTGCTGCTGCTGTATCTATTGCTGCTGCTGCTGTAACTATTACTGCTGCTGCTGTATCTATTGCTGCTGCTGTATCTATTGCTGCTGCTGCTGTAACTATTGCTGCTGCTGCTGTATCTATTGCTGCTGCTGCTGTATCTATTGCTGCTGCTGTATCTATTGCTGCTGCTGCTGTATCTATTGCTGCTGCTGCTGTATCTATTGCTGCTGCTGCTGTATCTATTGCTGCTGCTGCTGTATCTATTGCTGCTGCTGCTGTATCTATTGCTGCTGCTGCTGTAACTATTGCTGCTGCTGCTGTATCTATTGCTGCTGCTGCTGTAACTATTGCTGCTGCTGTATCTATTGCTGCTGCTGTAACTATTGCTGCTGCTGTATCTATTGCTGCTGCTGTAACTATTGCTGCTGCTGTAACTATTGCTGCTGCTGTATCTATTGCTGCTGCTGCTGTATCTATTGCTGCTGCTGTATCTATTGCTGCTGCTGTAACTATTGCTGCTGCTGTATCTATTGCTGCTGCTGTAACTATTGCTGCTGCTGTATCTATTGCTGCTGCTGTATCTATTGCTGCTGCTGCTGTAACTATTGCTGCTGCTGCTGTATCTATTGCTGCTGCTGCTGTATCTATTGCTGCTGCTGCTGTATCTATTGCTGCTGCTGCTGTATCTATTGCTGCTGCTGTATCTATTGCTGCTGCTGCTGTATCTATTGCTGCTGCTGCTGTAACTATTGCTGCTGCTGTATCTATTGCTGCTGCTGTATCTATTGCTGCTGCTGCTGTATCTATTGCTGCTGCTGTATCTATTGCTGCTGCTGTATCTATTGCTGCTGCTGCTGTATCATGTTGTTGTATCATTAGTAGTTCACTAAACTACAGAGCATGTTGTCCTGCTATAGTAGTTCACTAAACTGCAGAGCATGTTGTCCTGTTATAGTAGTTCACTAAACTACAGAGCATGTTGTCCTGCTATAGTAGTTCACTAAACTGCAGAGGATGTTGTCCTGCTATAGTAGTTCACTAAACTGCAGAGCATGTTGTCCTGCTATAGTAGTTCACTAAACTACAGAGCATGTTGTCCAGGCCCTCTATAGTAGTTCACTAAACTACAGAGCATGTTGTCCTGCTATAGTAGTTCACCAAACTGCAGAGCATGTTGTCCTGCTATAGTAGTTCACTAAACTACAGAGCATGTTGTCCTGCTATAGTAGTTCACTAAACTGCAGAGCATGTTGTCCTGCTATAGTAGTTCACTAAACTACAGAGCATGTTGTCCTGCTATAGTAGTTCACTAAACTACAGAGCATGTTGTCCTGCTATAGTAGTTCACTAAACTACAGAGCATGTTGCCCTACTATAGTAGTTCACTAAACTACACAGCATGTTGTCCAGGCCTTCTATAGTAGTTTACTAAACTACAGAGCATGTTGTCCAGGCCCTCT
This sequence comes from Oncorhynchus kisutch, assembly GCF_002021735.2. Taxonomy (NCBI): domain Eukaryota; kingdom Metazoa; phylum Chordata; class Actinopteri; order Salmoniformes; family Salmonidae; genus Oncorhynchus; species Oncorhynchus kisutch. Next base: position 3,353,552 of record NC_034174.2, read on the forward strand.
ATATTAGTTCACTAAACTACAGAGCATGTTGTCCTGCTATAGTAGTTCACTAAACTACAGAGCATGTTGTCCAGCCCTACTATAGTAGTTCACTAAACTACAGAGCATGTTGTCCTGCTATAGTAGTTCACTAAACTACAGAGCATGTTGTCCAGCCCTACTATAGTAGTTCACTAAACTACAGAGCATGTTGTCCTGCTATAGTAGTTCACTAAACTACAGAGCATGTTGTCCTGCTATAGTAGTTCACTAAACTGCAGAGGATGTTGTCCTGCTATAGTAGTTCACTAAACTACAGAGCATGTTGTCCTGCTATAGTAGTTCACTAAACTACAGAGCATGTTGTCCTGCTATAGTAGTTCACTAAACTACAGAGCATGTTGTCCTGCTATAGTAGTTCACTAAACTACAGAGCATGTTGTCCTGCTATAGTAGTTCACTAAACTACAGAGCATGTTGTCCTGCTATAGTAGTTCACTAAACTGCAGAGCATGTTGTCCTGTTATAGTAGTTCACTAAACTACAGAGCATGTTGTCCTGCTATAGTAGTTCACTAAACTGCAGAGCATGTTGCCCTGCTATAGTAGTTCACTAAACTGCAGAGCATGTTGTCCTGCTATAGTAGTTCACTAAACTACAGAGCATGTTGTCCAGGCCCTCTATATTAGTTCACTAAACTACAGAGCATGTTGTCCTGCTATAGTAGTTCACTAAACTACAGAGCATGTTGTCCAGCCCTACTATAGTAGTTCACTAAACTACAGAGCATGTTGTCCTGCTATAGTAGTTCACTAAACTACAGAGCATGTTGTCCTGCTATAGTAGTTCACTAAACTACAGAGCATGTTGTCCTGCTATAGTAGTTCACTAAACTACAGAGCATGTTGTCCTGCTGTAGTAGTTCACTAAACTACAGAGCATGTTGTCCTGCTATAGTAGTTCACTAAACTACAGAGCATGTTGTCCAGGCCCTCTATAGTAGTTCACTAAACTACAGAGCATGTTGTCCTGCTATAGTAGTTCACTAAACTGCAGAGCATGTTGTCCTGTTATAGTAGTTCACTAAACTACAGAGCATGTTGTCCTGCTATAGTAGTTCACTAAACTGCAGAGGATGTTGTCCTGCTATAGTAGTTCACTAAACTGCAGAGCATGTTGTCCTGCTATAGTAGTTCACTAAACTACAGAGCATGTTGTCCAGGCCCTCTATAGTAGTTCACTAAACTACAGAGCATGTTGTCCTGCTATAGTAGTTCACCAAACTGCAGAGCATGTTGTCCTGCTATAGTAGTTCACTAAACTACAGAGCATGTTGTCCTGCTATAGTAGTTCACTAAACTGCAGAGCATGTTGTCCTGCTATAGTAGTTCACTAAACTACAGAGCATGTTGTCCTGCTATAGTAGTTCACTAAACTACAGAGCATGTTGTCCTGCTATAGTAGTTCACTAAACTACAGAGCATGTTGTCCTGCTATAGTAGTTCACTAAACTACAGAGCATGTTGCCCTACTATAGTAGTTCACTAAACTACACAGCATGTTGTCCAGGCCTTCTATAGTAGTTTACTAAACTACAGAGCATGTTGTCCAGGCCCTCTATATTAGTTCACTAAACTACAGAGCATGTTGTCCTGCTATAGTAGTTCACTAAACTACAGAGCATGTTGTCCAGCCCTACTATAGTAGTTCACTAAACTACAGAGCATGTTGTCCAGGCCCTCTATATTAGTTCACTAAACTACAGAGCATGTTGTCCTGCTATAGTAGTTCACTAAACTGCAGAGGATGTTGTCCTGCTATAGTAGTTCACTAAACTACAGAGCATGTTGTCCTGCTATAGTAGTTCACTAAACTACAGAGCATGTTGTCCTGCTATAGTAGTTCACTAAACTACAGAGCATGTTGTCCTGCTATAGTAGTTCACTAAACTACAGAGCATGTTGTCCTGCTATAGTAGTTCACTAAACTACAGAGCATGTTGTCCTGCTATAGTAGTTCACTAAACTGCAGAGCATGTTGTCCTGTTATAGTAGTTCACTAAACTACAGAGCATGTTGTCCTGCTATAGTAGTTCACTAAACTGCAGAGCATGTTGCCCTGCTATAGTAGTTCACTAAACTGCAGAGCATGTTGTCCTGCTATAGTAGTTCACTAAACTACAGAGCATGTTGTCCAGGCCCTCTATATTAGTTCACTAAACTACAGAGCATGTTGTCCTGCTATAGTAGTTCACTAAACTACAGAGCATGTTGTCCAGCCCTACTATAGTAGTTCACTAAACTACAGAGCATGTTGTCCTGCTATAGTAGTTCACTAAACTACAGAGCATGTTGTCCTGCTATAGTAGTTCACTAAACTACAGAGCATGTTGTCCTGCTATAGTAGTTCACTAAACTACAGAGCATGTTGTCCTGCTATAGTAGTTCACTAAACTGCAGAGCATGTTGTCCTGCTATAGTAGTTCACTAAACTACAGAGCATGTTGTCCTGCTATAGTAGTTCACTAAACTACAGAGCATGTTGTCCTGCTATAGTAGTTCACTAAACTACAGAGCATGTTGTCCTACTATAGTAGTTCACTAAACTACAGAGCATGTTGTCCTGCTATAGTAGTTCACTAAACTACAGAGCATGTTGTCCTGCTATAGTAGTTCACTAAACTACAGAGCATGTTGTCCTGTTATAGTAGTTCACTAAACTACAGAGCATGTTGTCCTGCTATAGTAGTTCACTAAACTACAGAGCATGTTGTCCTGCTATAGTAGTTCACTAAACTACAGAGCATGTTGTCCTGCTATAGTAGTTCACTAAACTACAGAGCATGTTGTCCTGCTATAGTAGTTCACCAAACTGCAGAGCATGTTGTCCTGCTATAGTAGTTCACTAAACTGCAGAGCATGTTGTCCTGCTATAGTAGTTCACTAAACTACAGAGCATGTTGTCCTGCTATAGTAGTTCACTAAACTACAGAGCATGTTGTCCAACCCTGCTACAGAGGTTCAGTAAACTACAGTAGTTCACTAAACTACACAGTATGTTGTCCATTGAAGTTGTTGTCTCTAGCTCTTTTGATATCGTATCAGATTAAAAAGGAATAATAACAAGGTTTGTGGAAGTTTGAAAGGGTTTGATCCACTTTAGGACACACACACACACACACACACACACACACACACACACACACACACACACACACACACACACACACACACACACACACACACACACACACACACTAACCTTCGAAGCACAGTGATTCCTGTGTGAGTACTGCCACCTTCCGGTAATTTGGAGGTAATGCAGGAGCAGGCAGACTGGTGGTGGAGATTGTGAGACGAAAGACACTGCTGACTTTCAAAACGAATACTCAAAATCTAAAACTGACCTTTAATCAAACCCTTAACTCTAACCCTAACCCTATACTTAACCAATTCTGGAATTATATATCGGTTTGCAGTTCAGGAGTGTCCGTATAGTGTTTCCCGTGGAGATTGAAATATATATGAGCATCAGCACAGAGGCGTTCCCTAATCTACATATGCAAATACATGCTAGAACGCGCCAATAGAATGTCGCTAGGTGGTGTTTGGCTCTGGTCACTATGATGAATTTGCATCCATTGGAAAACGACAGGCGGTTGTCTCTATCTTGGGTTAGTTATAGAAATATTTGAAAAGCACAGAAAGTGGCATTTAGTTTTTTTTTTTTACATCCTTCCACACACCAACTGAAGCGTAACGTTAACACTCTAAAGGAGATTACAATCACATAGGATGGATCCTCTTTAAAAACACGACGGCCCCACTCCATTACACACTTCACACCCAGTAGGTGGCGGTGACGCGCAGTTACTCTAGTTTGCCAGCTGCTTGGAGAGTAGAGTAAGAATTCAACAAGAAGTAGAGAAACATGGCAGAGAAAGTGAGTGGTGAAATGTCGGAAGACAGTTCGGACTCCGCTGCTGCGGTGTCGCAAGACCTTCGGAGTGTTCTGGTCACCAGCGTTCTGAACCTAGAGAAGCTGGATAAAGATCTGTACAGGTAGCATACATTTAGCATACTGTTAGCTGGAGATAGATCTGTACAGGCAGCATACATTTAGCATACTGTTAGCTGGAGATAGATCTGTACAGGCAGCATACATTTAGCATACTGTTAGCTGGAGATAGATCTGTACAGGCAGCATACATTTAGCATACTGTAAGCTGGAGATAGATCTGTACAGGTAGCATACTGTAAGCTGGAGATAGATCTGTACAGGTAGCATACTGTTAGCTGGAGATAGATCTGTACAGGCAGCATACATTTAGCATACTGTAAGCTGGAGATAGATCTGTACAGGTAGCATACTGTAAGCTGGAGATAGATCTGTACTGGTAGCATACTGTTAGCACACTTTTAGCATACTGTTAACTGGAGATGGATCTGTACAGGTAGCATACTGGTAGCATACTGCCCAACACTCACCTTTGGCCTGCTATTTTTATTTATTTATTTTACCTTTATTTAACTAGGCAAGTCAGTTAAGAACAAATTCTTATTTTCAATGACTGCCTAGGAACAGTGGGTTAACTGCCTGTTCAGGGGCAGAACGACCTTGTCAGCTCAGGGATTTGAACTTGCAACCTTTCAATTACTAGTCCAACACTCTAACCACTGCCGCCCCCCTATTAACAGATCAGTACAGCTAGCTAACTACTGCTTGACATTCACCTCTTTTGTTGTTTAGTTGTACTATGGCAATGTCAAGTTTGGGGAATTATGGTTCTCTCTCTCTCTCTCTCTCTCTCTCTGCGCGTGCGTGTGCGTGTGCGCCGCGTTACAGAGGGACTCACCACTGGGTACCCCGTACCCGTCGTCTGTTTGGGGGTCAGATTATTGGCCAGGCCCTGGTGGCTGCAGCAGAGTCTGTTGGGGAAAACGTTTTGGCTCACTCTCTCCATTGCTACTTTGTACGGGCAGGTGAGGAGCTGACATTGTCAACATTAGCACAACACTACCATAGCATTACCATAATATTACAACAATACCACAACACTACCATACCATAGCATTACCATAATATTACAACAATACCACAACACTACCATTGCATTACCATAATATCAAATCAAATGTATTTATATAGCCCTTCGTACATCAGCTGATATCTCAAAGTGCTGTACAGAAACCCAGCCTAAAACCCCAAACAGCAAGCAATGCAGGTGTAGAAGCACGGTGGCTAGGAAAAACTCCCTAGAAAGGCCAAAACCTAGGAAGAAACCTAGAGAGGAACCAGGCTGTGGGGTGGCCAGTCCTCTTCTGGCTGTGCCGGGTGGAGATTATAACAGAACATGGCCAAGATGTTCAAATGTTCATAAATGACCAGCATGGTCGAATAATAAGGCAGAACAGTTGAAACTGGAGCAGCAGCACAGTCAGGTGGAAGTTGAAACTGGAGCAGCAGCACGGCCAGGTGGACTGGGGACAGCAAGGAGTCATCATGTCAGGTAGTCCTGGGGCATGGTCCTAGGGCTCAGGTCCTCCGAGAGAGAGAAAGAAAGAGAGAATTAGAGAGAACATATGTGGGGTGGCCAGTCCTCTTCTGGCTGTGCCGGGTGGAGATTATAACAGAACATGGCATTACAACAACCATAATATTACAACAACCATAATATTACAACAATACCACAACACTACCATAGCATTACCATAATATTACAACAATACCACAACACTACCATAGCATTACCATAATATTACAACAATACCACAACTCCACCATAGCATTACCATAATATTACAACAATACCACAACTCTACCATAGCATTACCATAATATTACAACAATACCACAACTCAATACCACAACAGATTATACAGTCAACATTACCACAACATGCCACAGATTATACAGTCAACATTACCACAACATGCCACAGATTATACAGTCACCGTTTCCACAACATCCCACAGATTATACAGTCAACATTACCACAACATGCCACAGATTATACAGTCAACATTACCACAACATGCCACAGATTATACAGTCACCGTTTCCACAACATGCCACAGATTATACACCCAACATTACCACAACATGCCACAGATTATACACTCAACATTACCACAACATGCCGCAGATTATACAGTCACTGTATACACTACCCCATAATGACACACTACCCCATAAATACACACTGCCGGGGCGGCAGGGTAGCCTAGTGGTTAGAGCATTGGACTAGTAACTGAAAGGTTGTAAATTCAAATCCCCGAGCTAACAAGGTACAAAATCTGTCGTTCTGCCCCTGAACAGGCAGTTAACCCACTTTCTAGGCCGTCATTGAAAATATAATTTGTTCTTAACTGACTTGCCTAGTTAAATAAAGGTAAAATAAAAAAATACAAAATGTATGACACACTACCCCATAAATACACACTACCCCATAAATACACACTACCCCATAAATACACACTACCCCATAATGACACACTACCCCATAATGACACACTACCCCATAATGACACACTACCCCATAATGACACACTACCCCATAATGACACACTACCCCATAATGACACACTACCCCATAATGACACACTACCCCATAATGACACACTACCCCATAATGACACACTACCCCATAAATACACACTACCCCATAATGACACACTACCCCATAATGACACACTACCCCATAATGACACACTACCCCATAAATACACACATAACCCCCCATAATGACACACTACCCCATAAATACACACTACCCCATAATGACACACTACCCCATAATGACACACTACCCCATAATGACACACTACCCCATAATGACACACTACCCCATAATGGACACACTACCCCATAATGACACACTACCCCATAATGACACACTACCCCATAATGACACACTACCCCATAATGACACACTACCCCATAATGACACACTACCCCATAATGACACACTACCCCATAATGACACACTACCCCATAATGACACCACAATACCCCATAATGACACCACAATACCCCATAATGACACCACAATACCCCATAATGACACCACAATACCCCATAATGACACCACAAAACCCCATAATGACACCACAAAACCCCATAATGACACCACAATACCCCATAATGACACCACAAAACCCCATAATGACACCACAATACCCCATAATGACACCACAAAACCCCATAATGACACCACAAAACCCCATAATGACACCACAAAACCCCATAATGACACCACAATACCCCATAATGACACCACAATACCCCATAATGACACCACAATACCCCATAATGACACCACAATACCCCATAATGACACCACAATACCCCATAATGACACCACAATACCCCATAATGACACCACAAAACCCCATAATGACACCACAAAACCCCATAATGACACCACAATACCCCATAAAGACTTCACAATACCCCATAATGACTCAATACCCCATAATGACTGTACCCAAACAATTTGAACTTCTACTTTTAAAAATCCACCTCTCTAAAAACAAGTCTCTCACCGTTGCCGCCTGCTATAGACCACACTCTGCCCCCAGCTGTGCTCTGGACACCATATGTGAACTGATTGCCCCCCATCTATCTTCAGAGCTCGTGCTGCTAGGCGACCTAAACTGGAACATGCTTAACACCCCAGCCATCCTACAATCTAAACTTGATGCCCTCAATCTCACACAAATTATCAATGAACCTACCAGGTACCCCCCCAAAGCCTTAAACACGGGCACCCTCATAGATATCATCCTAACCAACTTGCCCTCTAAATACACCTCTGCTGTCTTCAACCAAGATCTCAGCGATCACTGCCTCATTGCCTGCATCCGTAATGGGTCAGCGGTCAAACGACCTCCACTCATCACTGTAAAACGCTCCCTGAAACACTTCAGCGAGCAGGCCTTTCTAATCGACCTGGCCGGGGTATCCTGGAAGGATATTGATCTCATCCCGTCAGTAGAGGATGCCTGGATATTTTTGTTAAATGCCTTCCTAACCATCTTAAATAAACATGCCCCATTTAAGAAATTTAGAACCAGGAACAGATATAGCCCTTGGTTCTCCCCAGACCTGACTGCCCTTAACCAACACAAAAACATCCTATGGCGTTCTGCATTAGCATCGAACAGCCCCCGTGATATGCAGCTGTTCAGGGAAGCTAGAAACCATTATACACAGGCAGTTAGAAAAGCCAAGGCTAGCTTCTTCAAGCAGAAATTTGCTTCCTGCAACACTAACTCAAAAAAGTTCTGGGACACTGTAAAGTCCATGGAGAATAAGAACACCTCCTCCCAGCTGCCCACTGCACTGAAGATAGGAAACACTGTCACCACTGATAAATCCACCATAATTGAGAATTTCAATAAGCATTTTCTACGGCTGGCCATGCTTTCCACCTGGCTACTCCTACCCCGGTCAACAGCACTGCACCCCCAACAGCAACTCGCCCAAGCCTTCCCCATTTCTCCTTCTCCCAAATCCGTTCATCTGATGTTCTGAAAGAGCTACAAAATCTGGACCCCTACAAATCAGCCGGGCTAGACAATCTGGAGCCTTTCTTTCTAAAATTATCTGCAGAAATTGTTGCCACCCCTATTACTAGCCTGTTCAACCTCTCTTTCGTGTCGTCTGAGATTCCCAAAGATTGGAAAGCAGCTGCGGTCATCCCCCTCTTCAAAGGGGGGGACACTCTTGACCCACACTGCTACAGACCTATATCTATCCTACCATGCCTTTCTAAGTTCTTCGAAAGCCAAGTCAACAAACAGATTACCGACCATTTCGAATCTCACCATACCTTCTCTGCAATCTGGTTTCAGAAAGCCAAGTCAACAAACAGATTACCGACCATTTCGAATCTCACCATACCTTCTCTGCAATCTGGTTTCAGAAAGCCAAGTCAACAAACAGATTACCGACCATTTCGAATCTCACCATACCTTCTCTGCAATCTGGTTTCAGAGCTGGTCATGGGTGCACCTCAGCCACGCTCAAGGTCCTAAACGATATCTTAACTGCCATCGATAAGAAACACTACTGTGCAGCCGTATTCATTGATCTGGCCAAGGCTTTCGACTCTGTCAATCACCACATCCTCATCGGCAGACTCGACAGCCTTGGTTTCTCAAATGATTGCCTCGCCTGGTTCACCAACTACTTCTCTGATAGAGTTCAGTGTGTCAAATCGGAGGGTCTGCTGTCCGGACCTCTGGCATTCTCTATGGGGGTGCCACAGGGTTCAATTCTTGGACCGACTCTCTTCTCTGTATACATCAATGAGGTCGCTCTTGCTGCTGGTGAGTCCCTGATCCACCTCTACGCAGATGACACCATTCTGTATACTTCCGGCCCTTCTTTGGACACTGTGTTAACAACCCTCCAGGCAAGCTTCAATGCCATACAACTCTCCTTCCGTGGCCTCCAATTGCTCTTAAATACAAGTAAAACTAAATGCATGCTCTTCAACCGATCGCTACCTGCACCTACCCGCCTGTCCAACATCACTACTCTGGACGGCTCTGACTTAGAATACGTGGACAACTACAAATACTTAGGTGTCTGGTTAGACTGTAAACTCTCCTTCCAGACCCATATCAAACATCTCCAATCCAAAGTTAAATCTAGAATTGGCTTCCTATTTCGCAACAAAGCATCCTTCACTCATGCTGCCAAACATACCCTTGTAAAACTGACCATCCTACCAATCCTCGACTTTGGCGATGTCATTTACAAAATAGCCTACAATACCCTACTCAACGAATTGGATGCAGTCTATCACAGTGCAATCCGTTTTGTCACCAAAGCCCCATATACTACCCACCATTCCGACCTGTACGCTCTCGTTGGCTGGCCCTCGCTTCATACTCGTCGCCAAACCCACTGGCTCCATGTCATCTACAAGACCCTGCTAGGTAAAGTCCCCCCTTATCTCAGCTCGCTGGTCACCATAGCATCTCCCACCTGTAGCACACGCTCCAGCAGGTATATCTCTCTAGTCACCCCCAAAACCAATTCTTTCTTTGGCCGCCTCTCCTTCCAGTTCTCTGCTGCCAATGACTGGAACGAACTACAAAAATCTCTGAAACTGGAAACACTTATCTCCCTCACTAGCTTTAAGCACTAACTGTCAGAGCAGCTCACAGATTACTGCACCTGTACATAGCCCACCTATAATTTAGCCCAAACAACTACCTCTTTCCCAACTGTATTTAATTAAATTATTTATTTTGCTCCTTTGCACCCCATTATTTTTATTTCTACCTTGCAAAACTACCATTCCAGTGTTTTACTTGCTATATTGTATTTACTTTGCCACCATGGCCTTTTTTGCCTTTACCTCCCTTCTCACCTCATTTGCTCACATCATATATAGACTTGTTTATACTGCATTATTGACTGTATGTTTGTTTTACTCCATGTGTAACTCTGTGTCGTTGTATCTGTCGAACTGCTTTGCTTTATCTTGGCCAGGTCGCAATTGTAAATGAGAACTTGTTCTCAACTTGCCTACCTGGTTAAATAAAGGTGAAATAAAAAAATAATTAAAATGACACCACAATACCTCATAATGACATCACAATACCCCATAATGACATCACAATACCCCATAATGACACCACAATACCCCATAATGACACCACAATACCCCATAATGACACCACAATACCCCATAATGACACCACAATACCCCATAATGACATCACAATACCCTATAATGACTCAATACCCCATAATGGCACAATAACTCATAATGACACCACAATACCCCATAATGGCTCAATACCTCATAATGACACCACAATACCCCATAATGACTCAATACCTCATAATGACACCACAATACCCCATAATGACATCACAATACCCCATAATGACACCACAATACCCCATAATGACACCACAATACCCCATAATGACATCCCAATATCCCATAATGACATCCCAATATCCCATAATGACTTCACAATACCCCATAATGGCACAATACCCTATAATGACTTCACAATACCCCATAATGACACCACAATACCCCATAATGACATCCCAATACCCCATAATGACACAACAGTACCCCATAATGACATCACAATACCCTATAATGACTCAATACCCCATAATGGCACAATACCTCATAATGACACCACAATACCCCATAATGACTCAATACCCCATAATGACATTACAATACCCCATAATGACATTACAATACCCCATAATGACATCACAATACCCCATAAAGACTTCACAATACCCCATAATGGCACAATACCCTATAATGACTTCACAACACCCTATAATGACTTCACAACACCCTATAATGACTTCACAATACCCCATAATGACTCAATACCCCAAATGACACAATACCCCATAATGACCCAATACCCTATAATGACTTTACAATACCCCATAATGACTCAATACCCCATAATGACACACTACCCCAAAATGACACAATACCCCATAATGGGGTTGTCACAGGAATTTCATAATTCCTATATGTGTTAATTAACCAATTCACTTTGAAATCACTCTGTCTGTTTCTAATGCCTTATTAAAATGAGATAATAGTATTTATTCTCGGAGAGCGCTGCCATAGAACCACGTACAACAGTTTATATACTGTATAAAATATGTTGTCATTGGTTATAGAATGAATCTCCTCCTCTCGACCAAGACAAAGCAGGTTCAAAAGTTTATTCCAACCCTCTAGCGCACACTCATGACACACACACTATATCAAGATTAACTTCTGAAGTCTCACCATTATCTATCACTATTTAGCAGACAGTTCCAGATACGGAAACCCTGGAGAGGCTCTCGCTGTCTTATCTAAACGCCCCAGAGTTATAGTTGAGTCGGTTCAACATAGGTTAATGATCCTTTTTGCTTACTTACAACCCATTCCTCCCCAACCTAGTTGGAATGGTGATTATTATGTTTGATTACTCCTTGTTCAGGCTACATAATCTCTTCCTTATGAACTAACTTTATTAATCAGATATAATAAAACAGGGTAGAGTTTAATTAGTTATAGTTCTATTTAAATGTAGAAATTGTTTAGTCATTATTCATAAAATTCCTAACAGGAGTGTAAATACTTTGTGAATGCACTGTATCTAGTGTAAAGGTAATGGGGCGAACTCAGTGGAGTTCAATGTCATGCGTCTGCTTTTCGGCATGGCGTTTCTTCGGCTCGGCAGGCCTGGAGGAGGTGTGCAGCCTAACCTATAACCTCTGACCTAAACCTTCCTAACATATAGCCCTACCTCTCTCCTCTGGCCTGTGTGCCAGGAGACCCCAAGGTGCCAGTGCTGTACCAGGTGGAGAGGACCAGGGACGGTCGTAGTTTCAGCGTGCGGTCAGTGAAGGCCATCCAATACGGTCAGCCCATCCTCATCTGCCAGGCCTCCTTCCACAGTAACCAGCCCTCTCCTCTGCAGCACCAGTTCACCATGCCCTCTGTCCCCCCTCCTGAAGACCTGCTGACGGGGGAGGAACTCATACAGCTCTACCTCAGGTAACAACAGTGTTATATCCAGGGGTTGGAAACAAACTTATTTTCCTTTCGTTCTGATCAGAACCACTATTCTTTTTCTTTTCGTTCCACAGTTCCGACCAGCAAAATAAAGTTCTGAACCGTTCAAACAATCAAAGTTGTTTTATATCGTTCCTTTGTTCCTTTTTAAACCTCTGAAATATATATTTATAATGGTCCTGGTTCTGTGTAACTCAGTTGGTAGGACATGGCAATGCCAAGGGTTCACTCTGAACTGATCCTATCCACATTCTGTGTGTGTGTGTGTTCCAGTAAGCCAAACTTGGCTGAGAAAGCCAAACAGGGCCTGAACAAGCTGCTAGCTGACGAGGTTCCCATAGAGATTAAACCTGTCAATCCTCCAGACTTCTACCGCTGCGTTGCCATGGAACCCAAGAAGCTGTACTGGGTGCGCGCTAAAGGCCACATCGGTAAGATAAAGAGCCTGTGTATGACTCTAACCCAGGGCTGCCCTTCCCTCTTCCTGGAGATCTACAGTCCTGTGGTTTTCAGTCCAACCCTAACCTACCATACCTGGTTCAGGTATTGGTAAGCAGCTAATTAAGCCGCTAATTATTCACTCCAAATTAGGGTTGGCGTGAATCTACAGGAGGGTAGCTCAGCAGGAAGAGAGTTGGGCAGTCCTACTCTAACCGGCCCTGCTCAGACCCTCCCTGCTCTGACCCCCCCTGCTCTGACCCTCCCTTCTCTGACCCCCCCTGCTCTGACCCTCCCTTCTCTGACCCTCCCTGCTCTGACCCCCCCTTCTCTGACCCCCCCTTCTCTGACCCCCCCTTCTCTGACCCTCCCTGCTCTGACCCTCCCTGCTCTGACCCTCCCTTCTCTGACCCTCCCTGCTCTGACCCTCCCTTCTCTGACCCCCCCTTCTCTGACCCTCCCTGCTCTGACCCCCCCTGCTCTGACCCCCCCTGCTCTGACCCCCCCTGCTCTGACCCTCCCTGCTCTGACCACTCTGCCAGAGGGAGATGCAGTAAGCTGTGTGTGTTGCCCCAGGTAAAGGTGATATGAAGCTCCACTGCTGTGTGGCAGCCTATGTGTCAGACTATTCGTTCCTGGACACTGCTCTCCTGCCCTACCCCGGGCAGCGCGCCACTTTCTTAGCCTCTCTGGATCACGCCATGTGGTTCCACAACACCTTCAGGGCAGACGAATGGATGCTCTACGAGACTGAGAGCTCTTGGACTGGTATGGACACATATACACACACACACCCACTCACCCACACACTTCCCACCCACTCACACACACACTTCCCACCCACTCACACACACACACATAGAGAGACAGGTATGGACACACAGAGACACATATACTCACGCACGCGGACACGCAAAGTTACGGGCAGCAGCATTCCAACTGGTTCTCTGTGTTAGTCTTCCCACATGCTAACGTACGTGTGTGTGTCCACCAGGGGGCAGCAGAGGGCTGGTTCAGGGACGTCTGTGGAGGAGAGATGGGGTGCTGGCTGCCAGCTGTGCCCAGGAGGGGGTACTCAGGGTGAAGGCCTTGACGACCAGCGCCGTGACGAACGAGAGCAAGCTATAACCATGACAACCTTTTAAATGGCTGATGAAGCCATGTAGAGTCAGGAGACTGGCTGCGTTTACACAGGCAGCCCAAATATGATCTCTTTTCTGCCAATTGTTTTTTTGACCAATCACATCAGATCTCTTCACATATATTTGTCAGAGCTAATATAATTGGTCAAAAGACCAATTAGTGAAAACAAGTCTAATTAGAGACACCCTGCTGACAAACGGCTGGTGGCCACGGTGTGTTAGTGATCACCTGCTGGGTGTTGATGAACGGCTGCTGGCCACGGTGTGTTAGTGATCACCTGCTGGGTGTTGATGAACGGTTCAACCTCCTCACCAGCCTACATCCCCAGCCTACATCCCCAGCCTCCATCCCCAGCCTACATCCCCAGCCTACATCCCCAGCCTACATCCCCAGCCTTCAACTTCAGCCTCCATCCCCAGCCTTCAACTTCAGCCTCCATCCCCAGCCTTCAACTTCAGCCTCCATCCCCAGCCTTCAACTTCAGCCTACATCCCCAGCCTTCATCCCCTGCCTCCATCCCCAGCCTTCAACTTCAGCCTCCATCCCCAGCCTCCATCCCCAGCCTTCACCCCCTTCTGCATCTACAATCTACTGAACCATGTGGTGATGATTATAATGAGTTGATTCTGACTGAATAGATTTTCTGATCAAGATAAAGATTTCCATATATATGAACTATTTTATATTTAATTATTTTACCTTTTTAAATTATTTGATAATTGTTGTTTCTATTTGTTGTGTCCATTGTGGTTCCATAAGCTTCCCTTATTAATTGTTCATATTTCAATAATGTCTATCTTTTCAGGAATGTACAGGAAATGTACAGTCAGGTCCAGTAATTATTGACATCCTTGATAAAGATGAGCAACAAAGACTGTATAAAATAAATCATTGAAATATTGAGCTATATTGTATGCAAAAAATGTAATTTGTTATTTTATCCTAGAGATTTTGTTTAACAAGTAATAAAAAATCTCAAAAAGATAGGGGTTGAAATTATTGGCACCCTTGTTTTCAATACTCTAGCACCCTCCCCTTGTGAGGATAATGACACTGAGCTTTTCTCTAACATGTTTTATGAGACTAGAACACGTGTTCTCCAATCAGATTCTGTATGGAGGAATAGACCATTCTGATTGGAGAACACATTGGGAGGGATCTTCGTCTGTGCTTATTGACTGCTCTCTTCAATCCAAACCGCAGGTTCAAGTCTGGAGACTGCGTTGATCATTGCAAAATGTTGATTTTGTGGTCAATTAACCATTTCTTTATAGATTTTGATTAGCGCTTGGGGTGTAAAACCCACCACTGGTGTGCCTGGCCAAAGAGCTCCATTCTCTTGTCATCTGATCACAGCACCGGTTCCAATCCAAGTGCAGAATGTTGTTTATCAAACTCCAGCCAGTGCTGTGGTCAGATGGCATGAAAATAAAAACATTTGGCCACGCATACCAGTGGTGAGTTTGGCATTGATGTTATGGGGCTATTTTGCTTCCACTGGTCCCCGGGGCTCTTGTTAAGGTCAACGGCATCATGAACTTTATCCTGTACCAGGACATTTTAGCCTGGTTGCCAGGTTGTTTTTTTTTACCCTGCTGTAGGTTTTCACTCCAAGTGGATCTTCCAGCAAGTTCTGTGTGGATGGAATGGATGTAAACTGAACAAAAATATAAACTCTTTTTTTCAATTATTTTTTAAAATATAAATGCAACAATGATTTTACTGAGTTACAGTTCATAAAAGGAAATTAGTCAATTGAAATAAATCCATTAGACCCTAATCTATAGATTTCACATGACTGGGCAGGGGAGCCAGGCCCAGACAATCAGAATGAGTTTTTCCACACAAAAGGGCTTTCTTACAGACAAATACTCAACACCCTCCCATCCCCCCTCAGACGATCCTGCAGAAGAAGATGCCAGATGTGGAGGTCCTGGGCTGGCGTGGTTACACATGGTCTGAGGAGAAGATGCCAGATGTGGAGGTCCTGGGCTGGTGTGGTTACACATGGTCTGAGGAGAAGATGCCAGATGTGGAGGTCCTGGGCTGGTGTGGTTACACATGGTCTGAGGAGAAGATGCCAGATGTGGAGGTCCTGGGCTGGCGTGGTTACACATGGTCTGAGGAGAAGATGCCAGATGTGGAGGTCCTGGGCTGGCGTGGTTACACGTGGTCTGAGGTGAAGATGCCAGATGTGGAGGTCCTGGGCTGGTGTGGTTACACGTGGTCTGAGGTGAAGATGCCAGATGTGGAGGTCCTGGGCTGGTGTGGTTACACATGGTCTGAGGAGAAGATGCCAGATGTGGAGGTCCTGACCAATTGTCTGGCAACAGCTCTGGTGGACATTCCTGAGACTGACAAAGCTTCTATCTCAAGGCCATCAGACTATTAAACAACTTCTATCTCAAGGCCATCAGACTGTTAAACAGCTTCTATCTCAAGGCCATCAGACTGTTAAACAGCCGCCACTAACATTGAGTGGCTGCTGCCAACACACTGACTCAACTCCAGCCACTTTAATAATGGAAATTGATGTAAAAATTTTATCACGAGACACTTTAAACAATGCCACTTAATATAATGTTTACATACCCTAAATTACTCATCTCATATGTATATACTGTACTCGATACCATCTACTGCATCTTGCCTATGCCGTTCTGTACCATCACTCATTCATATATCTTTATGTACATATTCTTTATCCCTTTACACTTGTGTGTATAAGACAGTAGTTTTGGAATTGTTAGGTTAGATTACTCGTTGTTTATTACTGCATTGTCGGAACTAGGAGCACAAGCATTTCGCTACACTCGCATTAACATCTGCTAACCATGTGTATGCGACAAATAAAATTTGATTTGATTTGCAGTCAACATACCAAATGCACGCTCCCTCAAAACTTGAGACATCTGTGGCATTGTGTTGTGTGACAAAACTGCACATTTTAGAGTGGCCTTTTATTTTCCCCAGCACAAGGTGCACCTGTGTAATGATCATGCTGTTTAAATCAGCTTCTTGATATGCCACACCTGTCAGGTGAATGGATTATCTTGGCAAAAGATAAATGCTCACTAACAGGGATGTAAACAAAATTTGAGAGAAACACGCTTTTTGTGCATATGGACCATTTCTGGGATCTTTTATTTCAGCTCATGAAACATGGGACCAACACTTTACATGTTGCCTCTATATTTTTGTCCAGTGTGGAACAAGGGTGTCAAACTCATTCCACGAAGGGTCGAGTGTCTGCAGGTTTTGATTTTTCTCTTTCAATTAAGACGTAGACAACCAGGTGAGGGGAGTTGTTTATTACTTAGCGAACCAGCAGACGCTCGGCCCTCTGCGGAATGAGTTTGACACGTGATGTAGACTACAACAGCATCTGATAATGTGAGCATCCCAAATGGCATCCTATTCTCACAGGGCTCTGGTCAACAGTAGTGCACTGTGTAGGGAATAGGGCTCTGGTCAAAAGTAGTGCACTATATAGGGAATAGGGCTCTGGTCAAAAGTAGTGCACTATATAGGGAATAGGGCTTTGGTCAACGGTAGTGCACTATTTAGAGAATAGGGCTCTGGTCAACAGTAGTGCACTATTTAGAGAATAGGGCTCTGGTCAACAGTAGTGCACTATTTAGAGAATAAGGCTCTGATCAACAGTAGTGCACTATTTAGAGAATAAGGCTCTGGTCAACAGTAGTGCACTATTTAGAGAATAAGGCTCTGGTCAACAGTAGTGCACTATTTAGAGAATAAGGCTCTGGTCAACAGTAGTGCACTATTTAGAGAATAAGGCTCTGGTCAACAGTAGTGCACTATTTAGAGAATAAGGCTCTGGTCAACAGTAGTGCACTATTTAGAGAATAAGGCTCTGGTCAACAGTAGTGCACTATTTAGAGAATAAGGCTCTGGTCAACAGTAGTGCACTATTTAGAGAATAAGGCTTTGGTCAACAGTAGTGCACTATTTAGAGAATAAGGCTCTGGTCAACAGTAGTGCACTATTTAGAGAATAAGGCTCTGGTCAACAGTAGTGCACTATCTAGGGAATAGGGCTCTGGTCAATCGTAGTGCACTATATAGGGAATAGGGCTCTGGTCAACCGTAGTGCACTATGTAGGGAATAGGGCTCTGGTCAACCGTAGTGCACTATATTGGGAATAGGGTGCCATTTGGGATGCTCTTATTGTCATGATGGAGATGGAGTGTTGTATGTCAGTGAACAATTATTTTTGTCCCCAAAGATAATCTAGTTTTTTAGCCCAGGACTAACTTCAGGCCTAATCTGTGTCAGGGAAACCAGCCCTATCCTTAAAGGGGCAATCTGCAGTTCAAAGCAGCTGTTTTGGTAATAGTTTAGGGAAGGGGTTGGAGAGATAACCACCTTTATCAAACTCAAAGACAGAGCTATGGATGCCATGAATGACTGTCAATGATAGACATAGTTTTAACCATGCCTTAAGGCTACACTGCCTGTGTTTACAATTGTATTGTTTATAAACCATGGGGTAAAACAAGCTGATTGTTTTTGCGTTCTGATGGGGTACAACAGTTGAACTAAACTCATGAGGCATGTATAAATTACATTCTTCAAGAATCAATGGGAATATATAATTAATGGGCAAATATATAAATCATTCGCAGATTGCCCCTTTAATGTCCTTAATCTTGTATGAGCTCAGCTAAAATGTAAAAAAAAGGTCGCATTTTATATGAATTTTGCCATAATATCAGACAAACATGTCACTGTATCCTACGAACACCATCCCTCTCCTCTACGTTGGCACACATGCTCACGCAGAGAGGGAGCTAGAGGTGGACAGAGAGAGGGGGACGGAGAGAGAGAGACGCGTCACTGATGGATATATTATCTTCTTCCCGTTCCCTCTCGGGTCGCCTACTCAACGAAGATGTGGTTGGTTGTCAAACCGAATTAATTATCCGTTACTACCCATTACCGACTACCGCTGGATGTTCTGCTCGTGGTGACCTTGTATCTCTCCGACGCTGAGAACATTCTCAATATTGTATTTTCTTTCCCGACCGTTTTAGCTTGCCTGTCTCCAGTCTGTAGTCTGTCTCCATCTCCATGGCTACCTCGAATGTGCTGGAGGAGTCCTGCCTGCTGCAGAGAGTCAGATCTCACAGCGACCCGAGCAGCATCATCGTGGAACCTCGTGTCGCCGGAGCTACCGGAGCACAGCGTACTGCAGCAGGTTGGTGACTATCACTCATCACGGCTTGTCTGTCTGATTTCTATAGTAGTCCGTCCCTGATTCTACATTTCAGAAAATCCTGGCCGTGTTGTGTTGGATGTAGGCTGTGTTGCAACATGAGTTGTGTTTTTTCGCCTCCCGGTTGAGTGACGGTGTCCGCGGCACACTGCGAACATCAATGGTGATCATCCATGGGAGTGCGTTTGAATTTCGTATAAAACAAATATAGCCTCATAAATACATTCATTTTTCCTGAAAAACATGCATTATTAGCCATGAATAGTAACGTGTTATTTATATAAACTATAGGCTATACAAGCCTCCACAGACAAGCTGTGAATACAGGAGCCTAGTAATGTATTGGAGTGTTTGCATGAGAGAGCAGAAAACGACAGTGGAAAATACAGTCCCTCCAGGATTTTGTGGGGATTGTTTAGGCCACTACAGCATATAACCTATAGATACTTGTTTTAATATACAGTGCATTCGGAAAGTATTCAGACCCATTCCCCTTTTTCACGTTTTTTTGCATTATAGCCTTATTCAAAAATGTATTCAATTGTTTATTTTCCTCCTCAATCTACACACAATACCCAATAATGACAAAGTGAAAAGCAGAACTGAAATAACTTATTTCCATAAGCATTCAGACCCTTTGCTATGAGACTTGAAATTGAGCTCAGGTGAATCCTGTTTCCATTGATCATCCTTGAGATGTTTCTACAACTTGAATGGAGTCCACCTGTGGTAAATTCAATTGATTTGGACATGATTTGGAAAGGCACACATCTGTCTCTATAAGGCTCCACAGTTGACAGTGCATGTCAGAGCAAAAAAACAAGCCATGAGGTCGAAGGAATTGTCCGTAGCGCTCCGAGACAGAATTGTGTCGAGGCACAGATCTGGGGAAGGGTACCAACACATTTCTGCAGCATTGAAGGTCCCCAAGAACACAGTGGCCTCCATCATTCTTAAATGGAAGAAGTTTGGAACCACCAAGACTCTTCCTAGAGCTTTTCGCACGGCCAAACTGAGATATCAGGGGGAAAGGGATTGATGGTCACTCTGACAGAGCTCCAGAGTTCCTCTGTGGAAATGGGAGAACCTTCTAGAAGGACAACCATCTCTGCGGCAGTCCACAAATCAGGTCTTTGTGGTAAAGTGGCCAGACGGAAGCCACTCCTCAGAAACAGGCATATAACAGCCCGCTTGGAGTTTGCCAAAGGACTCGCAGACCGCAGAAACAAGATTCTCTGATCTGATGAAAACAAGATGGAACTCTTTGGCCTGAATGCCAACCTCATATCTGGAGGAAACCTGGCACCATCCCTACGGTGAAGCAAGGTGGTGGCAGCATCAACATCTGAGGTCAAATGAAACCAGGGTTTGGGTCAATTATATTTCAATTCAGTGACAACAATGACAACAGAACCTGTGAAGAGCTGAACATACCATAAGAGTATAGGGAGCGTATTTGGGCGGCAGGTAGCCTAGTGGTTAGAGAGTTGGGCCAGTAACCGAAAGGTTGCTATATCAAATTCCTGAGCTGACAAGGTAAAAATCTGTCATTCTACCCCTGAACAAGGCAGTTAACCCACTGTTCCTAGACCGTCATTGTAAATAAGAATTTGTTCTTAACTGACTTGCCTCGTTAAATAAAGAAAATGGAGCAGAACCCATGATCCAGTAGAGAAACAGAAAGGGGACTCAATCAAACATATTGTGGGGGTAAACCTGGTGTGATACGTTTTCATTTCCTGTCCCTGACAGTTGTTCCAGACTATTGTACTCTTATTTAAACTAAACACACACACACACACACACACACACACACACACACACACACACACACACAGCTCCCAGGTGGTGTAGTAATAGAATAGTGTTAACAGCTCAGTGTTTTGCTATAGAGCAACAGTACAGCTGATGACCATACAGGTGTGCCTTGTCAAAAGTTAATTTGTGCAATTTGAGCAAATCAGTTGTGTTGTGACAAGGTAGGGGTGGTATACAGAACATAGCCCTATTTGGTAAAAGACCAAGACGTGACTCACCACCTGGATTCGGTCTTATGTAGCCACATTTTAATTTCAGTTTTTTACATTGGATAAAAGACTCAGAGCTACGTATGTCATAGACTGCATTTGAGGAAACAATGGGAAAGTAATTCTGCTTTGAAAGTTGATCAACTTGTAAACTCACTTTTGAGAAAATCGTCTTTCAATGTTTTGGTACTACTATTGGAGAGCCCTTCTTTGTCCCCACCCATTCAGCATCGTTCACACCCTCTTAAGCCTTAGCCCTGCCCATTCAGCATGGTTCACACCCTCTTAAGCCTTAGCCCCGCCCATTCAGCATGGTTCACACCCTCTTAAGCCTTAGCCCCGCCCATTCAGCATTGTTCACACCCTCTTAAGCCTTAGCCCCACCCATTCAGCATTGTTCACACCCTCTTAAGCCTTAGCCCCACCCATTCAGCATGGTTCACACCCTCTTAAGCCTTAGCCCCACCCATTCAGCATGGTTCACACCCTCTTAAGCCTTAGCCCCACCCATTCAGCATGGTTCACACCCTCTTAAGCCTTAGCCCCACCCATTCAGCATTGTTCACACCCTCTTAAGCCTTAGCCCCACCCATTCAGCATGGTTCACACCCTCTTAAGCCATAGCCCCACCCATTCAGCATTGTTCACACCCTCTTAAGCCTTAGCCCCACCCATTCAGCATTGTTCACACCCTCTTAAGCCTTAGCCCCACCCATTCAGCATTGTTCACACCCTCTTAACCCTTAGCCTCACCCATTCAGCATGGTTCACACCCTCTTAAGCCTTAGCCCCACCCATTCAGCATTATTCACACCCTCTTAAGCCTTAGCCCCACCCATTCAACATTGTTCACACCCTCTTAAGCCTTAGCCCCACCCATTCAGCATTGTTCACACCCTCTTAAGCCTTAGCCCCACCCATTCAGCATTGTTCACACCCTCTTAAGCCTTAGCCCCACCCATTCAGCATTGTTCACACCCTCTTAAGCCTTAGCCCCACCCATTCAGCATTGTTCACACCCTCTTAAGCCTTAGCCCCACCCATTCAGCATTGTTCACACCCTCTTAAGCCTTAGCCCCACCCATTCAGCATGGTTCACACCCTCTTAAGCCTTAGCCCCACCCATTCAGCATTATTCACACCCTCTTAAGCCTTAGCCCCACCCATTCAGCATTGTTCACACCCTCTTAAGCCTTAGCCCCACCCATTCAGCATTGTTCACACCCTCTTAAGCCTTAGCCCCACCCATTCAGCATGGTTCACACCCTCTTAAGCCTTAGCCCCACCCATTCAGCATTGTTCACACCCTCTTAAGCCTTAGCCCCACCCATTCAGCATTGTTCACACCCTCTTAAGCCTTAGCCCCACCCATTCAGCATGGTTCACACCCTCTTAAGCCTTAGCCCCACCCATTCAGCATTATTCACACCCTCTTAAGCCTTAGCCCCACCCATTCAGCATTGTTCACACCCTCTTAAGCCTTAGCCCCACCCATTCAGCATTGTTCACACCCTCTTAAGCCTTAGCCCCACCCATTCAGCATGGTTCACACCCTCTTAAGCCTTAGCCCCACCCATTCAGCATTGTTCACACCCTCTTAAGCCTTAGCCCCACCCATTCAGCATTGTTCACACCCTCTTAAGCCTTAGCCCCACCCATTCAGCATGGTTCACACCCTCTTAAGCCTTAGCCCCACCCATTCAGCATGGTTCACACCCTCTTAAGCCTTAGCCCCACCCATTCAGCATGGTTCACACCCTCTTAAGCCTTAGCCCCACCCATTCAGCATTGTTCACACCCTCTTAAGCCTTAGCCCCACCCATTCAGCATGGTTCACACCCTCTTAAGCCTTAGCCCCACCCATTCAGCATGGTTCACACCCTCTTAAGCCTTAGCCCCACCCATTCAGCATGGTTCACACCCTCTTAAGCCTTAGCCCCACCCATTCAGCATTGTTCACACCCTCTTAAGCCTTAGCCCCACCCATTCAGCATTGTTCACACCCTCTTAAGCCTTAGCCCCACCCATTCAGCATGGTTCACACCCTCTTAAGCCTTAGCCCCACCCATTCAGCATTGTTCACACCCTCTTAAGCCTTAGCCCCACCCATTCAGCATTGTTCACACCCTCTTAAGCCTTAGCCCCACCCATTCAGCATTGTTCACACCCTCTTAAGCCTTAGCCCCACCCATTCAGCATGGTTCACACCCTTTTAAGCCTTAGCCCCACCCATCTCTTTAACGGTTTTTCCAACCGTTCCGTACTAACTTGCCAGCTACTTCCAGACATCTAAGTGAGAGAGAGAACAGCTCACTGAACATTACTCGCCCTAGCAGAGCTGGTTAGGCTGTTACAGTATGTTTAACAGAGTGTTGGTGACTGCAACTGTGCTGTCGGATTGTCCGTTCGTAAATTCAGAGCGTTTCGTGTTCAGAGCGCACACTGGACGCTCTGGCTAATAAGTAGGGTTGTTCCGAAAGCTCTGACCTCACAACGACAGTCAAGCACCCAAGCTAACTGGCTAACATTGGCTAGCTACTTCCAGACACATAATGTGAGAACACCCCACTCTGACCATTTTACTGATCCTAGCAGAGCTGGTTAGGCAGTTTTCATGTTATCCAGAGGG
Source organism: Oncorhynchus kisutch (assembly GCF_002021735.2). Lineage (NCBI taxonomy): Eukaryota > Metazoa > Chordata > Actinopteri > Salmoniformes > Salmonidae > Oncorhynchus > Oncorhynchus kisutch. Next base: position 3,377,578 of record NC_034174.2, read on the forward strand.
TTGGTGATTGTAACTGTGCTGCTGGCAACAATTGAATTACGCTTTGTTGCTGACGTTTACTGACACCAGACATATTCAACGGGTGTTGAGCTTTCCAAAATTCATCAGTTATTCTGCACTCTGGCACACTAAGACACGTATTTTGCTAAGAGATGTAGCTAGATACCTAGCTAGCTAAACAATGAACCATAATCACAACTCATGATGTTACTACCCTGCATGAATCTGCAGGTAGCTAACCAACCAGGTTCAATGGCTATAACTAGTCAAGCAAATGTGTCTGAGATAAGAAGAAGATCATACACAAACATTAGCTAGCTACCCACCCAGCCAGCTAATGTTAGCTAGCTACCCACCCAGCCAGCTAACGTTAGCTAGCTACCCACCCAGCCAGCTAACGTTAGCTAGCTACCCACCCAGCCAGCTAACGTTAGCTAGCTACCCACCCAGCCAGCTAACGTTAGCTAGCTACCCACCCAGCCAGCTAACGTTAGCTAGCTAACTGTACACTTGAAATGAAACCACTTTCTTACTTACTGACTTTATTGTCCCCATGGGGAAATTTTATTTACTAGAAAGCTAAAATGATAATACAATATACACAACACAGTCTAGGCTATTGATTAGAACTTAGTATAACGGGCCAACACACTATGGCGCGTGTTACCCAAAATGGGGATTTATTAGAGAGAGAAAAAGAGAAAGTACACGAGAGAAATATACATGTGGGTGCATTAGTCAGCTATGTTTATTTTAACCCTAACCTTGCCCCGAACTGCCGCTCTTATGGGTCAGAATATAATGATGTAATTACGTGTTGAAGGTCTCAGATGGGAAGCTCCTCGTGGACCGTTTAGGCTTCTCAATGACGCACTTCTCCGGCGCAACTCTCTGGTTGTCCTCACGATGTCAGTGTCCTTTTGACTTAGTGGTCTGATTCCTCGCCCTTGCTCTGGAAGGGGTCTTCTGAGGACAGACAGCTCTGTAGCTCAGAGCTCACAGTGTAGGAATGATACCACGATTCGATGGGGAGTGGAGGATAGGTGGTCCGGCTTGAATTCACCCACTTAGACACAGCTACTCATCCGTAGCTTGGGTAGAAAACATATTTCTTTGTCTTCAACCTTGTGTTGCGTTTTGGGTTTGTTGACTTTTTAGACCTTGGCTGCAGCTCGGGTCACTTAGTCTGCTAATTCTTAACTCGCAGGTCTTATACCCTCGGGTCAGAAGTGGGCGTAACCGCCTTCAGGGCAAGTTCTCTGGGCGTAACTAGTTACGAGGCAAGGTCTAGATTTGACTCAAATCGGATTTTAGACAACTAACTTCACATTTAATCTTTACCAAAACATTCTCTTTGATTTGGACATTTTCCACACAACGTACAATGTATAAACATCAAGCATATACGAGGAAAACTCTTAAAGTTACAATGTTTTCGTAATAACATCATCTATTAACCTTTAATAACAAAACAAAAATGACATACATTTTCATATTCCATCTATCGTCATGACCACCATTGTGGCTGACGGAAACCATTGTTCCAAAGTCCCTTTATTTCATGTTGATGTTCTGAGGCTGGTTCTCCATAGTAACAGGACAAAGGAATTTGTCTGTGGCCTGAGATTTACCATGGGTGTGAGGGGTCATAAAACCCCCACATCTTCCTATCCCTTGAGATCCCTTCTCCTCTGGTGGGGATGAAATCTCTCTACAGGATTGTGGTCATTGGTGACCTGAGCCGAGCAGGACAGTCATGACACTATCTTACCAGTACAAATCATGATTGGATGCGTCTCCTGTCTGATGCCATGCATGGTTGCCCTTAGTTTGACAATGTAATCCAGACTGGTGTTTTCTCCATCTCCTTAGCTATCATCCCGTAGTACGCGCTCCAGCAGGTGTATCTCACTGATCATCCCTAAAGCCAACACCTCATTTGGCCGCCTTTCGTTCCAGTTCTCTGCTGCCTGTGACTGGAACGAATTGCAAAAATCGCTGAAGTTGTAGACTTTTATCTCCCTCACCAACTTCAAACATCAGCTATCTGAGCGGCTAACCGATCGCTGCAGCTGTACATAGTCTATCGGTAAATAGCCCACCCAATTTTACCTACCTCATCCCAATACTGTTTTTATTTATTTACTTTTCTGCTCTTTTGCACAACAATACCTCTACCTGTACATGACCATCTGATCATTTATCACTCCAGTGTTAATCTGCAAAATTGTAATTATTCGCCTACCTCCTCATGCCTTTTGCACACAATATATATAGACTCTCTTTTTTTCTACTGTGTTATTGACTTGTTAATTGTTTACTCCATTGTGTAACTCTGTGTTGTTATCTGTTCACACTGCTATGCTTTATCTTGGCCAGGTCGCAGTTGCAAATGAGAACTTGTTCTCAACTAGCCTACCTGGCTAAATAAAGGTGAAAAAAAATAAAAATAAATTCATACTCGAATTCCACAGATTTTAAAACTCGGTCCTCCAGAAAGTGGAGAACAGCCAGCTAACGTTAACCAGCTAACCGTACACTTTAACTTGACATTAGGTTTATACAGTTGTACTATGCAATACATTTCTAAAAAAGCCGCGTTCGACATGATAACCTAGACATACTTACCAGCTCCAATAGATAGACGTGTGCTATATGGCAGACCAATCCAAACTCATCTCTCAGCATGTCCAGCCCACTCATTATCTTAGCCAATTATGGCTAGGTTGCCCCCTCTTTTTCTGTGGCTAAACCAACTAGGCTTGTAATTTAACAAATGGCATACAAGTTTGATTTTAAAGCACATGAAAGTTCACGTTTGAGAAGGCATTTCTGGCTGTCCACCCGTCCAGCATCGGGCTGTCCACCCGTCCAGCATCGGGCTGTCCACCCGTCCAGCATCGGGCTGTCCACCCGTCCAGCATCACTACACTGGACGGTTCTGACTTAGAATATGGGGACAACTACAAATACCTAGGTGTCTGGTTAGACTGTCAACTCTCCTTCCAGACTCACATCAAACATCTCCAATCGAAAGTTAAATCTAGAATTGGCTTCCTATTTCGCAACAAAACATCCTTCACTCATGTTGCCAAACATACCCCCGTTAAACTGACGATCCTACCGATCCTCGACTTCGGCGATGTCATCTATAAAATAGCCTCCAACACTCTACTCAACAAATTGGATGCAGTCTATCACAGTGCCATCCGTTTTGTCACCAAAGCCCCATATACGACCCACCACTGCGACCTGTACGCTCTCGTTGGCTGGCCCTCGCTTCATACTCGTCGCCAAACCCACTGGCTCCATGTCATCTACAAGACCCTGCTAGGTAAAGTCCCCCCTTATCTCAGCTCACTGGTCACCATAGCATCACCCACCCGTAGCACGTGCTCCAGCAGGTATATCTCACTGGTCAACCCCAAAGCCAATTCCTCATTTGTTCGCCTTTCCATCTAGTTCTCTGCTGCCAATGACTGGAACGAACTGCAAAAATCACTGAAGCTGGAGACTCATATCTCCCTCACTAGTTTTAAGCACCAGCTGTCAGAGCAGCTCACAGATTACTGCACCTGTACACAGATGGGCCTCATCCCCAGACTGTATTTATTTATCTTGCTCCTTTTCACCCCAGTATCTCTACTTGCACATTCAAGTTCTGTACATCCTACCATTCCAGTGTTTAATTGCTATTTTGTAATTACTTCGCCACCATGGCCTATTTATTGCCTTACCTCCCTTATCTTACCTCATTTGCATTCACTGTATATAGACTTTAGTTTTCTTTTGTTCTACTGTATTATTGACTGTATGTTTTTTTTTCCACTAAAAGGGGTGGATCAGCTAAATATTGCGGAAAGATTTTTTGGTTCCATCAATGTAATTGTCTGCATCATTTACAATCCCCCATATATTTTTTGGGTAAATATATATATCCATACATACATGCATACATATACGCATATATACATACATATACCTATATAGACATATATATACACATATATACATACACATACCTATATAGACATACATATACGCATATATACATACACATACCTATATAGACATATATATACACATATATACATACACATACCTATATAGACATATATATACACATATATACATACACATACCTATATAGACATATATATACACATATATACATACACATACCTATATAGACATATATATACACATATATACATACACATACCTATATAGACATATATATACGCATATATACATACACATACCTATATAGACATATATATACGCATATATACATACACATACCTATATAGACATATATATACACATATATACATACACATACCTATATAGACATATATATACGCATATATACATACACATACCTATATAGACATATATATACACATATATACATACACATACCTATATAGACATATATACGCATATATACATACACATACCTATATAGACATATATATACACATATATACATACACATACCTATATAGACATATATATACACATATATACATACACATACCTATATAGACATATATATACACATATATACATACACATACCTATATAGACATATATATACACATATATACATACACATACCTATATAGACATATATATACACATATATACATACACATACCTATATAGACATATATATACACATATATACATACACATACCTATATAGACATATATATACACATATATACATACACATACCTATATAGACATATATATACACATATATACATACACATACCTATATAGACATATATATACGCATATATACATACACATACCTATATAGACATACATATACACATATATACATACACATACCTATATACACATATATACATACACATATATACATACACATACCTATATAGACATATATATACACATATATACATACACATACCTATATAGACATATATATACACATATATACATACACATACCTATATAGACATATATATACACATATATACATACACATACCTATATAGACATACATATACACATATATACATACACATACCTATATAGACATATATATACACATACCTATATAGACATATATACTTTTAAAAGAATATACCTTTATTATTATTCCAAACCCTTCCTTCTTGTTCCGTGTCTGATAATCTACCATTTTATATAGGAGTGGTTAAAACATGCTAATAATGGTCCTCTGAGTATATCAAAAAGGTCTGGTATTCCTCAACTGGTATGACATCCAGCCCTGGAGTTTTCCTTAAAGGCTTTAATTGCATCAAGAAGTTCCTCCTCTGTAATTTACCTTCACATGAGTTAAATAAAGGGGAAATAAAAAAAACCCAGCTCAAATAAGCAACGCATCATTACTTTAAGACATGAAGGTCATTCAAGAAAATTTCAAGAACTTTGAAAGGTTATTCAAGTGCAGTCGCAAAAACCATGATGCTATGATGAAACTGTCTCTTATGAGGGCCGCCACAGGAAAGGAAGACCCAGAGTTACCTCTGCTTCAGAGGATGAGTTCATTAGAGTTAACTGCACCTCAGATTGCAGCCCAAATAAATGCTTCAGAGTTCAAGTAACAGACACATCTCAACATCAACTGTTCAGAGGAGACTGTGTGAATCAGGCCTTCATGGTCGAATTGCTGCAAAGGAACCACTACTAAAGAACACCAATAAGAAGAAGAGACTTGACAGGTGGAAATCTTTCCTTTGGTCTGATGAGTCCAAGTTTGAGATTTTTGGTTCCACCTGCCGTGTCTTTATGAGACGTAGAGTAGGTGAACGGATCATCTCCGCATGTGTGGTTCCCACCGTGAAGCGTGGAGGAGGAGGTGTGATGGTTTGGGGGTGTTTAGCTGGTGACATTGTCAGTGATTTATTTTGAATTCAAGGCCCACTTAACCAGCATGGTTACCACAGCATTCAGCAGCTATACGCCATCCCATCTGGTTTGTGCTTAGTGGGACTATCATTTGTTTTTCAACAGGACAATGACCCAAAACATACCTCCAGGCTTTATTTGACCCAGAAGGAGAGTGATGGAGTGCTGCATCAGATGACCTGGCCTCCACAGTCACCTGACCTCAACTCAATTGAGATGGTTTTGGATGAGTTGGACTGCAGAGTGAAGAAAAGCAGCCAACAAGTACTCAGCGTATGTGGGAACTCCTTCAAGACTGTTGTAAAAGCATTCCAGGTGAAGCTAGTTGAGAGAATGCCAAGAGTGTGCAAAGCTGTCATCAAGGCAAACAGTGGCTACTTTGAAGAACCTATTTTGATTTGTTTAAACCTCTCAGGGATATGTGGGACGGTAGCGTCCCACTTGGCCAAAAGCCAGTGAAAATGCAGAGCGCCAAATTCAAATAAATTACTATAAAAATCAAACTGTCATTAAATCACACATGTAAGATACCAAATTAAAGCTACACTCGTTGTGAATCCAGCCAACATGTCAGATTTCAAAAAGGCTTTTCGGCGAAAGCAAACGATGCTATTATCTAAGGATAACACCTCCATAAACAAAAGAGAGAAAACACAAAACACAGAAATAAAAATATAATTCATGCCTTACCTTTGACAAGCTTCTTCTGTTGGCACTCCAATATGTCCCATAAACATCACACATGGTCCTTTTGTTCGATTACTTCCATCCATACATATCCAAAATGTCTATTTATTTGGAGCGTTTGATACAGAAAAACACCGGTTCCAACTTGCGCAACATGACTACAAAATATCTCAAAAGTTACCTGTAAACTTTGCCAAAAAATTTCAAACTACTTTTGTAATACAACTTTAGGTATTTTCTAAAGTAAATAATCGATAAAATTGAAGACGGGATGATCTGTGTTCAATACAGGAAGAAAACAAACTGAAGCATGCTTTCTGGTCATGCGCCTCTATCAAACAGTACACGTGAAGTGACCCTTGTTCAAGATGGCCGTACTTCTTCATTAAACAAAGGAATAACCTCAACCAATTTCTAAAGACTGGTGACATCCAGTGGAAGTGGTAGGAACTGCAAGCAAGTCCCTTAGAAATCTCGATTCCCAATGAAAACTCATTGAAAAGAGGGTGACCTCCAAAAAATAAATCTGAATGGTTTTTCCTTGGGGTTTCGCCTGCTACATAAGTTCTGTTATACTCACAGACATGATTCAAACAGTTTTAGAAACTTCAGAGTGTTTTCTATCCAAATCTACTACTAATAATATGCATATCTTATATTCTGGGGATGAGTAGCAGGCAGTTGAATTTGGGCATGCTCTTCATCCAAAATTCCAAATGCTGCCCCCTATCCTAGAGAAGTTAACACTTTTTGTTTACAACATGATTCCATATGTGTTATTTCATAGTTTTGATGTCTTCACTATTATTCTACAATGTAGAGAAAAAAGTAAAAATAAAGAAAAACCCTTGAATGAGTAGGTGTGTCTAAACTTTTGACTGGTACTGTATACATGTTATTACATACGCATGTGGATACCCCTCCAAATGAGTGGATTCGGCTGTTTCAACCACACCTGTTGCTGACAGGTGTATACATTTGAGCACATAAAAAAACAAAATACTGCATAGTTTCCTAAGGACTCGAAGCGAGGTGAACATCTCTGTTGACACCATCTTGCCTATGAATGGCCATCTTGCCCACGAACGACCATCTTGCCCATGAACAGCCATCTTGCCCATGAACGACCATCTTGCCCACGAACGACCATCTTGCCCATGAACAGCCATCTTGCCCATGAACGACCATCTTGCCCATGAACAGCCATCTTGCCCATGAACGACCATCTTGCCCATGAACAGCCATCTTGCCCATGAACGACCATCTTGCCCATGAACAGCCATCTTGCCCACGAACGACCATCTTGCCCATGAACAGCCATCTTGCCCATGAACAGCCATCTTGCCCATGAACGACCATCTTGCCCATGAACGGCCATCTTGCCCATGAACGGCCATCTTGCCCATGAACAGCCATCTTGCCCATGAACGGCCATCTTGCCCATGAACGGCCATCTTGCCTATGAACGACCATCTCTGTCTGCTCCATCTTGTTCATGAGTGTGTGTGGGTGTGTGTAGCATGAATGTGTGTGTGTATGCATGGGGGCTCCGGAGTGGCGCAGCGGTCTAAGCCACTGCATCTCAGTGCTAGATGCGTCACTACAGACCCTGGTTCTATTCCAGGCTGTATCACATCCGGCTGTGATTGGGAGTCCCATAGGGCGGCACACAATTGGCCCAGCGTCATTTGGGTTTGGCCGGGGTAGGCTGTCAATATAAATAAGAATTGTTCTTAACTGACTTGTCTAGTTAAATAAAATATGATATATTTTTTATATTTCATGTGTGCTAAGGTGCAGAGAATCAGAGCAGGTGGTCAGTCCTGTTAGGGTTAGAATCAGAGCAGGTGGTCAGTCCTGTTAGAATCAGAGCAGGTGGTCAGTCCTGTTAGGGTTAGAATCAGAGCAGGTGGTCAGTCCTGTTAGGGGTTAGAATCAGAGCAGGTGGTCAGTCCTGTTAGTGTTCAAATCAGAGCAGGTGGTCAGTCCTGTTAGAATCAGAGCAGGTGGTCATTCCTGTTAGAATCAGAGCAGGTGGTCAGTTCTGTTAGAATCAGAGCAGGTGGTCAGTCCAGATCAAGTGTTCATCAGTCTGATGGTTTGTAGATGGAAACTGTCTCTGAGCCTGTAGGTATAAGACTTCATGCTCCGATACTGTGTTCCCCACTGGAAGGGAGAAAACAGCTCATGGCTGGGGTGTGTGAGGTTCTTGATGATGTTGCAGCCTTCCTCAAGCACTGTTTAGAGTAGATGTCCTGGTAGGGTGGGAGCACGGTCCCAGTGATGTACTGGGGTGTCTTCAATACCCACTGGAGGGAGCGGGCCCAGTGATGTACTGGGGTGTCTTCACCACCCGCTGGAGGACCGCGGTCCCAGTGATGTACTGGGGTGTCTTCACTACCCGCTGGAGGACCACGGTCCCAATGATGTACTGGGGTGTCTTCACTACCCGCTGGAGGGCCGCGGTCCCAGTGATGTACTGTGGTGTCTTCTCTACCCACTGGAGGGACCGCGGTCCCAGTGATGTACTGGGGTGTCTCTACTACCCGCTGGAGGGACGCGGTCCCAGTGATGTACTGGGGTGTCTTTACTACCCGCTGAAGGACCACGGTCCCAGTGATGTACTGGGGTGTCTTCACTACCCGCTGGAGGGAGCGGGCCCAGTGATGTACTGGGGTGTCTTCACCACCCGCTGGAGGACCGCGGTCCCAGTGATGTACTGGGGTGTCTTCACTACCCGCTGGAGGGACGCGGTCCCAGTGATGTACTGGGGTGTCTTCACTACCCGCTGAAGGACCACGGTCCCAGTGATGTACTGGGGTGTCTTCACTACCCGCTGGAGGGACCGCGGTCCCAGTGATGTACTGGGGTGTCTTCACTACCCGCTGAAGGACCACGGTCCCAGTGATGTACTGGGGTGTCTTCACTACCCGCTGGAGGGACGCGGTCCCAGTGATGTACTGGGGTGTCTTCACTACCCGCTGGAGGGACGTGGTCCCAGTGATGTACCGGGGTGTCTTCTCTACCCGCTGGAGCGACGCGGTCCCAGTGATGTACTGGGGTGTCTTCACTACCCGCTGGAGGACCGCGGTCCCAGTGATGTACTGGGGTGTCTTCACTACCCGCTGGAGGGCCGCGGTCCCAGTGATGTACTGTGGTGTCTTCTCTACCCACTGGAGGGGCCGCGGTCCCAGTGATATACTGGGGTGTCTTCACTACCCGCTGAAGGGCCGCGGTCCCAGTGATGTACTGGGGTGTCTTCACTACCCGCTGGAGGGACGCGGTGGAGGGACCGCGGTGGAGGGACCGGGGTGTCTTCTCTACCCGCTGGAGCGACGCGGTCCCAGTGATGTACTGGGGTGTCTTCACTACCCGCTGGAGGACCGCGGTCCCAGTGATGTACTGGGGTGTCTTCACTACCCGCTGGAGGGCCGCGGTCCCAGTGATGTACTGGGGTGTCTTCACCACCCGCTGGAGGACCGCGGTCCCAGTGATGTACTGGGGTGTCTTCACTACCCGCTGGAGGGACGCGGTCCCAGTGATGTACTGGGGTGTCTTCACTACCCGCTGGAGGGACGCGGTGGAGGGACCGCGGTGGAGGGACCGGGGTGTCTTCTCTACCCGCTGGAGCGACGCGGTCCCAGTGATGTACTGGGGTGTCTTCACTACCCGCTGGAGGACCGCGGTCCCAGTGATGTACTGGGGTGTCTTCACTACCCGCTGGAGGGCCGCGGTCCCAGTGATGTACTGGGGTGTCTTCACCACCCGCTGGAGGACCGCGGTCCCAGTGATGTACTGGGGTGTCTTCACTACCCGCTGGAGGGACGCGGTCCCAGTGATGTACTGGGGTGTCTTCACTACCCGCTGGAGGACCGCGGTCCCAGTGATGTACTGGGGTGTCTTCTCTACCCGCTGGAGGGCCGCGGTCCCAGTGATATACTGGGGTGTCTTCACTACCCGCTGAAGGACCACGGTCCCAGTGATGTACTGGGGTGTCTTCACTACCCGCTGGAGGGACGCGGTCCCAGTGATGTACTGGGGTTTCTTTACTACCCGCTGAAGGACCACGGTCCCAGTGATGTACTGGGGTGTCTTCACTACCCGCTGGAGGGACGCGGTCCCAGTGATGTACTGGGGTGTCTTCACTACCCGCTGGAGGGACGCGGTCCCAGTGATGTACTGGGGTTTCTTTACTACCCGCTGAAGGACCACGGTCCCAGTGATGTACTGGGGTGTCTTCTCTACCCGCTGGAGCGACGCGGTCCCAGTGATGTACTGGGGTGTCTTCACTACCCGCTGGAGGACCGCGGTCCCAGTGATGTACTGGGGTGTCTTCACTACCCGCTGGAGGGACGCGGTGGAGGGACCGCGGTGGAGGGACCGGGGTGTCTTCTCTACCCGCTGGAGCGACGCGGTCCCAGTGATGTACTGGGGTGTCTTCACTACCCGCTGGAGGGACGCGGTCCCAGTGATGTACTGGGGTGTCTTCTCTACCCGCTGGAGGGCCGCGGTCCCAGTGATGTACTGGGGTGTCTTCACTACCCGCTGGAGGACCGCGGTCCCAGTGATGTACTGGGGTGTCTTCACTACCCGCTGGAGGGCCGCGGTCCCAGTGATATACTGGGGTGTCTTCACTACCCGCTGAAGGACCACGGTCCCAGTGATGTACTGGGGTGTCTTCACTACCCGCTGGAGGGACGCGGTCCCAGTGATGTACTGGGGTTTCTTTACTACCCGCTGAAGGACCACGGTCCCAGTGATGTACTGGGGTGTCTTCACTACCCGCTGGAGGGACGCGGTCCCAGTGATGTACTGGGGTGTCTTCACTACCCGCTGGAGGGACGCGGTCCCAGTGATGTACTGGGGTTTCTTTACTACCCGCTGAAGGACCACGGTCCCAGTGATGTACTGGGGTGTCTTCTCTACCCGCTGGAGCGACGCGGTCCCAGCGATGTACTGGGGTGTCTTCACTACCCGCTGGAGGACCGCGGTCCCAGTGATGTACTGGGGTGTCTTCACTACCCGCTGGAGGGCCGCGGTCCCAGTGATGTACTGTGGTGTCTTCTCTACCCACTGGAGGGGCCGCGGTCCCAGTGATATACTGGGGTGTCTTCACTACCCGCTGAAGGGCCGCGGTCCCAGTGATGTACTGGGGTGTCTTCACTACCCGCTGGAGGGACGCGGTGGAGGGACCGCGGTGGAGGGACCGGGGTGTCTTCTCTACCCGCTGGAGCGACGCGGTCCCAGTGATGTACTGGGGTGTCTTCACTACCCGCTGGAGGACCGCGGTCCCAGTGATGTACTGGGGTGTCTTCACTACCCGCTGGAGGGCCGCGGTCCCAGTGATGTACTGTGGTGTCTTCTCTACCCACTGGAGGGGCCGCGGTCCCAGTGATATACTGGGGTGTCTTCACTACCCGCTGAAGGACCACGGTCCCAGTGATGTACTGGGGTGTCTTCACTACCCGCTGGAGGGACGCGGTCCCAGTGATGTACTGGGGTTTCTTTACTACCCGCTGAAGGACCACGGTCCCAGTGATGTACTGGGGTGTCTTCACTACCCACTGGAGGACCGCGGTCCCAGTGATGTACTGGGGTGTCTACACTACCCGCTGGAGGACCGCGGTCCCAGTGATGTACTGGGGTGTCTTCACTACCCGCTGGAGGGCCTTGTGGTCGTGGACGGAGCAATTCCCGTACCAGGCTGTGATGCAACCAGTCAGGGTTGCTCTCGATGGTGCAGCGGTGGCATTTGTTGGACTAAAGTCGGTCGTTGTTACTGGGTTGGTTATGGAACATTGTAACGTTGTAATGCCATCTGATAAACAACGTTCACTTCAGGCAACAATGGCAGGACTGTCCAGTCTCCTCCTGTCTCTGGCTCCATCCCACATGGCACTCTATCTTCTACATATTGGAATACCTATGGGCCCTGGTCTAAAGTAGTGCCCTATGGGCCCTGGTCTAAAGTAGTGCCCTATGGGCCCTGGTCTAAAGTAGTGCCCTATGGTCCTGGTCTAAAGTAGTGCCCTATGGACCCTGGTCTAAAGTAGTGCACTACAGAGGCAATAGGATGCCTTTTGAGATTCAGGCTCTGTCTGTCACATGTCATTATAAACCTGCTCTTCAACATACAGACCAGCTCTACACCACCATACAATCCCTCTCTCCTCTATCCCTCTCTCCTCAGTCCCTCTCTCCCCCGTACCTCTCCTCAGTCCCTCTCTCCTCAGTCCCTCTCTCCTCAGTCCCTCTCTCCTCTGTACCTCTCTCCTCAGTCCCTCTCTCCTCAGTCCCTCTCTCCTCAGTCCCTCTCTCCTCAGTCCCTCTCTCCTCAGTCCTTCTCTCCTCAGACCCTCTCTACTCAGTCCCTCTCTCCTCTGTCCCTCTCTCCTCAGTCCCTCTCTCCTCTATCCCTCTCTCCTCAGTCCCTCTCTCCTCCGTACCTCTCCTCAGTCCCTCTCTCCTCAGTCCCTCTCTCCTCAGTCCCTCTCTCCTCTGTACCTCTCTCCTCTGTACCTCTCTCCTCAGTCCCTCTCTCCTCAGTCCCTCTCTCCTCAGTCCCTCTCTCCTCAGTCCTTCTCTCCTCAGACCCTCTCTACTCAGTCCCTCTTTCCTCTGTCCCTCTCTCCTCTGTCCCTCTCTCCTCTGTCCCTCTCTCCTCCGTCCCTCTCTCCTCCGTACCTCTCTCCACCATCCCCCTCTCCTCCCCCCTCTCTCCTCTATCCCTCTCTCCTCTATCCCTCTCTTCTCCATCCCTCTCTCCTCCATCCCTCCTCCCCCCTCTCTCCACCGTCCCTCTCTCCATGTCCCTCTCTCCTCCCCCCCTCTCTCCTATACCCCTCTTCTCTATCCCTCTCTCCATTGTTCCTCTCTCCTCCGTCCCTCTCTCCTCTATCCCTCTCTTCTCCATCCCTCTCTCCTCTATCCCGCTCTCCTCTGTACCTCTCTCCTCAGTCCCTCTCTCCTCAGTCCCTCTCTCCTCAGTCCCTCTCTCCTCAGTCCTTCTCTCCTCAGACCCTCTCTACTCAGTCCCTCTTTCCTCTGTCCCTCTCTCCTCTATTCCTCTCTCCTCTATCCCTCTCTCCTCTATCCCTCTCTTCTCCATCCCTCTCTCCTCTATCCCGCTCTCCTCTATCCCTCTCTCCTCTATCCCTCTCTCCTCTATCCCTCTCTTCTCCATCCCTCTCTCCTCTATCCCGCTCTCCTCTATCCCTCTCTCCTCTATCCCTCTCTCCTCTATCCCTCTCTCCTCTATCCATCTCTCCTCTATCCCTCTCTCCTCTATCCCGCTCTCCTCTATCCCTCTCTCCTCTGTCCCTCTCTCCTCTATCCCTCTCTCCTCTATCCCTCTCTCCTCTATCCCTCTCTCCTCCATCCCTCTCTTCTCCATCCCGCTCTCCTCTATCCCTCTCTCCTCTATCCCGCTCTCCTCTATCCCTCTCTCCTCTATCCCTCTCTCCTCTATCCCTCTCTCCTCTATCCCGCTCTCCTCTATCCCTCTCTCCCTCTATCCCGCTCTCCTCTATCCCTCTCTCCTCTATCCCTCTCTCCTCTATCCCTCTCTCCTCTATCCCTCTCTCCTCTATCCCTCTCTTCTCCATCCCTCTCTCCTCTATCCCTCTGTCCTCTATCCCGCTCTCCTCTATCCCGCTCTCCTCTATCCCTCTCTCCTCTATCCCTCTCTCCTCTATCCCTCTCTCCTCTATCCCTCTCTTCTCCATCCCTCTCTCCTCTATCCCTCTCTTCTCCATCCCGTTCTCCTCTATCCCTCTCTCCTCTATCCCTCTCTTCTCCATCCCTCTCTCCTCTATCCCTCTCTCCTCTATCCCGCTCTCCTCTATCCCTCTCTCATCTATCCCTCTCTCCTCTATCCCTCTCTCCTCTATCCCGCTCTCCTCTATCCCTCTCTCATCTATCCCTCTCTCCTCTATCCCTCTCTCCTCTATCCCGCTCTCCTCTGTACCTCTCTCCTCAGTCCCTCTCTCCTCAGTCCCTCTCTCCTCAGTCCCTCTCTCCTCAGTCCTTCTCTCCTCAGACCCTCTCTACTCAGTCCCTCTTTCCTCTGTCCCTCTCTCCTCTATTCCTCTCTCCTCTATCCCTCTCTCCTCTATCCCTCTCTTCTCCATCCCTCTCTCCTCTATCCCGCTCTCCTCTATCCCTCTCTCCTCTATCCCTCTCTCCTCTATCCCTCTCTTCTCCATCCCTCTCTCCTCTATCCCGCTCTCCTCTATCCCTCTCTCCTCTATCCCTCTCTCCTCTATCCCTCTCTCCTCTATCCCTCTCTCCTCTATCCCTCTCTCTCCTCTATCCCTCTCTCCTCTATCCCGCTCTCCTCTATCCCTCTCTCCTCTGTCCCTCTCTCCTCTATCCCTCTCTCCTCTATCCCTCTCTCCTCTATCCCTCTCTTCTCCATCCCTCTCTTCTCCATCCCGCTCTCCTCTATCCCTCTCTCCTCTATCCCGCTCTCCTCTATCCCTCTCTCCTCTATCCCTCTCTCCTCTATCCCTCTCTCCTCTATCCCTCTCTCCTCTATCCCGCTCTCTTCTATCCCTCTCTCCTCTATCCCTCTCTCCTCTATCCCTCTCTCCTCTATCCCTCTCTCCTCTATCCCTCTCTCCTCTATCCCTCTCTTCTCCATCCCTCTCTCCTCTATCCCTCTCTCCTCTATCCCGCTCTCCTCTATCCCGCTCTCCTCTATCCCTCTCTCCTCTATCCCTCTCTCCTCTATCCCTCTCTCCTCTGTCCCTCTCTCCTCTATCCCTCTCTCCTCCGTACCTCTCTCCACCATCCCCCTCTCCTCCCCCCTCTCTCCTCTATCCCTCTCTCCTCTATCCCTCTCTTCTCCATCCCTCTCTCCTCCATCCCTCCTCCCCCCTCTCTCCACCGTCCCTCTCCTCCGTGTCCCTCTCTCCTCCCCCCCTCTCTCCTATACCCCTCTTCTCTATCCCTCTCTCCATTGTTCCTCTCTCCTCCGTCCCTCTCTCCTCCATCCCTCTCTTCTCCATCCCTCTCTCCTCTATCCCCGCTCTCCTCTGTACCTCTCTCCTCAGTCCCTCTCTCCTCAGTCCCTCTCTCCTCAGTCCCTCTCTCCTCAGTCCCTCTCTCCTCAGTCCTTCTCTCCCTCAGACCCCTCTCTACTCAGTCCCTCTTTCCTCTGTCCCTCTCTCCTCTATTCCTCTCTCCTCTATCCCTCTCTCCTCTATCCCTCTCTTCTCCATCCCTCTCTCCTCTATCCCTCTCTCCTCTATCCCTCTCTCCTCTATCCCTCTCTTCTCCATCCCTCTCTCCTCTATCCCTCTCTTCTCCATCCCTCTCTCCTCTATTCCTCTCTCCTCTATCCCTCTCTCCTCTATCCCTCTCTTCTCCATCCCTCTCTCCTCTATCCCGCTCTCCTCTATCCCTCTCTCCTCTATCCCTCTCTCCTCTATCCCTCTCTCCTCTATCCCTCTCTCCTCTATCCCTTTCTCCTCTATCCCTCTCTCCTCTATCCCTCTCTTCTCCATCCCTCTCTCCTCTATCCCTCTCTCCTCTATCCCGCTCTCCTCTATCCCGCTCTCCTCTATCCCTCTCTCCTCTATCCCTCTCTCCTCTATCCCTCTCTTCTCCATCCCTCTCTCCTCTATCCCTCTCTTCTCCATCCCGCTCTCCTCTATCCCTCTCTCCTCTATCCCTCTCTTCTCCATCCCTCTCTCCTCTATCCCTCTCTCCTCTATCCCGCTCTCCTCTATCCCTCTCTCATCTATCCCTCTCTCCTCTATCCCTCTCTCCTCTATCCATCTCTCCTCTATCCCGCTCTCCTCTGTATCTCTCTCCTCAGTCCCTCTCTCCTCAGTCCCTCTCTCCTCAGTCCCTCTCTCCTCAGTCCCTCTCTCCTCAGTCCTTCTCTCCTCAGACCCTCTCTACTCAGTCCCTCTTTCCTCTGTCCCTCTCTCCTCTATTCCTCTCTCCTCTATCCCTCTCTCCTCTATCCCTCTCTTCTCCATCCCTCTCTCCTCTATCCCGCTCTCCTCTATCCCTCTCTCCTCTATCCCTCTCTCCTCTATCCCTCTCTTCTCCATCCCTCTCTCCTCTATCCCGCTCTCCTCTATCCCTCTCTCCTCTATCCCTCTCTCCTCTATCCCTCTCTCCTCTATCCCTCTCTCCTCTATCCCGCTCTCCTCTATCCCTCTCTCCTCTGTCCCTCTCTCCTCTATCCCTCTCTCCTCTATCCCTCTCTTCTCCATCCCTCTCTTCTCCATCCCGCTCTCGTCTATCCCTCTCTCCTCTATCCCGCTCTCCTCTATCCCTCTCTCCTCTATCCCTCTCTCCTCTATCCCTCTCTTCTCTATCCCTCTCTCCTCTATCCCTCTCTCCTCTATCCCTCTCTCCTCTATCCCTCTCTCCTCTATCCCTCTCTCCTCTATCCCTCTCTTCTCCATCCCTCTCTCCTCTATCCCTCTCTCCTCTATCCCGCTCTCCTCTATCCCTCTCTCCTCTATCCCTCTCTCCTCTATCCCTCTCTCCTCTATCCCTCTCTTCTCCATCCCTCTCTCCTCTATCCCTCTCTTCTCCATCCCGCTCTCCTCTATCCCTCTCTCCTCTATCCCTCTCTTCGCCATCCCTCTCTCCTCTATCCCTCTCTCCTCTATCCCGCTCTCCTCTATCCCTCTCTCATCTATCCCTCTCTCCTCTATCCCTCTCTCCTCTATCCCGCTCTCCTCTATCCCTCTCTCCTCTATCCCTCTCTCCTCTATCCCGCTCTCCTCTATCCCTCTCTCCTCTCTCCCTCTCTCCTCTATCCCGCTCTCCTCTATCCCTCTCTCCTCCATCCCTCCTCCAGCCCTCTCTCCTCTATTTCTCTCTCCTCTATCCTTTTCTCCTCCATCTCTCCTCCATCCCTCTCTCCATTCCTCTCTCCTCTATTTCTCTCTCCTCTATCCTTTTCTCCTCCATCGCTCTCTCCTCTATCCCTCTCTCCTCCATCCCGCTCTCCATCTCTCTCTCCATCCATTAGAGCCTATTTAGACATATTGTATAAATGACAGAACATACAGAGCTCCATGTATGTGTGTGTACATACAGTTGAAGTCGGAAGTTTACATACACTTAAGTGGGAGTCATTAAAACTCGTTTTTCAACCACTCCACAAAATTCTAAAGTTTTGACAAGTTGGTTAGGACATCTACTTTGTGCATGACGCAAGTCATTTTTCCAACAATTGTTTACAGACAAATCATTTCACTTATAATTCACTGTATCACAATTCCAGTGGGTCAGAAGTTTACATACACTAAGTTGACTGTGCCCTTAAACAGCTTTGAAAATTCCAGAAAATGATGTCATGGCCTTAGAAGCTTCTGATAGGCTAATTGACATTATTCGAGTCAATTGAAGGTGTACCTGTGGATGTATTTCAAGGCCTACCTTCAAACTCAGTGCCTATTTGCTTGACGTCCTTGGGGGCAATTTCCAAACGCCTGAAGGTACCACGTCCATCTGTACAAACAATAGTACACAAGTATAAACACTATGGGACCACGCAGCCGTCATACCGCTCAGGAAGGAGATGCCTTCTGTCTCCTAGAGATGAACGTACTTTGGTGAGAAAAGTGCAAATCAATCCCAGAACAACAGCAAAGGACCTTGTGAAGATCCTGGAGGAAACAGGTACAAAAGTATCTATATCCACAGTAAAACAAGTCCTATATCGACATAACCACCATAAAAAAGCCAGACTATGGTTTGCAACTGCACATGGGGACAAAGATCGTACTTTTTGGAGAAAAAGTAGAACTGTAGAACTGTTTGGCCATAATGGACTGGTGCACTTCATAAAATAGATGAAATCATGAGGTAGGAAAATGATGCGGATATAAGCTTGGTCACAAATGGTTCTTCCAAATGGACAATGATCCCAAGCATACTTCCAAAGTTGTGGCAAAATGGCTTAAGGACAACAAAGTCAAGGTATTGGAGTGGCCATCACAAAGCCCTGACCTCAATCGTATAGAAAATGTATGGGCAGAACTGAAAAAGCTTGTGCGAGCAAGGAGGCCTACAAACCTGACTCAGTTACACCTCCTCTGTCAGGAGGAATGGGCCAAAATTCACCCAACTTATTGTGGGAAGCTTGTGTAAGGCTACCCAAAATGTTTGACCCAAGTTAAACAATTTAAAGGCAATGCTACCAAATACTAACTGAGTGTATGTAAACTTCTGACCCACTGGGAATGTGATGAAAGAAAGAAATCACTCTACTATTATTCTGACATTTCACATTCTTAAAATAAAGTGGTGATCCTAACTGACCTAAGACAGGGAATGTTTACTAGGATTAAATGTCAGGAATGATGAAAAACTGAGTTTAAATGTATTTGGCTAAGATGTATCTAAACTTCCGACTTCAACTGTAGGTTGGACATCTGTAAGATTCAAGACCCTTTAATGACACAAAAATCTGTCAGTCAGTCAGTCCATCCATCCATCCATCCATTCATCCATCCATCATGTGTGTTCTGTGTCTCCAGAGCTGCCCACATGCCTGCTGTGTGTGTGTCTGACCGGCTCTGTGTACTGTGAGGAAGTTGTTCAACTGTATATATGATGAAATATGAATATATATGATGAAATATGAATATATATGATGAAATATGAGGTTTGTACCTTTATGATATTTACCTGATTGAGATATTCCTTTTTATTTGTGCACCTTCGTTTTAGGGTCCCCTTCATGCCAAGTGTTTTTGGGTCCCCTTTGTGCCAAGTGTTTTAGGGTCCCCTTCGTGCCAAGTGTTTTTGGGTCCCCTTCGTGCCAAGTGTTTTAGGGTCCCCTTCGTGCCAAGTGTTTTTGGGTCCCCTTCGTGCCAAGTGTTTTAGGGTCCCCTTCGTGCCAAGTGTTTTTGGGTCCCCTTCGTGCCAAGTGTTTTTGGGTCCCCTTCGTGCCAAGTGTTTTTGGGTCCCCTTCGTGCCAAGTGTTTTAGGGTCCCCTTCGTGCCAAGTGTTTTAGGGTCCCCTTCGTGCCAGGTGTTTTTGGGTCCCCTTCGTGCCAAGTGTTTTTGGGTCCCCTTCGTGCCAAGTGTTTTAGGGTCCCCTTCGTGCCAAGTGTTTTAGGTTCCCCTTCGTGCCAAGTGTTTTAGGGTCCCCTTCGTGCCAAGTGTTTTAGGTTCCCCTTCGTGCCAAGTGTTTTAGGGTCCCCTTCGTGCCAAGTGTTTTAGGTTCCCCTTCGTGCCAAGTGTTTTAGGGTCCCCTTCGTGCCAATTGTTTTTGGGTCCCCTTCGTGCCAAGTGTTTTAGGGTCCCCTTCGTGCCAAGTGTTTTAGGGTCCCCTTCGTGCCAAGTGTTTTTGGGTCCCCTTCGTGCCAAGTGTTTTAGGGTCCCCTTCGTGCCAAGTGTTTTAGGGTCCCCTTCATGCCAAGTGTTTTAGGGTCCCCTTCGTGCCAAGTGTTTTAGGGTCCCCTTCGTGCCAAGTGTTTTAGGGTCCCCTTCGTGCCAAGTGTTTTAGGGTCCCCTTCGTGCCAAGTGTTTTTGGGTCCCCTTCGTGCCAAGTGTTTTAGGGTCCCCTTCGTGCCAAGTGTTTTAGGGTCCCCTTCGTGCCAAGTGTTTTTGGGTCCCCTTCGTGCCAAGTGTTTTTGGGTCCCCTTCGTGCCAAGTGTTTTTGGGTCCCCTTCGTGCCAAGTGTTTTAGGGTCCCCTTCGTGCCAAGTGTTTTAGGGTCCCCTTCGTGCCAAGTGTTTTAGGGTCCCCTTTGTGCCAAGTGTTTTAGGGTCCCCTTCGTGCCAAGTGTTTTAGGGTCCCCTTCGTGCCAAGTGTTTTAGGGTCCCCCTTCGTGCCAAGTGTTTTTGGGTCCCCTTCGTGCCAAGTGTTTTAGGGTCCCCTTCGTGCCAAGTGTTTTAGGGTCCCCTTCGTGCCAAGTGTTTTTTGGGTCCCCTTCGTGCCAAGTGTTTTAGGGTCCCCTTTGTGCCAAGTGTTTTAGGGTCCCCTTCGTGCCAAGTGTTTTAGGGTCCCCTTCGTGCCAAGTGTTTTAGGGTCCCCCTTCGTGCCAAGTGTTTTTGGGTCCCCTTCGTGCCAAGTGTTTTAGGGTCCCCTTCGTGCCAAGTGTTTTAGGGTCCCCTTCGTGCCAAGTGTTTTTGGGTCCCCTTCGTGCCAAGTGTTTTAGGGTCCCCTTCGTGCCAAGTGTTTTAGGGTCCCCTTCGTGCCAAGTGTTTTAGGGTCCCCTTCGTGCCAAGTGTTTTAGGGTCCCCTTCGTGCCAAGTGTTTTAGGGTCCCCTTCGTGCCAAGTGTTTTTGGGTCCCCTTCGTGCCAAGTGTTTTAGGGTCCCCTTCGTGCCAAGTGTTTTAGGGTCCCCTTCGTGCCAAGTGTTTTTGGGTCCCCTTCGTGCCAAGTGTTTTTGGGTCCCCTTCGTGCCAAGTGTTTTTGGGTCCCCTTCGTGCCAAGTGTTTTTGGGTCCCCTTCGTGCCAAGTGTTTTAGGGTCCCCTTCGTGCCAAGTGTTTTAGGGTCCCCTTCGTGCCAAGTGTTTTAGGGTCCCCTTCGTGCCAAGTGTTTTAGGGTCCCCTTCGTGCCAAGTGTTTTAGGGTCCCCTTCGTGCCAAGTGTTTTTGGGTCCCCTTCGTGCCAAGTGTTTTAGGGTCCCCTTCGTGCCAAGTGTTTTTGGGTCCCCTTCGTGCCAAGTGTTTTTGGGTCCCCTTCGTGCCAAGTGTTTTTGGGTCCCCTTCGTGCCAAGTGTTTTAGGGTCCCCTTCGTGCCAAGTGTTTTAGGGTCCCCTTCGTGCCAAGTGTTTTAGGGTCCCCTTCGTGCCAAGTGTTTTTGGGTCCCCTTCGTGCCAAGTGTTTTAGGTACATCCTGACCATATTATGTCTTTTCATGTCAAGTAATCTATGCCTTAAGTTGACTGGAGAACATTTTTTGTTAGATATAAGATAATTTTTTTAAATATATTTTTTGCACCATATCGCTGGATCTCATTGAATGTTTTGGCCGTTTGGCTTTTAGGAACTTCAAATGTGGACTGTATGTGTCACGCGGATAGATGCCCACCCGGACCCTCCCCTATAGTGTCAGGTTTGCGTCCGGAGTCCGCGCCATTGGGGGGGGGGGGTGGGGGGGGGGGGGGTACTGTCACACCCTGTCCGTAGAGATCTTTTTATTCTCTCTCGGTTGGTCAGGGTGTGACTCGGGTGGGAAACTCTATGTTCTCAATCAGGGACAGCTGTCTATCGTTGTCTCTGATTGGGAATCATACTTAGGCAGCCTTTTTTCCTTTTGTATTTGTGGGTAGTTGTCTTTGTTAGTGGCATTATAGCCTAAGTTAAGCTTCACGGTCGTTTCCTTGTTCCTTGTTGGCAACATTCATCAATAAAAGAAATGTACGCTCACCATTCTGCACCTCGGTCCGGCATTTCCATGACGACAGCGATCGTGACAGTATGTGTCCTAAATTACCCCTCTTCATGCTTGGGCAGTGGCTATGGTGAGTTGGTAAGGAAGTCACTGCACCATCCCTCTCTCCATCCCTCGCTCCCCCACTCCTCTTTTCCATACCTCTCTCTTCCATACCTCTCTCTTCCATCTCTCTCTCCCCAACTCCTTTCTTCCATACCTCTCTCTTCCATCTCTCTCTTCCATCCCTCTCTCCCCCACTCCTTTCTTCCATACCTCTCTCTTCCATCTCTCTCTTCCATCCCTCTCTCCCCCACTCCTCTCTTCCATCTCTCTCTTCCATCTCTCTCTCCCCCACTCCTTTCTTCCATACCTCTCTCTTCCATCTCTCTCTTCCATCTCTCTCTCCCCCACTCCTCTCTTCCATACCTCTCTCTTCCATCTCTCTCTCCCCCACTCCTTTCTTCCATACCTCTCTCTTCCATCTCTCTCTTCCATCCCTCTCTCCCCCACTCCTTTCTTCCATACCTCTCTCTTCCATCTCTCTCTTCCATCCCCCTCTCCCCCACTCCTCCCTCATTCTCCACTTCTCCTATCCACTCCTCTCACTCTCCTCCACTACTCTCACCATCCTACACTCCTCCCTCCATCTCTCTCTCCTCCTGACTCCCTACTGTAGCTTTGATCTCCTGGCTCTGGAAAAGCAGTTCTTATACCTCACTGTACATTGAGATACAGGGGGAGGGAGTACAGGGGAGGTGGTGGAGAGGAGAGGTAGAAGGGAGAAGAAGGGGGGCCGTGGAGGGGCAGTGAAGGGGAGAAGAGGAGAGGAAGTGTTGGGGAGGCGGTGGAGAGGAGGGGGAGAGGCGATGGAGGGGAGAAGGCGGTGGAGAGGAGAGGAGGAGGACTGGAGAGGAGAGGAGGAGGAGTGGAGAGGAGAGGAGGAGGACTGGAGAGGAGAGGAGGAGGAGTGGAGAGGAGAGGAGGAGGAGTGGAGAGGAGAGGGGAGGAGAGTGGAAGAGGAGAGGAAGCATTGGAGAGGAGGAGGCGGAGGAGGGGAGGAGGCGGATGGGAGGATAGGAAGTGTTGGGGAGGAGGAGGCGATGGATAGGAGGGGGAGTGGAGAGGAGAGGGAGTGGAGAGGAGAGAAGGGGGAGTGGAGAGGAGAGGGGGGAAGGGGGAGAAGAGGTGGTGACCTAATGATGATGTAGATTTTAATACATGCTTCATATTTTATTAACCAGCTCACTATTTTCTCTCTCTGCTGCTAATATTAATAATTATATTATATTGGGATGGAGTCAGAGAGGAGAAGAAGGGAGAGGACAGGAAAGGAAGCGAGAGGATAAAGGAGAGGAGAGGACAGGAGAGAGGAGGGGAGAGGACAGGAGAGAGGAGAGGAGGAGAGGACAGGAGAGAGGAGGGGAGGAGAGGACAGCAGAGAGCAGGGGAGAGGACAAGAGAGAGGAGGGGAGAGGACAGCAGAGAGGACAGCAGAGAGGAGGGGAGGAGAGGACAGCAGAGAGGAGGGGAGGAGAGGAGAGGACAGGAGAGAGGAGGTGAGAGGACAGCAGAGAGGAGGGGAGAGGACAGGAGAGAGGAGGGGAGGAGAGGACAGCAGAGAGGAGGGGAGAGGACAGGAGAGAGGAGGGGAGAGGACAGCAGAGAGGAGGGGAGAGGACAGGAGAGAGGAGGGGAGGAGAGGACAGCAGAGAGGAGGGGAGAGGACAGGAGAGAGGAGGGGAGAGGACAGCAGAGAGGAGGGGAGAAGGCGGTGGAGAGGAGAGGAGGAGGACTGGAGAGGAGAGGAGGAGGAGTGGAGAGGAGAGGAGGAGGACTGGAGAGGAGAGGAGGAGGAGTGGAGAGGAGAGGAGGAGGAGTGGAGAGGAGAGGGGAGGAGAGTGGAAGAGGAGAGGAAGCGTTGGAGAGGAGGAGGCGGAGGAGGGGAGGAGGCGGATGGGAGGATAGGAAGTGTTGGGGAGGAGGAGGCGATGGATAGGAGGGGGAGTGGAGAGGAGAGGGAGTGGAGAGGAGAGAAGGGGGAGTGGAGAGGAGAGGGGGGAAGGGGGAGAAGAGGTGGTGACCTAATGATGATGTAGATTTTAATACATGCTTCATATTTTATTAACCAGCTCACTATTTTCTCTCTCTGCTGCTAATATTAATAATTATATTATATTGGGATGGAGTCAGAGAGGAGAAGAAGGGAGAGGACAGGAAAGGAAGCGAGAGGATAAAGGAGAGGAGAGGACAGGAGAGAGGAGGGGAGAGGACAGGAGAGAGGAGAGGAGGAGAGGACAGGAGAGAGGAGGGGAGGAGAGGACAGCAGAGAGCAGGGGAGAGGACAAGAGAGAGGAGGGGAGAGGACAGCAGAGAGGACAGCAGAGAGGAGGGGAGGAGAGGACAGCAGAGAGGAGGGGAGGAGAGGAGAGGACAGGAGAGAGGAGGTGAGAGGACAGCAGAGAGGAGGGGAGAGGACAGGAGAGAGGAGGGGAGGAGAGGACAGCAGAGAGGAGGGGAGAGGACAGGAGAGAGGAGGTGAGAGGACAGCAGAGAGGAGGGGAGAGGACAGGAGAGAGGAGGGGAGGAGAGGACAGCAGAGAGGAGGGGAGAGGACAGGAGAGAGGAGGGGAGAGGACAGCAGAGAGGAGGGGAGAGGACAGGAGAGAGGAGGGGAGAGGACAGCAGAGAGGAGGGGAGGAGAGGACAGCAGAGAGGCGGGGAGGAGAGGACAGGAGAGAGGAAGAGAGGAGAGGACAGGAGAGAGGAGGGGAGAGGACAGGAGAGAGCAGGGGAGAGGACAGGAGATAGGACAGCAAAGAGGAGGGGAGAGGAGAGGGGAGAGGACAGGAGAGAGGAGGGGAGAGGACAGCAGAGAGGAAGGGAGGAGAGGACAGCAGAGAGGAGGGGAGGAGAGGACAGGAGAGAGGATGAGAGGAGAGGACAGGAGAGAGGAGGGGAGAGGACAGGAGAGAGGAGGGGAGAGGACAGGAGGTAGGACAGGAGAGAGGAGGGGAGAGGACAGGAGAGAGGAGGGGAGAGGACAGGAGAGAGGAGGGGGGAGGACAGGAGGTAGGACAGGAGAGAGGAGGGGAGAGGACAGGAGAGAGGAGGGGAGAGGACAGGAGAGAGGAGGGGAGAGGACAGCAGAGAGGAGGGGAGAGGACAGCAGAGAGGACGGGAGAGGACAGGAGAGAGGAGGGGAGAGGACAGGAGAGAGGAGGGGAGAGGACAGGAGAGAGGAGGGGAGAGGACAGGAGAGAGGAGGGGAGAGGACAGGAGAGAGGAGGGGAGAGGACAGCAGAAAGGACGGGAGAGGACAGGAGAGAGGAGGGGAGAGGACAGGAGAGAGGAGGGGAGAGGACAGGAGAGAAGAGAGGAGAGGACAGCAGAGAGGACAGGAGAGAGGAGGGGAGAGGACAGGAGAGAGGAGGGGAGAGGACAACAGAATGTAGGGGAGAGGACAGGAGAGAGGAGGGAAGGACATCAGAAGAAAGTTGGAAACAGGACGTCCCTTTGTTGAAGGACATAGTGTCTACATCACTTTGTTGAAAGACATGGCGTCTATGTCCCTTTTCCAATTATATTGTAGGTCCCATAAGGCTCTGGTCAAAAGGGTCTAAATAGGAATGAAGTTCAGTTTGGGACTTGAGACAGTGAGTAAATGCTGCTGTTAGAAGGTATTGAAACACACACACACACACACACACACACACACACACACACACACACACACACACACACACACACACACACACACACACACACACACACACACACACTGCTGTTAGAAGGTATTGAAACACTTACACACACACAGACACACACACACACACTGCTGTGACGAAGGGCATCAGTTGCTGTGTGTGTGGATGGGGAGGGAATGATTCATGTGATGCAATGCAGAAACACACTGGTCTATTTAAATAACGGGTTACTTAGAGAGGTTCTATTGCCTATATAGAGGAAGAAGAGCCCTATATGTTCAGTTTCTACAAACCTATGGAGCCCAAAGTAGTGCACTTTATAGGGAAGTGGTATGTCAATCTTACGCTAGGAGGGCTGGAGTACTGAAGCACGGTGGCTAGGAAAAACTCCCTAGAAAGGCCAAAACCTAGGAAGAAACCTAGAGAGGAACTTGGCTATGAGGGGTGACCAGTCCTCTTCTGGCTGTGCCGGGTGGAGATTATAACAGAACATGGCCAAGATGTTCAAATGTTCATAAATGACCAGCATGGTCAAATAATAATAATCACAGTAGTTGTCGAGGGTGCAGCAAGTCAGCACCTCAGTTGCTGAACTGTTGAAACTGGAGCAGCAGCACGGCCAGGTGGACTGGGGACAGCAAGGAGTCATCATGCCAGGTAGTCCTGAGGCATGGTCCTTGGGCTCAGGTCCTCCGAGAGAGAGAAAGAAAGAGAGAAAGAGAGAATAAGAGAGAGCATACTTAAATTCACACAGGACACCGGATAAGACAGGAGAAGTACTCCAGATATAACAAACTGACCCTAGCCCCCCAACACATAAACTACTGCAGCATAAATACTGGAAGCTGAGACAGGAGGGGTCAGGAGACACTGTTGCCCCATCCGATGATACCCCAGGACAGGGCCAAACGGGAAGGATATAACCCCACCCACTTTGCCAAAGCACAGCCCCCACACCACTAGAGGGATATCTTCAACCACCAACTTACAGTATAACTTACAGTATAGTACACTATATTACACTATGCAATAGTACAGTATATTACAGTATAGTACACTATATTACACTATGTACAGTAGACACCCCAACCTATCAATATGGCCTGTATAATGCAGTTAGCCTGTGGTTGCAGCAGGCAGGGGAATCAATGCTAAAACACTTTGTTGCAAATCCCTGTTCACCTGCTGTACTGTGGATAAGACTTAGACTACTGCTGATGTAGATGATGCTCCCTCCCTTCTTCCTTCCTTTCAGTGGTTTATTGGTCCTATCTAATAAAGCATTTGTAGTAAATATTGAATGAAATCCATTCCATGTTTAGAGTAGCAGACGCTTGTGTTTTGTCATGGATCTGTAGTTACTGTTGTTGGTTCCCCAGGGACCCATCCAGCCTGTCTCTCCCTTCCATCACTCAGACACCAGGCTGTGAGCAGAGTCAGAGCTCATTCTAAATCACACACTATTTTTCCAGAGTGCTCATAAAGATACATGTTTTAACTTGTATTTATTCAGGGTAGCCCATTCCCAGTCGTGCCCTGAGTACAAACATTTTGTCACAACAGGAAGAAGAATTTACATCAAAACTAAACAAGAAGAATACAGTTAACCACCAGGCACAACCTCAACAATAAACTACTGACTGATGCCGGTCGTTGCCGTGCCGTTTCAGATGAGGGAGGGCAATTAAAAAAATAATTATGAGCATGACCTTATTTCTATTACAGCATATTGGATAACTGTCATTCATATTTTTTCTTAAAAAATATATTGGAGTAAGATCATTTAGTTATTTCAGGATATGTATACCAAGTATATCCACATCACCATCAGACCATTTTATTGGTAAACTACACGGTAATGTAAAATTTGTATTTTTCCAGTGATCAAGTACGTAATATAGTACGCACTTATAATTTGCTTGTAAATCTAGAGAGTTGAGGCTGTGGAACGATTCAGATTGTGGATTTAAAAGAAAACATGAATCCACAGCGTACACCTTTGTTTTTAAGTCCTGTATTTCTAATCCCTTGATATTATTGTTGGATATGATTTTAATAGCTAACTTTTTAATGGAAATAATAAATATATATGCTGATAGAGGACAACCTTGTTTACTCCTCTTGACAGTTTAAAGGGATTGGCGTCCTGCTAGCTTCCGGTGAAACTAGAGTGCGTGCAATTCAAATAAAATAATCATAAAAATTATGGATATTGAACATTTAGGTACATACAAGTGTTTTATATTGGTTGAAAGCTTAAATTCTTGTAAATCTAACTGCACTGTCCGATTTACAGTAGCTATTACAGCCAAACCATGCCATGCGATTGTTTCAGGATGGCGCCCCACATCAAAATATTTTTCCACCGGCACAAGTTTCATAAATTCTCAAATAGCAATTAAATATTCACTTACTTTTTGAAAATCTATTTGAAAATCTTCCTCTGAATAGTCATCCAAAGATCCCAGCTATAACATGTAGTGTTGTTTTGTTCAATAAAATTGTCAGTAGTTGGCGCCATCGATTTGAGTAATCCACTCGTTCAACATGCAAAGAAAAGATTCCGAAAATCTACTCCTCAGATACCCTAAAATGTAATCAAACTATAATATTTCTTACGGAAAGAAGTATGTTCAATAGGAAACCGATTTTAGCAGGTGCGTCTTGTCTATATTACATGAATTTCCAAGACATTGTCCCTATACTAAAACTGATATTTCTTATTCATTTTGGAAGTTACAAGCCTGAAACCTTGAACATAGACTGCTGACACCCTGTGGAAGACATAGGAATTGCATCCTGGGAGCTAGAATTCAGTATGCCAAAATACTTTCCATTGTAAGACCATGGTCTCTCAAACAAAAAATATCTGGTTTGTTTTTATTTGGATTTTCTCCTACCATATCTGTTGTGTTATAGTCTCCTACATTATTTTAACATTTCTACATACTACATACTACATAGTGTTTTATTTCCAATGGTACAAATGATATTTATATCCTGGCTTCAGGGCCTGAGCAACAGGCAGTTTACTTTGGGCATGTCAGTCAGGCGGAAATTGAGAAAAAAGGGGCCTAACCCTAGTTAAAACTTTCTGAGAAGTAGCATCCCTCTGCTTGAGCAGGGTGTTTCAGTAGGCTAAACTAGTTGTGGAAGGGAAACTGAAAGTGAAAAAAAACAAGATCTCTCTATTTCTCTCTTGCTTCTCCTTCATTTTGGAAGAAATGAATTTGTTCAAAACTGTTCAACTTTCTCTCTCTTTGAGTCAACTACTCACCACATTTTATGCACTACAGTGCTAGCTAGCTGTAGCTTATGCTTTCATTACTAGATTAATTCTCTGATCCTTTGATTGGGTGGACAACAAATCAGTTCATGCTGCAAGAACTCTGATAGGTTGGAGGAGGTCCTCCTAGGTTTTGTATCAAAGTCAATGTGCTCAGAGGAAGATGGAAGCTAGCTGTTCACCATGGTGCTACCAAACAGAGTGCTGTTAAGGCTTCTGTAGAACTACTGTAGAAATTCTTTGCCAAATAGTGTTTTAATCAATTATTTGGTGACGTGATTTTATTTAGTGTAGCTTTATCTATTTGTTTCACAATTTTTATTGTTATAGTCCTCCACTTCCTCCTCTGAGGAGCCTCCACTGCACTACAATCAATCGAGAAAAAAAAATGCAATTCTCAATGATTCACTGCCCTAGTGGCATCAGGGAATCAAGATACAAGGATTTTTGTAGGTTATTCCAACAGTGGGTGGCACTAAAACTAAAGGAAAATTTACCTAAATTGGTCGAGACCATAGTGACCTCAAGAGTTAACCAATCCTGCTTTGGTAGCTAATTGTTTTATTCATAAGTATTAGGGTTTAGGGCACATCCCGGGCTGACTGTTCTCTAACAGGTCTGGACCACAGAGACAGATATGATTCTCCGAATATTGATTGGTCATTATAGAGCCTGTCGCTGAAGAGATTCAACATGTTCCTATTACAGATTACTAGGTCTCTCTCTCTTTCTCTCTCTGTACCTCTCTCAATTCAATTTAATTCAAGGGGCTTTATTGGAATGGGAAACATGTGTTAACATTGCCAAAGCAAGTGAGGTCTCTCTCTCTCTCTCTCTCTCTCTCTCTTTCAATTCAATTCGATTCAATTCGCTTTATTTGCATGACTAAACAATGTACATATGTGACCGACCGGCTCGATTTGGTCTTATGTAGCAAAATTAGTGTTTTTTTACATTGGATAAAAGTATGGACTCAGAGATAAAACATTGTATGTCATACACTACAGTTGAGGAACAATGGGAAAGTCATTCTGCTTTGAAAGTTGCTAAACTTGTAACCCCACTTTTGAGAAAATGTCCCTGGAATGTTTTGGTACCTACTGGAGAGCTCTTCTTTGTCTACACCCATTCATCATCGTTTACACCCTCTTAAACCTTAGCCCCACCTACATCTTTAAGGATTCACATATGAGGCCATGTGCTAAACAGAGTGAGTGCAGTAGTGTACTAAACAACCAAAGATTAACACTAAAGGCTAGTTTATGCTACGTCCATTTTTTAATCTTTTTTTTTTAACCTTTATTTAACCAGGCAAGTCAGTTAAGAACACATTCTTATTTTCAATGACGGCCTAGGAACAGTGGGTTAACTGCCTGTTCAGGGGCAGAACGACAGATTTGTACCTTGTCAGCTCGGGGGTTTGAACTCGCAACCTTCCGGTTACTAGTCCAACGCTCTAACCACTAGGCTACGCTGCCGCCCCATTGAGATGTCTGCATACAATTGTCGCAGTGACATCATGAACATTCTATTGTCGCCCAACATAAAACTTGTTGTTGTTGTTATGAAAAGTATAAACACAAAAATGACAGGCTGTGTGACATCAGCAGCCTGGTGGTCCAAAATAACATAAGTGTTGTATTTTAACACCAATAATCACTATCTGTTTTTTGATTTTTGCTTAGATTTTTTATTTCACCTTTATTTAACCAGGTAGGCTAGTTGAGAACACCTTTATTTAACCAGGTAGGCTAGTTGAGAACACCTTTATTTAACCAGGTAGGCTAGTTGAGAACACCTTTATTTAACCAGGTAGGCTAGTTGAGAACACCTTTATTTAACCAGGTAGGCTAGTTGAGAACACCTTTATTTAACCAGGTAGGCTAGTTGAGAACACCTTTATTTAACCAGGTAGGCTAGTTGAGAACACCTTTATTTAACCAGGTAGGCTAGTTGAGAACACCTTTATTTAACCAGGTAGGCTAGTTGAGAACACCTTTATTTAACCAGGTAGGCTAGTTGAGAACACCTTTATTAACCAGGTAGGCTAGTTGAGAACACCTTATTTAACCAGGTAGGCTAGTTGAGAACACCTTTATTTAACCAGGTAGGCTAGTTGAGAACACCTTTATTTAACCAGGTAGGCTAGTTGAGAACACCTTTATTTAACCAGGTAGGCTAGTTGAGAACACCTTTATTTAACCAGGTAGGCTAGTTGAGAACACCTTTATTTAACCAGGTAGGCTAGTTGAGAACACCTTTATTTAACCAGGTAGGCTAGTTGAGAACACCTTTATTTAACCAGGTAGGCTAGTTGAGAACACCTTTATTTAACCAGGTAGGCTAGTTGAGAACACCTTTATTTAACCAGGTAGGCTAGTTGAGAACACCTTTATTTAACCAGGTAGGCTAGTTGAGAACACCTTTATTTAACCAGGTAGGCTAGTTGAGAACACCTTTATTTAACCAGGTAGGCTAGTTGAGAACACCTTTATTTAACCAGGTAGGCTAGTTGAGAACACCTTTATTTAACCAGGTAGGCTAGTTGAGAACACCTTTATTTAACCAGGTAGGCTAGTTGAGAACACCTTTATTTAACCAGGTAGGCTAGTTGAGAAACACCTTATTTAACCAGGTAGGCTAGTTGAGAACACCTTTATTTAACCAGGTAGGCTAGTTGAGAACACCTTTATTTAACCAGGTAGGCTAGTTGAGAACACCTTTATTTAACCAGGTAGGCTAGTGTGAGAACACCTTTATTTAACCAGGTAGGCTAGTTGAGAACACCTTTATTTAACCAGGTAGGCTAGTTGAGAACACCTTTATTTAACCAGGTAGGCTAGTTGAGAACACCTTTATTTAACCAGGTAGGCTAGTTGAGAACACCTTTATTTAACCAGGTAGGCTAGTTGAGAACACCTTTATTTAACCAGGTAGGCTAGTTGAGAACACCTTTATTTAACCAGGTAGGCTAGTTGAGAACACCTTTATTTAACCAGGTAGGCTAGTTGAGAACACCTTTATTTAACCAGGTAGGCTAGTTGAGAACACCTTTATTTAACCAGGTAGGCTAGTTGAGAACACCTTTATTTAACCAGGGTAGGCTAGTTGAGAAACACCTTTATTTAACCAGGTAGGCTAGTTGAGAACACCTTTATTTAACCAGGTAGGCTAGTTGAGAACACCTTTATTTAACCAGGTAGGCTAGTTGAGAACACCTTTATTTAACCAGGTAGGCTAGTTTGAGAACACCTTTATTTAACCAGGTAGGCTAGTTGAGAACACCTTTATTTAACCAGGTAGGCTAGTGAGAACACCTTTATTTAACCAGGTAGGCTAGTTTGAGAACACCCTTTATTTAACACAGGTAGGCTAGTTGAGAACACCTTTATTTAACCAGGTAGGCTAGTTGAGAACACCTTTATTTAAAACCAGGTAGGCTAGTTAAGAACACCTTTATTTAACCAGGTAGGCTAGTTGAGAACACCTTTATTTAACCAGGTAGGCTAGTTGAGAGAGAACACTTTATTTAACCAGGTAGGCTAGTTGAGAATACCGAGCACAGGCTTTATTTAACCAGGTAGGCTAGTTGAGAACACCTTTATTTAACCAGGTAGGCTAGTTGAGAACACCTTTATTTAACCAGGTAGGCTAGTTGAGAACACCTTTATTTAACCAGGTAGGCTAGTTGAGAACACCTTTATTAACCAGGTAGGCTAGTTGAGAACACCTTTATTTAACCAGGTAGGCTAGTTGAGAACACCTTTATTTAACCAGGTAGGCTAGTTGAGAACACCTTTATTTAACCAGGTAGGCTAGTTGAGAACACCTTTATTAACCAGGTAGGCTAGTTGAGAACACCTTTATTTAACCAGGTAGGCTAGTTGAGAACACCTTTATTTAACCAGGTAGGCTAGTTGAGAACACCTTTATTTAACCAGGTAGGCTAGTTGAGAACACCTTTATTAACCAGGTAGGCTAGTTGAGAACACCTTTATTTAACCAGGTAGGCTAGTTGAGAACACCTTTATTTAACCAGGTAGGCTAGTTGAGAACACCTTATTTAACCAGGTAGGCTAGTGAGAACACCTTTATTTAACCAGGTAGGCTAGTTGAGAACACCTTTATTTAACCAGGTAGGCTAGTTGAGAACACCTTTATTTAACCAGGTAGGCTAGTTGAGAACACCTTTATTTAACCAGGTAGGCTAGTTGAGAACACCTTTATTTAACCAGGTAGGCTAGTTGAGAACACCTTTATTTAACCAGGTAGGCTAGTTGAGAACACCTTTATTTAACCAGGTAGGCTAGTTGAGAACACCTTTATTTAACCAGGTAGGCTAGTTGAGAACACCTTTATTTAACCAGGTAGGCTAGTTGAGAACACCTTTATTTAACCAGGTAGGCTAGTTGAGAACACCTTTATTTAACCAGGTAGGCTAGTTGAGAACACCTTTATTTAACCAGGTAGGCTAGTTGAGAACACCTTTATTTAACCAGGTAGGCTAGTTGAGAACACCTTTATTTAACCAGGTAGGCTAGTTGAGAACACCTTTGATTTAACCAGGTAGGCTAGTTGAGAACACCTTTATTTAACCAGGTAGGCTAGTTGAGAACACCTTTATTTAACCAGGTAGGCTAGTTGAGAACACCTTTATTTAACCAGGTAGGCTAGTTGAGAACACCTTTATTTAACCAGGTAGGCTAGTTGAGAACACCTTTATTTAACCAGGTAGGCTAGTTGAGAACACCTTTATTTAACCAGGTAGGCTAGTTGAGAACACCTTTATTTAACCAGGTAGGCTAGTTGAGAACACCTTTATTTAACCAGGTAGGCTAGTTGAGAACACCTTGATTTAACCAGGTAGGCTAGTTGAGAACACCTTGATTAACCAGGTAGGCTAGTTGAGAACACCTTTATTTAACCAGGTAGGCTAGTTGAGAACACCTTTATTTAACCAGGTAGGCTAGTTGAGAACACCTTTATTTAACCAGGTAGGCTAGTTGAGAACATCTTGATTTAACCAGGTAGGCTAGTTGAGAACACCTTTATTTAACCAGGTAGGCTAGTTGAGAACACCTTTATTTAACCAGGTAGGCTAGTTGAGAACACCTTGATTTAACCAGGTAGGCTAGTTGAGAACACCTTTATTTAACCAGGTAGGCTAGTTGAGAACACCTTTATTTAACCAGGTAGGCTAGTTGAGAACACCTTTATTTAACCAGGTAGGCTAGTTGAGAACACCTTTATTTAACCAGGTAGGCTAGTTGAGAACAAGTTCTCATTTGCGACCTGGCCAAGATAAAGCATAGCAGTGTGAACAGACAACACAGAGTTACACATGGAGTAAACAATTAACAAGTCAATAACACAGTAGAAAAAAAGGGGAGTCTATATACATTGTGTGCAAATGGCATGAGGAGGTAGGCGAATAATTACAATTTTGCAGATTAACACTGGAGTGATAAATGATCAGATGGTCATGTACAGGTAGAGATATTGGTGTGCAAAAGAGCAGAAAAGTAAATAAATAAAAACAGTATGGGGATGAGGTAGGTAAAATTGGGTGGGCTATTTACCGATAGACTATGTACAGCTGCAGCGATCGGTTAGCTGCTCAGATAGCCGATGTTTGAAGTTGGTGAGGGAGATAAAAGTCTCCAACTTCAGTGATTTTTGCAATTCGTTCCAGTCACAGGCAGCAGAGAACTGGAACGAAAGGCGGCCAAATGAGGTGTTGGCTTTAGGGATGATCAGTGAGATACACCTGCTGGAGCGCGTGCTACGGATGGGTGTTGTCATCATGACCAGTGAACTGAGATAAGGCGGAGCTTTACCTAGCATGGACTTGTAGATGACCTGGAGATGACCTGGAGTCAGTGGGTCTGGCAACGAATATGTAGCGAGGGCCAGCCGACTAGAGCATACAAGTCGCAGTGGTGGGTGGTATAAGGTGCTTTAGTGACAAAACGGATTGCACTGTGATAAACTGCATCCAGTTTGCTGAGTAGAGTGTTGGAAGCAATTTTGTAGATGACATCGCTGAAGTCGCGGATCGGTAGGATAGTCAGTTTTACTAGGGTAAGTTTGGCGGCGTGAGTGAAGGAGGCTTTGTTGCGGAATAGAAAGCTGACTCTTCACTTGATTTTCGATTGGAGATGTTTGATATGAGTCTGGAAGGAGAGTTTACAGTCTAGCCAGACACCTAGGTACTTATAGATGTCCACATATTCAAGGTCGGAACCATCCAGGGTGGTGATGCTGGTCAGGCGTGCGGGTACAGGCAGCGAGCGGTTACTAGCGTTTAAGAGCAGTTGGAGGCCACGGAAGGAGTGTTGTATGGCATTGAAGCTCGTTTGGAGGTTAGATAGCACAGTGTACAAGCACGGGCCTGAAGTATATAGGATGGTGTCGTCTGCGTAGAGGTGGATCAGGGAATCGCCCGCAGCAAGAGCAACATCATTGATATATACAGAGAAAAGAGTCGGCCCGAGAATTGAACCCTGTGGCACCCCCATAGAGACTGCCAGAGGACCGGACAGCATGCCCTCCGATTTGACACACTGAACTCTGTCTGCAAAGTAATTGGTGAACCAGGCAAGGCAGTCATCCGAAAAACCGAGGCTACTGAGTCTGCCGATAAGAATATGGTGATTGACAGAGTCGAAAGCCTTGGCAAGGTCGATGAAGACGGCTGCACAGTATTGAGCGTGGCTGAGGTGCACCCATGACCAGCTTGGAAATCAGATTGCATAGCGGAGAAGGTACGATGGGATTCAAAATGGTTGGTGATCTGTTTGTTAATTTGGCTTTTGAAGACTTTAGAAAGGTAGGGTAGGATATAGGTGTGTAACAGTTTGGGTCTAGAATGTCTCCCCCTTTGAAGAGGGGGATGACTGCGGCAGCTTTCCAATACTTGGGGATTTCATACGATACAAAAGAGAGGTTGAACAGGCTAGTAATAGGGGTTCCAGATTGTCTAGCCCAGCTGATTTGTAGGGGTCCAGATTTTCCAGCTCTTTCCGAACATCAGCTTTCTGGATTTGGATGAAGGAGAAATGGAGGAGGCATGGGCAAGTTGCTGCGGGGGGTGCAGAGCTGTTGACCGGGGTTGGGGTAGCCAGGAGGAAAGCATGGCCAGCCGTAGAGAAATGCTTATTGAAATGATCGATTATCGTGGATTTATCGGTGGTGACAGTGTTTCCTAGCCTCAGTGTAGTGGGCAGCTGGGAGGAGGTGCTCTTATTCTCCATGGATTTTACAGTGTCCCAGAACTTTTTGGAGTTAGTGCTACAGGATGCACATTTCTGTTTGAAAAAGCTAGCCTTTGCTTTCCTAACTGCGTGGGTATATTGTTTCCTAACTTCACTGAAAATTTGCATATCACGGGGGCTATACGATGCTTATGCAGTATGCCACATGATGTTTTTGTGCTGGTCAAGGGCAGTCAGGTCTGGAGAGAACCAAGGGCTATATCTGTTCTTAGTTCTGCATTTTTTGAACGGGGCATGCTTTTTTAAGATGATGAGGGAAGTACTTTTCAAGAAACCTCTACGGACGGAATGAGTTCAATATCCTTTCAGGATACCCGGGCCAGGTTGATTAGAAAGCCCTCCTCGCTGAAGTGTTTTAGGGAGCGTTTGACGGTGAGGGTGGTCGTTTGACCACGGACCGATTACGGACGCAGTCAATGAGGCAGTGATCGCTGAGATCCAGGTTGAAGACAGCAGAGGTATGTTTACAGATTAGTGTTGTACCTGGTATGTTCCTTGATAATTTGTGTGAGATTGAGGGCATCTAGTTTAGATTGTAGGATGGCCTGGGTGTTAAGCATATCCCAGTTTAGGTCACCTAACAGTACAAACTCTGAAGATAAATGGGGGGCAATTAATTCACATATGGTATCCAGGGCACAGCTGGGGGCTGACAGGGGTCTATAACAAGCGGCAACAGTGAGAGACTTATTTCTGGAAAGGTGGATTTAAAAAAAGTAGAAGCTCGAACTGTTTGGGCATAGACCTGTATAGCATGACAGAACTCTGCAGGCTATCTCTGCAGTAGTTTGCAACTCCACCCCCTTTGGCAGTTATATCTTGGAGGAAAATGTTGTAGTTGGGGATGGAATTTCCGAATTTTTGTTTGCCTTCCTAAACCGGGATTCAGACACGGCTAGGACATCAGGGTTGGCGGAGTGTGCTAAAGCAGTGAATAAAACAAACTTAGGGAGGAGGCTTCTGATGTTAACATGCATGAGGAACAGAGGAGGGGTAGGATAAGGGTACTGCTAAAGGCTATAAGAACTGGTTGTCTAGTGCATTGGGGACAGAGAATAAAAGGAGCAGATTTCTGGGCGTGGTAGAATAGATTCTGGGCATAATGTACAGACAATGGTATAGTAGGATGTGAGTACAGTGGAGGTAAACCTAAGTGTTGAGTGACGATGAGAGAGGTTTTGTCTCTGGTGGCGTCAGTTAAGCCAGGTGAGGTCTCCGCATATGTGTGGGGTGGGACAAAAGAGCTTCATAAGGCATTTTGAGCAGGCCTGAGGGCTCTACAGTGAAATAGAACAATAAGAACTAGCAAAGACAGCAGTAGACAAGGCATATTGACATTAGAGAGAGGCATAAAGCAATCACAGGTGTTGCTCAGGAGAGCTATGAGAGCTATGACAACCCATTGACAACAACGTGTAAATGGTGATGAATGGGCAGAGAGGGTCAGTTAGATACATACAGGACCTGAGTTCGAGGCTTGGGGCTGACAGGTAAATGGTGATGAATGGGCAGAGAGGGTCAGTTAGATACATACAGGACCTGAGTTCGAGGCTGGGGCTGACAGGTAAGCAAAACGAGGTACAGTGTTATTGAAACAGTCCAGGAGGCATCAGCTGTGGAGCCGAGTGATCATAGGCTCAAAAGCTCAAGGCTAGCTGGTGCTTGCCTTGGGACCGTTAGCTAACAGTAGCCAGACGTTTGCAGCTAGCTAACTGCGATGATCCGGTGTAATGATCCAGAGCGGCAGGAATCCGGTGATGTGATAGAGAGAAGCAGTCCGATATGCTCTGGGTTGATGTCGCGCTGTGTAGACTGGTAGGTTTTGTCCGAGCTAAGGCTGGCTGGTGACTGAGAAAAAGGTGAAGACCGCTAGCCGTGGCTAACAAAGGCTAGTAGCTAGTTAGCTCCTGATCCTGATGGAAGTTCCAGTTATAAGGAATAAAAATTGCAGATCTGTACCACATTGGGTGAGGCAGGTTGCAGGAAAGTATATTTAGTTCGTAGATAGAAAGTGAGATTAAGTTATATACGAAAAAGACTGGCTATTTACACGGGATAAGACAAAGACAAATACGATTAGCTGTTCAGCAGCCTTATAGATTGGGGGTAGAAGCTGTTCAGCAGTCTTTTGGATTCGGGGCAGAACCTGAAATTATTTAGGTTACCATCAGGTCCGCATGCTTTAAAAAATGTGAGTGCCTGAAATTTCTTATAGAGCTCCTGGTCAGTAAATTGGGGAATCCAATTGATTTTGATTGTCCTTTCTAGCTTTTTCTAATACATTGAACTTCATGAATTTGACATTGTTCTGCGTTTGCATCAATTCGAACAAACTAATTCCTTTAGTTTGAATTCTCTTTCAGGTTGTGTTTATTGACTCCAATTCGTGTCAGCTGCTTGCTGTTGTACTGTGCTTTTTTGGTTCCGAGTGTTACGTTTATAGAGTTTCAAAGTCTCACAGTAATGAAGGTGTAATTCACCATTATTTAGGTCTCTGTGCTTTTGGTTTGATGTTCAAAGTTTTTTTTGTTGTTGAGGTAATTCAAGTAATATGTAGATATAGGTAGAGGTAAAGGGACTATGCATAGATAATTAACAGAGAGTAGCAGCAGCGTAAAAATGGGGGGTGGAGTGGGGACAATA
Source organism: Oncorhynchus kisutch (assembly GCF_002021735.2). Classification (NCBI taxonomy): domain Eukaryota; kingdom Metazoa; phylum Chordata; class Actinopteri; order Salmoniformes; family Salmonidae; genus Oncorhynchus; species Oncorhynchus kisutch. The sequence goes on from NC_034174.2 coordinate 3,416,437, forward strand.
CAAATAGGTAGCCATTTGATTAGCTGTTCAACAGTCTTATAGCTTGGGGGGTAGAAGCTGTTAAGAAGCCTTTTGGACCGAGACTTGGCGATCTGGTACCGCCTGCCGTGCGGTAGCAGAGAAAACATTCTATGACTACAGTAGGGTGGCTGGAGTCTTTGGCAATTTTTGGGGCCTTCCTCTGACACCGCCTGGTATAGAGGTCCTGGATGGCAGGAAGCTAGGCCCCAGTGATGTGCTGGGCCATTCGCACTACCCTCTAACAGTTCCCTGTTAGTCCAATAGGTGATGCTGTGTTAAATCTGAGCTCTCTTCTCTTCCCTTCCTCTCCTCTCCTCCTCCCTCTCACCTCTCAGTGATGGAGCAGCAGCAGGGGGAGGGTGCTCTGGGGGGTGTGGTCTCAGGGGTGCGGACCCCTCCGGTAAGGATGAACAGTAAACTGGCCAGTCTGGGACGGATCTTTAAACCCTGGAAGTGGAGGAAAAAGAAGCAGCAGAACTCCTCAGGTGACCAAGATGGACACTTAACTTGTATCTAACGGAATGTATGTGTGATGAACCTGCTGATGTTGTTCTGTGTGTTTCAGCTGTAGAGAGGAAGGCAACGGCACCACAGACCCCAGACCAACTGGTTAGGAGGGGCCTGGAGACCCCAGACCAACTGGTTAGGAGGGGCCTGGAGACCACTGACCAACTGGTTAGGAGGGGCCTGGAGACCACAGACCAACTGGTTAGGAGGGGCC